>NC_043715.1:49953089-49957953 GCF_006229205.1 Suricata suricatta
GCCCGGGCGCGCCGCCTGCCCCGGCGCCCGCCGCTGCCTCGATCTCCTGTCTCCTGGGAGCCCCCAGCGGGCCGCGACCCCAGCTCGAGCTGCCGCGCAGCCGCCGCCGCCGCCGCCACAGCGACCACAGCCGCAGCCCGAACCACCGCCAGACACCCGGAGAGAGGCCGGAGGCCGCGGGGGGGCGAGGACCCGGGTAACCCTTCCTTCCATCCCAAGCTAGATCTCCGGCCCTCGAGAGGCCGGCGCCCCCGCGGTGGATGCTCCGTATCCGGTCGGGCCCGGGCTCCCTCTTCCCGACATCGCCCAGCGTCTCCGGAGCCGTCATCCTGAAGAATGGGGAGCGAAGGGGAGTCGGCTCGGAGCCTCGCTCCTCTGCCGTCAGGCGTCTCGCCATCGGGCTCCTCTGCTGTCAGGCGTCTCGCCATCGGGCTCCTCTGCCGTCAGGCCGAGGTCCTCCGCCATCTGGCAGGCCCTATCCTGACCTCTGCCTTCTGACCCTCTCCGTAGGATTCTGAGCACAGAGCCCACAGCCTGCCCTCCTCCTCCCTGTCTGTATGTACCCCTGCAATAAACTCCAGCCCCAACTGCCTGGCGCTGTGTTTGTTGTATTGTTTTCCAGATGCCTCTCTTTTCAAGTTGTGAGGGGAGGGCCTTCCTGGCATCCGATCTTTCTGTGTCTTGCCCAGCGTGGGTTGGGTGGGCCTGCTTTCTTTTCCCGTTGCCAACTCGTGTGTAGCCTTTGGGGTGCGGAGAAGAGGCTTCTCTGCAACAGGGCAGTTGAAGGTCAGACAGCGTGAAGGACTTCCCAGCTCCCCTTATGCTTGGGGCAGAAGACAAGTGCCTCTGGAGGGAAGCGGGCTGTCTGCCCTCCTGATCCAGCCCAGAGGAGGGGGGAGGTGGGGTGACTTCGCACAAACATTGGGGTCTTCAGGGACTGGGGTTAATAGTGTCGGGGAGAAGCGAGGTCCCCCTGAGATGTCAGGACGCTGCTGGGAGTCTGGGATCTGAGTGATGAGGATGGGCGAGGTGGGGGTGGGGGGGGTGGGGGGGGTGGGGGGGCCCTCTCTGCCTCCCTGTAAGTCACAGAGCAAGTTACCCAGTACTGTGCTGCCTTTGAAGATCCATACCACCTCTCTGGTCTGCAGTGCTCCTGGTAGGCAGAGAAACCCCCATCCTGCTGAAAGAGTCAGAGGTAGTTCAGTCTATTCCCTACCCCCACTCCCCCCCCCCCCCACCGCAGAGGACTGAGGCCTGGCTCTGGGCAGGGCATTGAACCTTACACACCAGGTAGTGGATTTCTCAACTAACCTCCTCCCTTGAACTGGATACTTTCTCAGGAGAGCGAGGCTGAGCCTCCTCCCTCAGGCTGGGACCTCAGTCGCTTTGGACTGGGCCAAGAATGTGTCATTCTGGGGCCCTCCCTTCTTTCTACCCGCTTCTCGGAGGCTGTCTCCAGCCCAAAGCGGGACTCGGGGAGCCAGCCCCCTGTACAGTTAACCTGGGGCACTGACTTTGGGGCCAAGACGCCCAGATTCAAATTCTTTCCAACAGCATCACATATTCCTTCTCACCACCCACCTCTGTCTTTCAGGGATTTAAAAACCACAGTTTGGATCCCCAGGGCTGTCGGGTCAGTGGTGAGTGGGAGCTGTGGGCTGGCAGCGTCTCTGGACCCTCTCCGCTCTCTCTCTCTTTTTTTTTTTAATGTTTTTTATTTATTTTTGAGAGACAGAGAGAGACAGCATGAGCAGGGGAGGGTCAGAGAGGGTCCAAAGCAGGCTCCAGGCTCTGAGCTGTCAGCACAGAGCTCGATGCGGGGCTCGAACCCACAAACCGTGAGATCATGACCTGAGCCGAAGCTAGAAGCTCAACCGACTGAGTCACCCGGGCGCTCCTCTCCCATCTCTTTCTATCTCTCTCTAGATCCCTGCCCTCTTCTTCCCGGCTCCGTTGCTCCCCATCTCTTGGTTTCTCTTCCTGTCTCTGTGTCTTTCTCTCCACCCTGCTCTCTCCCCTTTTCTCATCGAGTGAGCAGTGAGTGAGGGGGAGAGCAGGAGGGGAGGCGAGGGGGGCGGTGCGTAGATTGCACAGAGCCTCAAAGACCCATCGTGAGGTCTTTGGCTTTTATTTTGAGTGAGGTAGGGCCATGGAGGGACAGCCAACCTCCGTGTTAACAGGACCCTCTAATTACGGGTGGGAATCTGTAGGGGGCGCGAGGGTGGATGCTGGGGCCCAGGGAGGGAGGCCACGGCCATGGCTCAGGCAAGAGACAGTGGCTAGAACAAGGTGGTGGCCTGGAGGAAATGTGGATGGTCAAAATCTGTGTGTCTGTGAAACACACATAGCATAGAAGTTATCATTTGAGCCATTTGATTTTAAAATTGTTTTCTTAACGTTTATTCATTTTTGAGAGGCAGAGAGAGACAGAGAGTGAACAGGGAGTGTGGGCAGGGAGAGAGGGAGACCCAGAATCCGAAGTAGGCTCCAGGCACTGAGCCGTCAGCACAGAGCCCCATGCAGGGCTCGAACCCATGAACTGTGAGATCCTGACCTGAGCCGAAGTTGGACGCTCAAGCGACTGAGCCACCCAGGCGCCTCAAGAGAGAAGAAAACTTAAGCAGGCTCTGCACTAACCATGATCCCTGGGATCATGACCTGAGCCGAAATCGAGTTGGACAATGGACTGAATCACCCAGGCTCTCCAGCAGCAGGGTCCTTTAAAGGGAGAGCTGAGCAGCGTCCATGGGTGGCCCTTGGATGGGTGGCCCCCACGCGGACCTACACTGTTTCTAGTTCTTTCAGGGCTTAGGGTCAGCCTCATTCCCAAGGGGCTTTGCAGGGGCCCCCCAGATTGAGGGACCAACTAACTCAGTCCCATCCCTGGAAGAGAGGGAGCCCTGGCCCCCACTGGTCCGCTAAGGGCTCTCCTTCGAGTTGATTGGATCTCTGCAGGTCACATGACAATCCTGGACTCAATGCCTGCATCAGGGGTCGTCAGGTGCGTTTGGTTAAGGCTTGGGTTCAACCACTCCCTGGCGAGTGAAGGCGGGGTTACTCTAAAAGTTTTGGCCGATCAGGACCCACCGCTGGATCAGGCCAGAACCTAACGGTCATCCCAACTCTACAGCTGAACTGCAAGGGCTGGGACTTCCAGGAGGGGGCGCCGAAGAGTCGCCGTCTTCCCCAAGCCTGCCCTGGCCTGGAATCCAAGATTTACAATCAGGGCAGTAATGGCTGTACATGCGCGGTGGGTGGAGGGGGCTAGTAGGGTCCCGTGTCCTTCATCCACAGTTCCGAATTCCAAAAAGCTGTGACCACCAAAAAATTTCTCTGGGGGGTAGTTTTGGCGCGGTCTCACTGGTGGTAAATCAACTAATAGGAGTTATTTACACTCTTTTTAAATTAAAAAATTTTTTTTTCTATTCTGGACTGGTGCTAATTGGTATGTTCATCAAAGGGAAAGATTCTCTTTCTACATGGCTTTATAATTAAATGCCTATTATTTACACTCTCTCCGTTGGTGTGAACTTTCACGCACGTTGGTGCAAATTATTAACATGTCTGGTGGGGAGGGGGCTGCCTCAGGCCCCGGGAGTGTTACGTAAAATATGGCGTTCGCTCAGAATCGCCTTTCTAAAATTGGAGCAATTCTGAGTTCTGAAATGCATCTGTCCCCAAGGACTTCAGCTAAGAGATTGTGGACCTCCAGTCGGGCATGCTGCCAAAACTAGATTCATCTTAATTACTTGTCCAACATTTATTTAATGGCTTTGGGAAGAAACTCATTTTCCATTACGATTTTTTAAAAATAGAGAATGGCGCTCGTTTTACTAAGTCCCCTTTGTTAATCATATGCTGTTTTTAGTGTCGTGTGTGTAAGTGACCGTATGAGTGTGTGTCCATGTTTCCTGTTTTGTTTTGTTGGTTTTTGGTTTTCTTAGGCTTCACACCCAGTGCAGGGCTTCAACTCATGACCCTCAGATCAACACCTGAGCTGAAATCAAGAGTTGGAAGCTTAACTGACTGAGCCACCCAGGCGCCCCCGTGTCTCTGTGTGTGTGTTACGGTATTGCTGATGTGTGTACATACCGGGCCCTGAGAGTCTTGTGTGTGTGATCGTGTCTCTGTATGTTTGCAAGGATCTAGTTGTGTCTGTGATTGTGTGTGTGTGTGTGTGTGTGTGTGTGTGTGTGTGTGTGTGTGTGTGTGAGTGATGTGCACGACAAGAGGCATAGGTCAGGATTTAAATTTGATCTGCTGAAATAAAGTCCGCATATCAGGTCTCTGGTCTCTGCTTAGGTCTTTAGAACTGAAAATTACGGAGTAATTTTGCGCCGTCGAGCAATACTCTATACGTCCACTAGAGGGCGCGCGCCTGCTTTGGTCAGAAGAAATGTAAACCTATATTTTGAGAGACCATTTCTTTTTTATTTAAACATTTTAAAACATTCATTTTTGAGAGTGAGGGGGACAGAACACTTTGGGCGTGCAGTTCGGTGTCTGAAGCACATTCACATTGTTATGTCGCCATCACCGCCACTGGTTTCCAGAATGTTTTCATTTTCCCAGACTGAAACTTAGTATCCGTTGAACAATAATTCTCCATTTCCCCACCTCCCCCACCCCGGGTAACCTCTAGTCTACTTTCTGTCTCTGCGAACTTGCCTCTTCTCTGTGCTTCATTTAAGTGGAATCAGGTATTGGTTTTTTGTGCCTGTCTCATTTCACTTAGCATCAAGTTGTCAAGTTTCATCTATGTTGAAATTTCATCCAGAATTTCCATCGTTTTTAAGGCCGAGTAATATTCCATTGAGTGCATATATCACATTTTGTTTACCCATTCATCTGCTGATGGACATTT
>NC_043715.1:49958453-49959552 GCF_006229205.1 Suricata suricatta
ACCCAAGACTGTCCCCCTGCCTGGGCTAAGCCCCAGGGAGCAGGTGGGAGGCTCAGGCCTGCGGGCTGGGGGGTGGGAACAGCTGTGCAGGAGAGGCAGCATCTGGCCAGCCCCCCTTGGATCTGGCCCTGGCTCTCCAACTTCCAGCCTAAGTGTCTGTAGCTGTCTGGGCCTCAGTGTGCACATCTTTGAAATGGGCCCGATTACTGGTCTTGTCTTGTTATTCCAGGACCCACGGCTGTGGAAGGCAGGCAGACTGAGCTCCCCTAGCTCGGCCAGGTGGATACCTCCGGCGGGCTCCCACCTCACCGGGCCCCCCAGCCCCTCCCATCTGGGCCCCAAGCCACCCTGCAGCAGGCCGCCTGCCCGGCCCACCCCGGGAGTTTAATCCCACACTCCAGCTGAACGAAGTCCCCACAGCACAGTGTGGGACTCCCGCCCTCCCGACCGGGGCGTCCTGTGTTGGGAGGTCCAGGGCATCCCAGCTTCCGCCCCCCCGCGGCCCAGCCGCCCCCACTGGCGCGCATGCCCACGCGCACCCTCGGGAGGGCCTGGCTCCTGCATCTTTGTCACTGCTCCGCCGCCTGCGAGTGGGGTTCTGCTCCAGGTACCTGGGCCTTAAATCGCACCCAGCCCTCCCTGAGGGTCCCAGGACTCTCCCTCTCAACCCACCCTCCGCCCCGCCCCCTCCGTCCCCTCAGCCCCGCCCCTTACTCCTGGGGGAGTGAGTAATCCTTTCCTTTCTGAGCATCTTCTGCACCCCAGCCCGGGGTTGGGGCCTCAGTGGCAAGACGGCCGGGGTCCCACCCGCAGGGGCTCTAGCCCAGGGACCCCCGCATCACCCCTTGTGGGGGTCCCCATCCCAGGAAAGGGCCCCTCAGCCGGTTTCCCGGGGTCATCTCCCCCAGTCCTGGGGATCCTCCCCCACTTCCTGGTCCAGCCCCTCCTCTCCTGCCTGGTGGGTCCAGCAGCCTCCCTGCTGTCCCCCAGCACCAGTTGGTCTGCGGGTCCCTTCTCCTCCCAAGTCCTGGACGGAGTGGGTGCTCAGACACACTGGCCCCATGATGGTTTGGGGTCCATGCTGGTCTTCCTATGGGGT
>NC_043715.1:49959652-49960754 GCF_006229205.1 Suricata suricatta
CACCCGCCCGTCCAGGACTTGGGAGGAGAAGGGACCCGCAGACCAGCTGGTGCTGGGGGACAGTGGGGAGGCTGCTGGACCCACCAGGCAGGAGAGGAGGGGCTGGACCAGGAAGTGGGGGGGGTCCCCAGGACTGGGGGAGATGACCCCGGGGAACCGGCTGAGGGGCCCTTTCCTGGGATGGGGACCCCCACAAGGGGCACTGCGGGGATCCCTGGGCTAGAGCCCCTGCGGGTGGGACCCCGGCCGTCTTGCCACTGAGGCCCCAACCCCGGGCTGGGGTGCAGAAGATGCTCAGAAAGGAAAGGATTACTCACTCCCCCAGGAGTAAGGGGCGGGGCTGAGGGGGCGGAGGGGGCGGGGCGGAGGGTGGGTTGAGAGGGAGAGTCCTGGGACCCTCAGGGAGGGTCTGGGTGCTATTTAAGGCCCAGGTACGGCAAGCAGAGCCCCACGAGCAGGCAGCGGAGCAGCGGCAAGGATGCAGGAGCCCGGCCCTTCCAACGGCCCTTCCAACGGCACTTCCGACGACGACAGTGCGCCTGGGCATGCGCGCCAGACGGGGGAGGGCAGAGGCTGGGAGGCTGGGAGGCTGGGAGGCTGGGAGGCTGGGAGGCTGGGAGGCGGAGGCTGGGAGGCCCTGGACCCCCGAGGGGGCCCCGGTGGGGAGGGCGGGAGGTCCGCACTGTGCTGTGGGGACTTTGTGCAGCTGGAGTGTGGGATTAAACTCCCGGGGTGGGCCGGGCAGGCGGCCTGCTGCAGGGTGGCTTGGGGCCCAGATGGGAGGGGCTGGGGGGCCCGGTGAGGTGGGAGCCCGCCGGAGGTATCCACCTGGCCGAGCTAGGGGAGCTCAGCCTGCCTGCCTTCCACAGTCGTGGGTCCTGGAATAACAAGACCAGTAATCGAGCCCATTTCAAAGATGTGCACACTGAGGCCCAGACAGCTACAGACACTTAGGCTGGAAGTTGGAGAGCCAGGGCCAGATCCAAGGGGGGCTGGCCAGATGCTGCCTCTCCTGCACAGCTGTTCCCACCCCCCAGCCCGCAGGCCTGAGCCTCCCACCTGCTCCCTGGGGCTTAGCCCAGGCAGGGGGACAGTCTTGGGT
>NC_043715.1:49960854-49987806 GCF_006229205.1 Suricata suricatta
AGCTCTGAGCTGAGATCAAGAGTCAGAGGCTTAACTGACTTCGAGATGATGCTGATTTCTTTCTTAACTGTTATGTGCAACTCCTTGGCAAACGCCAATGAGCCTGGTGTGATCTTTGTGTGAACGTTCATTATAGATTACTCTGCTTTTTAAAAAAAAAGAAATGAGGTACTTGTGTTTTATTTTTTATGTACTTATTTTTTTTAATGTTTTATTTATTTTTGATACAGAGAGAGACAGAGCATGAGAGGGGGAGGGGCAGAGAGAGAAGGAGACACAGAACCGGAAGCAGGCTCCAGGCTCTGAGCTAGCTGTCAGCACAGAGCCTGATGCGGGGCTTGAACCCACGAACGTGAGATCTGACCTGAGCCGAAGTCGTAGGCTTAACCGACTGAGCCACCCAGGCGCCCCTTATGTACTTATTTTTAAGTAAAGTCTCTGCCCAATGGGGGGCCCAACTCACAACCGCAATACCAAGAGTCCTACACTGTACCAACTGAGGCAGTCGGGCACCCCTGGATTATTCTTCTGTAATAGGACTATTCGGATTTAAAATTTGTGTGCATGCTTGCCCTGGTAAGTTGTGTTTTGCTGGGAGTTTGTCATCTAAATTTTCAAATTTCTGGGCACCTGGTTTCCATGATCATTCATATCTTAATGTAGGACCCTTCATAATGCCCTGATGTTCATCCTTAAAATGTATTTTTTAATGTTTATTTCTTTTTTTGAAAGAGAGAGAGAGAGAGAGAGAGAGAGAGAGGCAGTATGAGTGGGGAGGAGTAAAGAGAGACGAAGACACAGAATCTGAAGCAGGCTCCAGGGTCTGAGCTGTCAGCACAGAGCCCGACGTGGGGCTCAAACCCACAAACTGTGAGATCATGACCTGAGCTGGTCAGCTACATAACCAAGTGAGCCACCCAGGCGCCCCTCATGTCACTCTTGATATCAGTAATTTCTTTTTCTCTTTGTGAGTGTTTATGTACTGATTTCCGTAGCCTTTAGCAAAACAGCTCATGCCTTTTTTCTGTTGTATTTTATTTTATTTTATTTTATTTTATTAAATTCTGCTCTCATCTTTACTATTTTCTCCCTCATTTCTTTTTTTTTAAGCAGTTTTTTTTAACATTTATTTATTTTTGAGAGACAGAGAGAGAGAGAGACAGATCATGAGCAGGGAAAGGGCAGAGAGAGAGGGAGACACTGAATCGGTAGCAGGCTCCAGGCTCTGAGCTGTCAGCACAGAGCTGGACGCGGGACTCGAACCCACGAACTGTGAGATCACGACCCGAGCCGAACGAAGTCAGATGCTCAACCGACTGAGCCCCCCAGGCACCCCTCTCCCCTCATTTCTAACGTATTGAGATGCCAGTGAAGATGGTGGACTTTAGGGGTGCCTGGGTGGCTCAGTTGGTTAAGCATCAGGCTTCGGCTCAGGTCATGATCTCACAGTTCGTGGGTTCCAGCCCTGCATCGGGCTCTGTGCTGACAGCTAGCTCAGAGCCTGGAGCCTGCTTCAGATTCTGTATCTCCCTCTCTCTCTGACCCTCCCCTGCTCACACTGTCTCTCTCTGTCTCTCAAAAATAAAAATAAAAAACATTAACAATTTAAAAAAAACAAAAGAAGATGGTGGACTTTAGGCTTTCTTCTTATGTGGATCTGATAGATCATTTAATGCTACAGACAAGTCAAATGGAAATTAGAAGATCATGAACAAACATATGCCAACAAGTTTGACAACGTAGAGACGAAGGGACAAATTACTGGGGTGCCTGGTCAATTCAGTGCCCGATTTTTTATTTCTGTTCAGGTCATGATTTTGCGCTTCTTGAGTTCGAGTCCGGAATCGGGCTCTGCACTCGCAGCGTGGAGCCTGCTTGGGATTCCCTCTCTCCCTCTTTCTCTGTCCCTTCTCCGGTTGCCCACACTCTCTCTCTCTCTCAAAATAAATAAATAAATAAACCTAAAAAAAAAAAAAAAAAGAATGGACAGAGTCCTTGAGAAATGCAACTTTCGGAGGCTGACGCAAGAAGAAATCTTAAAACATGAACAATGGTACACGGGCTGAATAATTAAGCACATAATTACCTTCCTGCCAGCGAGCTCCAGCCCCGCATGGTCACAGGAGGGTCCTGTCTCCGACTCAGGACCGGAGCACAACTTGCACTCAGTGCCTTCCCAGCACCTGTCTGAGCTTCTCTTTTCCTAGTCCCCTCCTGCACTGTGCCTCCGTGCCCAGGTCTGCCCTGGGAAGCCTGGGACTGGGTCCTGTGTGCCCCGGGAAGGCTCCTTAACCTGTGCTGATCCATAAAATAGGGAGTTAGGGGGTGACACCCACCCACGGCATGAGGCTTACCGGGGATTCAAGGAGGGGAAATGCAAGGACCGCGTCTAACGGTCCCGGGAGCATGGCGCGCGCCCAGTGCGGAACGTGGCTGTGATTTCATTACTACTATACGCGCTAGGCATGTTTCGCCAGGGAGGAAGGCATCCCTTGCTTAAAACTCTTCACGGAGCGCTCCGCCCCACCCCGCCTTCCCGGGGGAGGGGGAGGGCGGTCCTGTGTCTGAACCTAATTCCTGCTAATTCCCAGCCATTCTGCTGAGGCTGGACCATCATAAGAAGATTGGAGCATTTGCTAAATTAGTGCTGTTCAGGGACAGAGGAAACCGCCAGGGAGGGACTCAGAGAGCAGGAGGGCCGGGGGGGGGCTGGGGACGCAGACGCGTCGGGCTGAGAAGGGAGACCAGCACACCACTGAGCTTGGGAAGGAGGAAGGAAGGGATGCGGGAGAGCCGAAGTCGGAGGGCAGGGAGAAAGGTCAGGAGGGTCCAGAGGGTCCAGCAAGATGAATGCAGATCCTAGCTCGACCTCTTCCTAGCCGTGAGAACTTGGGCAGATCGCTGACCTTCCGCTGCCTCAATTTTCTCACCTGTGAAATGGGGATAATCACGGCATCTCTCTGATACAAAAGGCATCTCCCTGGTTTGAGAATTAAAAGAGTTTGGACTGTTTTCTCCAGGGGCTGGCACATGGTACGTGCTCAGTGGACTTTTTTTTCCCTTCCAATTTACTGAGGTATAGTTTATATAGTATAAAATTGACTCATTTTTAACAATACAGTTAGAGGCATTTGGACAATCATATACAGTCATAAAATCACTACGGTCCTCAAGACAAAAATCATGCCCAGGGCACTTGGGGGGCTCAGTCGGTTGAGCGTCCGACTTCAGCTCAGGTCATGATCTCACAGTTCGTGGGTTCGAGCCCCCCGTCGGGTTCTGTGCTTACAGCTCAGAGCCTGGAGCCTGCTTCAGATTCTGTGTCTCCCTCGCTCCCTTCCTCTCCCCCGCTCGTGCTCTGGCTCTCTCAAAAATAAACATTCTAAATAAATAAACGGAATTGTATAATACGAGACCCTTCGTATCCGGCCTGTTCTGTGAATGTACTTAAAAACCACTCAACTGCACATTTTAAGATGATAATAAAAGGTCAATTTTATATGCTGGGTCTTTTAGCACAAAAATAAACGTTTATTGGGCTCTTACCATGGACCAGGTTCAGGAACAGGTGTTTGGTAGAATGATCTCGTTTAATTCTCTCAAGGTAGGTCTTCCCAGTGTTGGCGGTAGGAAAACTGAGGCTAGGAGAAATGCCCAGGGTCACGTGACCAGATGTGGCCGACCCCGGCTTCAACAGCAAGTCTGTCTGTCCCCACCAACAGTCTGTCCGTGTCCCCCTCCCCACGCCCCCACCACATACACACACACACACACACACACACACACACACACACACACACACACATCTTAACCTGGGACTCGGTTAAGATGTTCATCGGGGACTGGTTGAGAACAGGGGCAGACGACACGGTCCCTTACAGTTGGAGAAACAGAAAGCCAGGGACAGAAAAGAAAAGAGGAGAAAGAAAAGAGAAGCAGAGACGAGAGGAACATGGGGGGAGCGTCAGGGTTGCTGATAGGGAGGCCTTCTAGAAGAGGCTGGGGGGGCCCCGCGAGGTCACAGCAGGGAGAAGCTAGCCGTCTGGAACCCGTGTCCCTGCCTAATTGGCTTTGGGGAGAGACCAAGAAAAAGACTGTGACGGGACAGAAAGCACGTGGACAGAGCCACGTGCCCAGAGACACAGGTTGGGGGAGACGGAAAAGACAGAGCAGCCCCTACTCCGCCTCCCATCCCCCAAAGCCACCTTGCCCCTTCCCAGAAATTAAAAAAAAAAAAAAATCACCCAGACTTGAAGCGAGAGTCAACATTTTAATTGTTTTCATTCCATGGGTGGCCTTTTGGGAAGGGGACCGGAGTTCCAATGAGTGGGAAAAGGGGACACAGAATGAGGTGGGCTCCTGACATCTTACCTTGTGGGCCTGTGACTGTGGCCCCCAGCGCCCCCCCGTCCCCCCTCCTCCAGCCGTGATGTCCATCCTTCATGCCCTCCCTGGATGCCCTCATCATGGCGCCTGTGAATTGTCTCTACAAGACACACCCGCCCCTGTGAATGGGGAGCCCCGACCAGCAGAGAGACACCCCCGTCCCCAGCCTCCAACACAGACTCTGGAAGTCCCTGCAAAATGAGTACACGACAGTGCATCCTGTCCCAACTTCTATCCAATGTCAGATGTCACCCCCTGGACACCACCCTGTCCCTGCCTGGATTCCCGCCACCCTGGATCTCTGTTTATCCGTTGTGCCCCAGGCTAACCTCTGAGCCACTCCTGGGTCTAAGGTCCCAGAGGCCAGAGCGACCCAGGCCCTTGAAGATGGCCACGTGCTGTGCTGAGTAAACCACCCTTGTGGCTCTGGCGACCCCCGTGTGCAGGGGTCCCGGGGGTCTAGGCCGTGTGCACCTCTCCTGGCCCGGACCCTCCTCCCAGCCTCTCTCCACACCATGCCCGCCTCCTGACACCCCTGCACCAGGGACCTACCGGCTCCCGAGCCCAGCCGGCATGCATCCGCTCTGGGTCCGGGAGCTCAGGTGGGTGCCTTGAAGTCAGCCCCAGTGGGAGAATTTACACCACGGACCCCGGCCGACAATGCGCAGCTTGGAAATACACGCGGAAAGAAACGCTGCGCTGCCCCAGGAAAACGACCTCGGGCCAGGCTCTCCTGTCCCCGCCCGCAGCCGGAGCAGAAAACAGACTCTTAGAGACGACTGCACATCCAAAATGTGGGGCTTCCTCCTAACCCGTTGGTCTCCCCTCGACCTCCATCTCTCGCATATTTAATGAACGGGAAGCCCACCGACCTCTTCCTTTTAGAAACACCCATAGCTACAGTTAGGCTCCCCATGCAAGTCCCCAGATTCCTCCAGGGTTTGGGTGAAATCCACCTTTAGAAAATCCTCACACAGGGGCGCCTGGGCAGAGCGTCCACTCTTGATTTCAGCTCAGGTCATGATCCCAGGGTGGGGGGGATCGAGCCCCTCGCTGGGCATGGAGCCTGCTTGGGATTCTCTCCCTCTCACCTACCCCTCCCCTGCTTGTGTGCTTTCTCTCTTTCCCTAAAATAAAGTTTAAATATCCTAAGACAAAAAGGGAGAAAGGAGATATGAAACGGGCAACCTGCCTTCCATTCTCCCACTAAATATGCCCGTTCTCAATGCCTGAAAGAATGCATAAATGATGCCGTGTCTTTAAGAAACTAGGAAGAAGAAGAAAAATAGATCGATTGATTCAGACAGCCCCCTAAACCTACCATGGAAACCCGAGATTTGTGAAATCTGCCAAATGGAGCTTTTAATTTAACGATAGGATTGCCCTAAGCTTCCGTAGTGGGGCCTCTTAAAGTCTGTCTTTGGATTTTCTAGAAGGATCTCTAGCCATCTGCTAAGGAAGTGTCCCGAATGGAAGGTACAGAACTGAGCCTCCCTCCCTGGCGTCTTGATTCCGGCCTGCCCAGCACCCCCCAAATCAACGGCAAGTTGGCTTGAATTTCGTCTCCGGGCGAAATTCTCACGAAGAGAATTTCTAGAGTCTGGGACCACGGTTTCCAAAGGCAGCTAGAATCCACGCGAGCTGGGGCCGGGTGGAGGGTTCCTAAGACCTACTGAAGTGTTTCCCCCCACCCTCGGCCCCCCAGAAAGTGAGGAGACCCTCCCCAGAGGAGGGGGGCTGCAGTGAGCTGCACCCAACCTCCACTCTGCTTTCCCAGGGGCGCCCTCCGGGGCTGGCTGAGACGAGGCGCAGACAAGAGTTCCCGTCTACAAGATCTGAAACTTCCAGGCGCTCTGATCCTTGTAGTCCAGAGGGTCCATGGGGTTGTAGGTGAACTTCCACGTGCCTGTGGGGTCCCTGAATTCCAGGCTGTCCACGGGGCTGTAGGTACCATAGCTCTGGCCTGACAGGGAGGTGGGGGACTGGGCCAGGGAGGGGCCCACGGAGGGGCCGGAGAGGGGGCTGAGAGCCGGGCCCCCCAGCTGGGGCACCATGGGGGAAAGGTAGGGATCCAGGCCGCTGAAATAAGTGCTCGGAGAGCCGTAGGCCGAGGGGGAGGAGCAGAAAGCAGAGGCGGGGGTGTAGGTCATGGCGTAGGGCGTCGAGGTCAAAGGGGGCCCAGGGGCCACCAGCCCCGCCCGCTGGGCCTCAGGCAGAGGGGACTCTGAGGCCGGACTCCAGATGGACATCGTGGCCACGGCGGAAGTGGGGGAGCCTGAGGGGCCAGGGAGCGGGGGGCTGTAGGAGTCTGAGATGCCCAGGGGGTCTGGACAGACATCCGAGGAGGGTCTCGGTGACAGACCTGCCTTCCTCTTGGCCGGCCGCGCCTTGGTGGGCGCCCCGGGGGGCTGCGGCTGCTGCTTCTGCTGCTGGCGCTGCTGGCGGCATTTAGCCCTGCGGTTCTTGAACCAGACCTGGGGGGAAGGAGAGATGGGGGGGTGGCTGGCAGGGGGAGAGCCCCAAGCACCCCCCCACCATGCCCTGGAATGATGGTGGTTCTCCTGGAAGCAGGCCAGAGTCACACCTCTACGCTCTATCCATCCATCCGACCACCTGTCTGTCCATCCATCCATCCATCCATCCATCATACCACAACTGTGCGCCCGCATGCACGTACATACATACAGTCACACGTGCACACACATCTGTCCATCCATCTGATCACGATCACACACACACACACGATTGCACAACACACGTATATATACATATCTATCCATCCACTCAATCAATTCAAAATCATGCGTGAACTTTGGGGTCACATCTGTGGAGCTGACATTCTTGTTGAGAGGGACAGATTATAAATAAACAGTAACTAAATTGCATGACATTCTAGATCATTCTAGAAGGTGATAAATACTATGGAAGAACCAACTGAGCAGGAGGAGTGGACAGTACAGGTGGGAGGGTCGGGGACATTGGGACTTTATTTTTTTTAATGTTTCTTTATTTTTAAGAGAGAGAGAGACTGAGTGCAAGCAGGGGAGGGTCAGAGACAGAGGGAGACACAAAATCCGAAGCAGGCTCCCGGCTCTGAGCTAGCTGTCAGCACAAGACCTGACACGGGGCTCGAACTCACAAACCATGAGATCATGACCTGAACTGAAGTCGGATGCTTAACTGACTGAACCACCCAGGCGCCCCTACTTTACTTTTTTTTTTTTAAGTTTTTTGTTTATTTTGAGGGAGAGACAGAGAGAGCAAGCAGGGGAGGGGCAGAAAGAAAAGGAGAGACAGAATCCCTAGCAGGCACCAAATCCTCACCACGGAGCCCAACATGGGGCTTGAAATGCAGGATCGCAACCTGAGCCGAGATCAAGAGTCGGACGCTTAACCAACGGAGCCACCCAGGTGCCCCTAAACACTGCAACTTTAAACGCCAGTGTCGGGGCGCCTGGGTGGCTCAGTCGGTTAAGCCTCCGACTTCAGCTCAGGTCAGATCTCACGTTCGTGGGTTTGAGCCCCATGTCAGGCTCTGTGCTGACAGCTAGCTCAGAGCCTGGAGCCTGCTTCCAGTTCTGTGTCTCCCTCTCTCTCTGCCCCTCCCCCTCTCATGCTCTGTCTCTCTCTGTATCAAAAATAAAAATAAAACATTAAAAAAATAATAAAAAATTTAAACACCAGCGTCCATCTAGGTCTCATTGACTGACCTAGTGACCTGATTGGTTGATAAACAAAGACTTAAAGTGGTAGAGAATATACCTTCCAGGTAGAAGGGGACGCCTGAGGGGGGGCTCCGTTGGTTAAGCGTCCAACTTCAGCTCAGATCACGGTCTCTCAGTTCATGAGTTTGAGCCCCACATCGGGCTCTCTGCTGTTAGTGCAGAGCCTGCTTCAGATCCTCTGTCCCCCTCTCTCTGCCCCTCCCTGGTTCTTGCCCTCTCAAAAACAAATAAACCTTAAAAAAAAAAAAACACCCGGGGCACCTTGGTAGCTTAGTCGGTTGGGCAGCCGACTTTGGCTCAGGTCATGATCTCACAGTTCGTGTGTTCGAGCCCTACATCGGGCTCTGTGCTGACAGCTCAGAGCCTGGAACCTGCTTCGGATTCTGTGTCTCCCTCTCTCTCTGCTCCTCCCCTGCTCACTCTCTGTCTCTGTCTCTCAAAATAAAATAAAGGCATAAAAAAAATTTAAAAACAAACCCTTCCAGGCAGAGGGAACAGAGTGTGCAAAGAGGGTGGAGGGAAGGGGAGGAGAAGAAGCCAGCACAGTCACGAGGGAGAGGGCTCAGGAGGGCTCTCGGTGACTCCGGCCGTTCAGCCCTGACGCCCCCCTGCTCCATCACGCACGCTGGGGCCGGGAAGGGCTGGGAGGGGCTCCGCGCCCGGAAGAGCCCACCTGGACCCTGGACTCCGGCAGGTTGATCTTCAGAGCCACCTCCTCGCGGGCGTACACATCCGGGTATTGAGTCTTGGCAAACAGGGCCTCCAGCTCCTCCAGCTGGCTCCTGGTGAAGGTGGTCCGCTCGCGCCGCTGCTTTCTCGGGGCGCCTGCGGCGGGGACAGGGCGGTTGGGCCCTCGGTGACCCGGCCCTCCGCCCCCTCCCTCTTCCTGCGCAAGCCCGGAGGCCGCGTGGGGCCAGGAAGCCCTTCCCGCGTCTCCTCCCCGGCCCTCTGGGACATGGGGCTCCTGCCTCACCCCAAGAAATGGCCGGAAGGAGGCACAGGACATTGGGTTTCATCCCCTTTCTAAAATTTTTTGGGGCGCCTAGGCGGCTCAGTCCGTTAAGCGTCCCGCTTCAGCTCAGGTCATGATCTCGGGGTTCATGGGTTCAAGCCCCACGTCGGCTCTGTGCTGACAGCTAGCTCAGAGCCTGGAGCCTGCTTCGGATTCTGTGTCTCCCTCTCTCTCTGCCCCTCCCCTGCTCATGCTCTGTCTCCGTCTCTCAAAAATAAATAAACATGAGAAGTTTTAATAATAATATAAAATAATGAAATTTTTCATCACTAAGACACGTTCAGTTAAAATGTGCCACTGAGGGTATCCAACCACTTGGCGTGTCTAAAAGTACCAGGTGGAGCTAGAGGGAGCCACATCCGAAATGCCACGGACCTCCCTATGCTTTCCTGGGCCCCTAAGTTCCGTGCTTCCAAATGACTACATCCAGCGGCGTGTGGCTCTGAGGTCACCCCGGTAAGTTTTCATTTCTTCTCCCTGAGGAGGAAGGACCCCAGGGACACCTCCGGGCCGGCCAGGAGGAGGGCCGGACTCACTTGGGTAGGAGACGGCTTGGTGCATCAGGTCCACACTGGGACCGCTCAGGGCCAAGGCATTGACCGAGTAGTGCGGCCCGGGGTTCATATACGCCATCATGATCCTCGCAGACGCTGCGGCCCAGGTCCGCGGGCCTGCAAGAGAAGAGGGAGCGCTCAGACAGTCCCCAGGTACAAAAGGGGGAGGGTGGCGCCTGGGGGGCTCAGTCGGTGAAGCGTCTAGCTTCAGCTCACGCCACGATCTCACAGTTCATGGGTTTGAGCCCCGCATCGGGCTCTGTGCTGACAGCTCAGAGCCTGGAGCCTGCTTCAGATTCTGTGTCTCCCTCTCTCTCTGCCCCTCCTGTGCTCGCGCTCTGTCTCTCTCTCTCTCTTTCTCAATCCTAAGCATTAAAAAAAATTTATAAAAAATAAAAATGCTTATTTATTTTGTGAGAGAGGGAGGGGGTGGGGGAGGGACAGAGAGAAAGAGAGAGAGAGAGAATCCTAAGCAGACTCTACACTGTCAGCACAGAGCCCGACACGGGGCTAGAGCTCATGAACTGTGAGACTGTGACCTGAGCCACGATCAAGGGCCAGACACTTAACCAACGGAGCCCCCCAGGTGCCCGGAGAGACTCTATTCAAGACTCCAGGATGGGAGGCTCGGTCCAACTCTTGATTTCAGCTCAAGTCATGATCCTAGGGTCGTGGGGTCGGGCCCCACATCGGGCTCCACGCTGAGTGTGGAGCCTGCTTTGGGTGCTCTCTCTCCGCCTGTCCCCACCCCCAACCCTGCTTGCTCTCTGTCTGCCTGAAAAAAAGAAAGCCTCGCGTCCGGTCTCTGCAAACACCCCCAGCCTGGCTCCTCACCCCTGTAGCAGGTGCTGGGTTAAGTAGCACAACCGCCTGAAGACTTAAACGCTATTTTCATTCCCAGCTTCTCACCAGGGGGACTGAGCACCACGAAGCCTCGTGACCGGGGAGAGGGCACAGGAAGAGGGAAGATGGCGTTTTGGTATTTCACGTTGATAAATGTTTCCAGTGTGTCAGTGCCCATGGCTCCAGACCCAAAGCGTCTGTCTCGCCACAGTCAGGCCGCCGCCGGGGCTCCTAAGCCCGTGTGGTCTGGGGGGGCAGGTCACCCCTGCCCATCGTGTTCATGCCACTCCCCTGTCCTGCTGCGTCTGGGACTCTTCCCGGTTCTGTGGGGAAAGGCCTGCAACTCTAGAAACCTCTCTGTCCCCGAGCAGCCGGGACAGCGGGTCACCCTGCTGTGGTCCATGATTCTGAGGCTCCACAGCTTTTCTGGGGTCACAGGAAGAAAAGCTGCCGGCGGGGGGGGCTGCAGCCTGGGTCTCAGGGAAGCTTTGCCCACTTTAGGTGGAGGGAGGGCTGGTGTACAGATGTGGAAACTGAGGCACAGAGAGAGAAGTGCCCAAGGTCACGCACCTAATAAGAGTCAGAGGGAGGACTTGGACTTGGGTCCGCCTGTCACCACGCCGTCACTGGGGAGTGGCTTTTTTTTTAATTTTCTAATGAGACAGAGGGAGGGCAGCAGTGGGGGTAGAGGCAGAGAGGGAGGGAGACACAGAATCCGAAGCAGGCTCCAGGCTCCGAGCTGTCAGCACCCTGAGAGCATGACCTAAGCCGAAGCCGACGCCTGACGGAGCCCCCAGGTGCCCCTCCTAGTTCGGACTTCTTTGTAACCACATGTACAGATAACCTTTTCCAAAACAAATATAGGAAATCTAAACAAAAGGAAACAACACCGCATGAGACCCCTCCAGGGCTCGATCAGACGGCCTCAGGGAGTCTCTCCACCTCTTGGGGTGTGTGCCAACTCCCCACCCCCCACCGGCCAGGAAGGCCTCTTGTTGGGTCCCTGTAAGGGCTAATTCCTTCTCCTCCTGAAGGTTCCAACTCAAACACAACTTCCCCGGGCGGGGAGCCATCCCACACGCTAACCTGGATTTCTCTCTCCTTCTCCCTGTCTCCCTCTCTCTCCATGTCTCTGTCTCTCTCTCTGTCTCTGTCTCTCTCTCTCTCTCTCTCACACACACACACACCAATAAATATTGGAGACATAAGTAAATAAATAAAAACAGAAGGCCTATGGGGCGCCTGGGAGGCTCAGTTGGTTGAGCGTCCGCCTTCGGCTCAGGTCGTGATCTCACGGTTCGTGGGTTCGAGCCCCGTGTCAGGCTCTGTGCTGACAGCTCAGAGCCTGGAACTGCTTCGGATTCTGTCTCCCTCTCTCTCTGCCCCTCCCCTGCTCATGCTCTGTCTCTCTCTCTCAAAAACAACAAACCTTAAAAAAAAAATCATAAAAAACCCAAACCAGAAGATCTTTGCTTTGGCTCCTTCCCCTCTGTCCTTCTCCTTTTCCACTTGGGGGACCATGTTCTATTTCTCATAAACTGGGGCTCTGCTGCCCATCCAAGATATATTTTTGAGATTCCACTGTGCTGTGGAAGCTAGGATGTAACAAGAACTAGGAAACACAACATCTCTGTTCTTACAGAAAATGAAATGGGGTAGTGGGGTGCTGATGGGGGCTGGGGTGAGAGTGAGGCACCTCATCTAGATAAATGGTGACCCCAGAGGGGCGCCTGGGGGTCTCAGTCAGTTAAGCATCCAATCTTGGTTTCAGCTTAAGTCATGATCTCATGGTCCATGGGTTCAAGCCCCGCATCAGGCTCTGGCGCTGACAGTGCAGAGCCTGCTTGGAATTCTCTCTCTCTCAAAATAAAAAAATATATATATTTTTTTTTTTTTTAAAAAGGAGGTGATCCTGGAGCTGAAAAGTGAAGGCTTGGTCAACCTGGGAAGGGGCCTCCAGGCAGAGGGAACACAGGTGGCAAAGGCTGGAAGCTGACCTCATTCTCGCCTGGTTGGAGGCGAATCAGGGGCTGGTGTGCCTGGAGCAGACCCCATCCGGGTGGAGATGGCGATCGTGCAGGGCCTGGCAGGAAGGTGGCGGGCAAGCTCGGTGCTGACGGTTACAATCAAAGCAGAAACTGCTTTAAATCTGAAGAATCAGATGGGGTTCTCGGAGATGCCCTCCCCCCCCAGTAACCTTCCCCCTGGCACTCGCCCCCTTGGGTTGCCCCTCCCACGGAGCACGCCTGCTGGGAGGTCCATGTGGCCAGGGGCCTGAGCGCCGCCGCCTCCAGCAGCCATGGGGCCGAGCCCCTCGAGGAAGGTCAGACAAGCCTGCAGATGAGTCAGCCCTTCGGTGGGCCCCTGACTCCACCAGCACAAGAGGCCTGAGCCGGAACTGACCAGTGGAGCTGGCCGGCCCCTGCCCTCAGACACTGCGTGAGACCGGAAATGCTCCTTGTCTTAGCTACTGAGTGTTAGTGGAACTCGTTACACAGCGATGGGGAACTCAGCACACAGGAGCCTTCGTATGTCCTCAGGGCAAACTTGGAGGCCGAAGCTGCCGCTGCATTACCGTTATGCTCCCATTTCACAGAGGGGAACACCTTGAGGCTCGGGCACAGATCCTTGCCCAGGGTCACGCGCTGGCTGTCAGGGGGGACTCAGGGCTCCAGCCCTGGGGTGGAGGGTCCCAGCCCCCAGCCTGGGCCCCCTCTGCCCCTCTCCTCTGCTAAGGATCATGTGCAGGGTCTGAATGAGACCCTCCACGTTCATGGTCTTCCCCATTGACTCAGTGCCGCCCCGTTAGCCAGGCTCAGCCTTCCCGCAAAGCCCAGCCTTCTGGCGCAGGGATGATCTACGCTCCGGACTGGAATCCAAGTCTGGGGCGAGGAAGGGCTTGCGCCCAAGACCCAGCAGCTGATAATGACAATGACCCCCTGGCCCAAAGGTTTGCCGGCTGTTCAGGTAACCAACAAGGGCCTGGTGACAAGACAGCAGCAAAGAATAATAACGAGAATCATATCGGACGCCCGCTGACGTTTTCCTCTGTGTGTGGTAACAAGGTGAGGGGCCTCACGACCTCGGAACGTCCTCGGTGACACAGGCTCTGTGCGCGGTGTTCCAGAAGCACAGGCCACGATAACTTGGTCGAGAATTCACCGTAAACTGGACAGCAACCCTCCCATCCTCCTGCCTGGTGAGTTTCAAGGCACTGATGCCTCGTTATCTCCAAGGTCGGCTGAGGGACACCCGTGTCCGTGCCCTGGGGGCCAACCCGGGGGCGCCTGGGCCCCCCCTTTCCATGGTCACCAGCCACGGGGTCCACATCCCCATCTGAGCAGGTAAGACTCACACCCCCTTGTGGGTACTCAAGGAGACAATCCCATTATACAGGCGGGAAAACTGAGCCTAAGCAGTGCAGACAGACGTGTGCACCCCCCGACAGCCATAAGGACTCCAGTGGGGGTCCCGAACAGCTCAGACATTTCTCCCAGGGCCCGGGAGCAATCTCGGGGATCAATAAGTTTGTGAAAACTTCCCACAAGGTAGGTCCTTATGATCCTCACTTCACAGAGGAGGAAACTGTGGCTCAGAGAGTAGCATCTACTGCTCTTGATGCCCCGAATCTGCCCCAGGTCCCCCAAAGCAGGCTGAGGCCAGCTCTCTCTCCTGGGTCCCCAAGCCTGTGACACGGGCTCCCTGTGGCTCATCTGACTGCGTCATCAAGGGACCCTGTCATTGTGTCCGCAGAGCAGATGAGGAAACAGAGGACCAGAGAGGTCACGTGAATGGCCCAACGCCACACAGTGAGGCTTTAAGCCCAGACTCAGGTGGCCCCGCATCAGCCTCGTCTTTGTTTGTTGGGTCTCTGCCGCCATTAGCCTGGCCGGCAGGGGTGACAGGGGCTGGACTCTACATGCTCATGGCCAAGGTCAGACATGGGCAAGCAGGAGACTGTAGGGTTGAGAGGCGCCTAGGCTGGTAATCACCCCAGCAGCATGGGATCTGGGAATGTCGGCATCCCTGACCCCGTCGGGCCATCCCAGAGTCTACCCCGGGAGGAAGCCAAGGGTCAGTGGGGAGCCGGGTGGGCTGTCCCTGAATAAACCCACAAATGAAGAGAGAGTTTCAGGCAGTGTGTGTTTTAACGAAAACACAGCAAGATGATGTGCTAGAAAGTTGCCCCTGGCCCCGGTCACCTCACCAACAGGCCCCTCTGAGTCCCAGGCCCGCACGCCCTGTCCATCCTCCTCCGTCCTGCTGCACTCAGAGCTGGCCTGCACCCCAAACACCAGGACCGAACCTTGGCTCCCCGTGTGTCGCTGCGGCAAACATCACCCAGGCCTGGGCCAGGCGGTGAGAACACAGTTGGGGATAAAACACATCGTCCCCTTCTCTCGCTCCCTTCCCTCCGTCCCCTCTGCCACACGCACCTTCGGAAGCACCTTCAGCAACGGGACAGGGACTCCCGGTGGCCCGGCCCGGGGCCTGGGCGGGAGCGCTCAGACAGCAAAGGCTGAAGGAAACAGGCCCCCTCACATGGGGAGATTTTAAGCTCCGGCTGGTCGTGATGTCATTTGCGGTGGCCTGGATGAGAGGGTAATCCTGGCCCAGGGTGGGGGACTGGACTGGGCGCCAGGAGGTGACATTGGCCGGGAGGGGGAGGGGCACCCGTCTGCCTAATCCCCTCCCCCTCCTCCCCTTGACATCTTGGCAATTAGGGCTGATGGGGACAGGAGGCCCCACCACCCCACCACTTTTCTGGGAAGTTCTTCCTTAGGTCTGGCTGGTGTCCTTTCAGCTTTAGTGTCCCATCAAAGAGGAAAAAGAGAAATGCGGTGGGGGGGGGGGTTGCTGAGAGATCATTCGAAATATAAAGGGGCGCGGGGCTTTCCGCCCTTTCTCTCCCCCACAAGTCAAGCCTGTGCGGCCGCATTGTTCATGATTTCTGCCTCAGTTGCGCCTTCTCTCAGGCTATGCTGCTCCTGCCACACCGCCCTATGTGTCCCCCACGTCACTCTCCGTCCTGTGTCCGTCTGTCCCTGCAGCCTCCCCCCTCCCCCCCAGCACCTCTGTGCTGCTTTTTCCAACCCTCCTAAACCCCACACTCCGTTCCCATTTCCCTCTCCTTTTCTCCCTCAGTCCTCTGCTCCCCGCCTGCTGTCTCCCCATTCCCCCGGGGCATCTGCTCTCTATCTCAGCACCTCTCCCGTCCTGCCCTTCTGATCGTCTTTGCCTCCATCCCCCTCCCCCGGGTCTGTTCCTCACCACGCACCTGACATGTGGGCACACATGATCGCGCGGGAGACGGTGGTAATCCTGGTTGGGTCGCTGGGTCTCACCATAAGGGGCTCTTTCTCTCCCCCCCACCACACCCCACCGCACACCCCCTGCTGGGGGAGATTAAGGCTGGCAGCCTGGTGGGGGGTGGGGGGGGGAATCAGGGCAGGTCTCATTAGCTTGAAGAGAGAGGGAGGGGCTACTGATGGGAGAATCCAGCGCTATACAGGACCGCCCTGGCCCACGGGAGCAGGGGAAGGGAGAGAGGGGCTTTACAGACCTGCGGAGAAGAGTGTCAGCCTCTCCAGGGCACCTCCTCCGGACCAGACCGGACCGTGTGCACCCATCTGCGTCAGGCCCAGAGCCCCTGGGGTGGGAAGGTGCGGAGAGGCGGGTCTCAGGTCAGGCTCAAGGCCGTAGGGTCAGTTCAGTCCAAATCTAGGCCTTTCTTCCGAGCTGGATCCCCTGGGGCAAGTACCTCTACGCCCAGTGACATGGCAGCTGCAGAGAGCGGGACCTTTAGCCTCCCCCACTCCCTTTTTCCTTGAGTCCCATATCCAATCCGCCCCTAAATCCTGTCAGCTCTTCCTCCAGACAATTGTCCTCCAACAAACAAACAAACAACAAACAGTGCTGGGAGAAGGTAAAGGAAACCCAAGTTGAGGCGCCCGGCGGGGGGGGGCGGGGCTGCGTCCCTGGAGCATCTGATTTCGGCTCAGGTCATGATCTCATGGTTTGTGAGTTCGAGTCCCACGTCGGGCTCTGTGCTGACAGTGCAGTTTGCTTAGGATTCTCTCTCCCTCTGGCTCTGCCTCTCCCCTCTTCATGTTGCTCGCTCTCGCTCTCTCTCTCTCTCTCTCTCTCTCAAAATAAATAAACTTTAAAAGAGGCAATAAATGAAATGAATAAATAAGCAAGGCAATAGTGAAATATACTATGGGCGGGGCCTCCGTAGTGTTAAGATATGTCAACTCTTGGGGTGTCTGAGTGGCTCAGCCAGTGAAGCATCTGACTTCAGCTCAGATCATGATCCCGAAGTTCATGGGTTCATGGGTTCGAGCCCCGCGTTGGGATCTGCGCTGACAGCTCAGAGCCTGGAGCCTGCCTCAGATTCTGTCTCCCTATCTCTCTGCCCCTCCCTCACATGCACTCCGTCTCTCTCCCTCTCGAAAATAAAAAAAATTTTTTTAAATATGTCCCTTCTTCTCAAACCAAGCATTCGATTCATGGCAATCCCAGTCAAAACCTCAGAAGCATGCTTTTGCAGAAACTGACAAACTGATTCAAAAACCCCTGTGAAAATTTAAAGAATCTAGACTCTCAAAAGCATCTTGAAAGGAAAAGCTGGAGAATTTATGCTACCGGACTTCAGGGCTGCTATAATGCTGCAGGAATCAAGACGGCATGTTGTTGCATGAGTGATGCGGGGAATAAAGGCAAAAGAAACACATTAAATTTCCTTACAACTTACAGCGCATTGGCAAGTCGTTGGGACAGAGCTCAGTGGACTGGGTGAGGACGCTTTGCGAGGGGCAAAGGGCAATCTTAGCTTAACGTGATCCCAGCCTACAGGATCCCGCAAGTCTACTTTAACATATGAAAATTCCTTTGGAAACTTCTTTTGTCTGTACCCCCCAAGATACGTGGTGGCGATCATGCTCCAAGCTCATGGCCCCTGATATACAGCCGAAGGGGCTCACCACTGAGCTTTACTAGACAGGAATAAATTATTGCCCTTTTCCTAACAGCAGCTAGCCCCTCCAGGTCCTGGAAACCTGGTTTCCAAAATACTTTGGAGACTCACGCGATCCCTAAGCCCCTCCCAACCTGAAGGTGTGTGACCAGCCGCTCTTCACGACCCCAGTGCACCCCTTTCTGCCCACAGGTCCTGTCCCCTTTGCGCTGAGGACATCTCAAGAATTCTTTCTCGGCCATAGTTCCGAACCACAACGCTCCAAATCACATCATGAAGACACACAAATAAATCAGTGGGACAGAACAGCTCAGAAATGGACCAAAACTTTATGGTCAATTGGTTTTTGACAAAAATGCCAAACAGGGAAACTTTTTCAACAAGTCATGCTTGAACCACGGACTAGCCACGGGAGAAAAAGTATAATAAAGAACCTTGCTTGGGGCGCCTGGGGGGCTCAGTCGGTTAAGCAGCCGGCTTCAGCTCAGGTCATGGTCTCGCGGTTCGTGGGTTTGAGCCCCACATCAGGCTCTGTGCTGACAGCTCGGAGCCTGGAGCCTGCTTCCGATTCTGTGTCTCCCTCTCTCTCTGACCCTCCCCTGCTCGCACTGTCTCTCTCTGTCTCTCAAAAATAAATTAAAAAACATTAAAAATTTTTTTTAAAAAAAGAAAGAAAGAACCTCGCTCATGACATGCAAAAATTAATTTAGGAGTCCTGAGTGTCAAAAACAAAAGCGGAGCCCTACAGGGTAGGGGGTAGGAACGGAAATATTTTTCTTGACCTGGGGACGGGCAGGCTCTTAAACAGGACACAGAAAGCAATCCCCATCAAACAAAATTGATAAATCAGATTTGATCAAAACTGAAAAATCCTACTCTTCGGAAAACATTAAGTACAGGGACGCCTGGGTGGCTCAATCGGTTGGGCATCTGACTTTGGCTCAGGTCATGATCTCCTGGTCCATGGGTTCGAGCCTTGCGTCGGGTTCTGTGCTGACAGCTCGGAGCCTGGAGCCTGCTTCCGATTCTGTGTCTCCCTCTCTCTCTCTGCCTCTCCCCTGCTCACGCTCTTGTCTCCTCACTCCCAAAAATAAATAAACATTAAAAATTTTTTTAAAAGAAAAAGAAAAACATTAAGCACAAAGAAATGCTGGCAGCCAGTCGGTCAGAAAGTATTTGTAAAACATATATCTGGCAAAGACCTTATCTCCAAAATATATAGGACTCCTTCAACTCAATAATACAGATCTTTACAAAAGATATACTGAGAACCAGTGAGCACACACACACATTACAAATTAACTCCAAATTAAACCCATAATGGTTGAGGCGCCTGGGTGGCTCATTCAGTTAAGCATCTGACTTCGGCTCAGGTCATGATCTCACAGTTTGTGGGTTCGAGCCCTGCGTCAGACTCTGTGCTGACAGCTCAAAACCTGGAGCCTGCTCTGGATCTGTGTCTCCCTCTCTCTCTGTCCCTCCTCTGCTCATACTCTGTCTCTGTCTCTCTCTCTCTCTCTCTCTCTCAAAAACAAATATTTAAAAAATTTAAGAGAGAAAAGGAAGGAAATATCACTATCCCAAGTATAACCTTTTCTTACCCCCTAGACCCCTTGGAGCCCCTCCCGGATACGGAAGTCCCGCCATTCCCGCAGCCCCCCGTACCCTGGCAGGTGCTGGAACTCTGGCTCTGGATAGAAGATCAAAGCCTTAATTGGGCCACAGCTGGAAGAAAAATCCACTCTGTGCCCAGCTCTGTGTGATCTGTTCCCTAACCACTCAGTCCCCTTTGGTCTGGTCCCGCTGGCCTCTTCCTGTCCCCAAACTAGCCAAGCAGGGAAGGAGCCCAGGGGTGGGGGGGTGGAGAAGGGGGAGACCGTGTTTGTCAAGGAGAGCTCAAGCCCACGATTGCACCAGGAGGGAGTGGGTTACAGCGGGGGGTAGCCCTCCCCCTACACCCCATAACTCCCTAGCACGCTCTGCCCACATTATTTTCTGCAAATAGCATCTTGTTTCTCCCCCTCCCCTCTCCCAGGGCCTGAGCTCCCGGAGGCCCGGGCCCTGACTCGTTCTCGGCTGTTTTCCCAGTGCCTGGAACAGTGCCTGGAACAGTCCCAGCACACAGAGGGCACTCAACAAAGGGATGGGTAGAGGGCCCAGTGAATGGGGCAGAGACAGGTGGATGTGCACGCGCACAGGGCCCAGGGTGGGTGTGGTTTCACCGAAAGGGCCACGGACCTGGGATGTCGGCAGGAGTCAGGGAGGTCAGACTTCGCAGTGCCCGACGGCGTTTGGGAGGCCACGGTGCTTGCACGATTCATTGGTTGGGGATCCAAATGTCCCACAAAGCCAGGTTCTCTCCGTGTCTCATGTTGGGCAAGGTGACGTCCCGCCCCCGCACCCCCCCCCTGCCCAGCTCCTTGCCCCCACTGGACGGGGCAGCCACCGGGGATGCAGATCGAGGGTGAACCCGGCTGAGCTGGGGGCATCTTGCCAGGACTGATGTCGAACGACACGAGTCTGGGTTTAAAGCCTGTCTTCTGCTTGCAGGCGGTGTCTGGGCGGCCGGGGATCCCAACCCCAGGGCCTTTACACTTATCCGCTGCCGGAGCAGGAGCAGACACTTTCCTCTGCACCCCTCAGGCTCAGTTTCCCCACCTGGAGAATGGGATTGTCTCCTTGACTACCCCCAAGGGGGATGTGAGCCTTCAGGCCTCACCTGTCGGAGCACCTGCTCAGATGGGACCCTGGACTCAGCGACAGTGACCATCGGGGGCCCTCCTCAGTCCCCCAGGTTGGGCCCCCGGGCAGGGAGAGTGGTCTCCCTTAGCCCACCCTTTGGAATTATGAAACATCATTGCCTTGAAGTTTACCCATGTTGCAGAGGACTTGAACACACATTTCAGAAGCAAGGAGAGTACGTGGCCCATCCACGTGACACAGGGCACGGTGTCACGGGTCACCAGGCAAACGGAACATAAGACCTCGCGGGACGCCTCTGTGTCCCACCACAGGCTAAAATGAAAAACCGACAATACTTCGTGTTGACTCACGAACGGCTGGTGAGCACGTAAGGCTCAGGTCCCTCCAGGAATCCATTTGGCAGGATTGTTAAACGGTGAACCTGTGCCGGGTGCCTGGGGGGCTCAGTCGGATCAGCGTCCGGCTTCGGCTCAGGTCATGATCTCACGGTTCGTGGGTTCAAGCCCCACGTCGGGCTCTGTGCTGACAGCTCGGAGCCTGGAGCTTGCTTCGGATTCTGTGTCTCCCTCTCTCTCTGACCCTCTCCTGCTCACGCTGTCTCTCTCTCTCTCACTCTCAAAAATAAATAAACCATTTACAAAATTAAAGAAAAACTAATACTATTTTTCAACACGTTTAAATTTAGTTAAAAGGTATTTAAAATTCTATGTTCAACGCTCTCCTTGGGCACTTCCAAGCTGCAAGATGATGTGTCATGTCAGAAGCAGACCTCAGGGCTCTGCGTAGATTCCTGACAGGTCAGACCCTTCCGGAACATTCCCAGGTCATCTCTGAGGGCCCTGGTCAGACGCCCCCAGACCTGCACATCTATACCCCCTTTTCCCAGTCTCCAGAGCCCCCAGTAACTTCCAAAGGGACAGAAAAGGGGGAGTGGAAAGGAAATGGGGACATAGGTTCACGGGAAAGGTTTTCAGTGAACAATGTTGGTGCCCTCCTTACCCTTGTAATGATAGCTCTGTTCCCCTCACCCCTTCTCTGCTCCTCCGTCTCCTCTGCTGCCCCCCTGTGGCCGCCCTGACCCCCGGGTCTCCCCACAGCTGGTTCCCTGACCCTGTCCAGGTCCCATTTAGCAAATGCTCCAATCCTCTTAGACCAGGCCGGCCTTGGTGGAGCAGAGAGAGAATTAGATCAGATTTGGGGGGAGGGGGGGACACGTGACAGGCTATGGGGGAGGGGAAGGGACAGACTGTCAGGAGAGAATAAAAACTCCTTCTGCTTACCTATAACCCCACGAGGGAGTCTGAGAATCTCGTGTTGAGACCCCAGGAGGAGACGGGGGCAGGGAGAGCGGGACCCCGAGGGGCACAGAGTGTTTTTATGGGACAGATGTTGACTGTCCTCAGCAACCGTACCCCCAACATCTTTCACAACAGGACGGACAGTGGTTAGACTAAGGAAGGATGTCCAGGTTAGAGGAGCCTGTAGCCTTTAACATCTGTGGAAAGTTCTTGCCACTGATGCCCATCTGTAGAGACCCCCAGGAACTCACGACCACATTCTTTCTGGAACCTTCTAAATAGGGCAGAAGATAAGACATCAGGAAGAACTGGCGGAAGCAGACGGATGTCTGGTCAGGGAACCAGCATGAGGGTCAGCTCTACCCATGTACCCTGCACTCCTTGGGAATTTTTGGAATGCCTCCCCTGACTCGATTAGATGAAGCCTTATCATAGCCCCTCCCTGTAAAGCTCAGATTGGGAAGTTAACCTTTATTTTTTAAGTAGGCTTCATGCCCAGCTCAGAGCCTAACTCAGGGCTCAAACCCAGGACGGTGAGATCGAGACCTGAGCTGAGATCAAGTGGGACGCATCATTGGCTGAGCCGCCCAGGCGCGACCTCGAGTTGACTCTTGACACACTTTGCTGTGATTCTTCGCGTAGTCCTGTTCTATGAACACACCTCGAACTCCGAGTTGGCAAACTGGGTCCTGCTCCGACTTTTCTGTAAGCCTCTGGCCATGTTTCCATCAACTCATCAGTATATCACCTTGTTTAAGGCCTTCTGTTTAAAGACCTGTGGTTTTTAAGTTTTTTAAGTTTTATTTATTTTTGAGAGACTAAGAGACAGCATAAGCAGGGGAGGGGCAGAGAGAGAGGGAGACAGAGAATGGGGAGCAGGCTCCAGGCTCCAAGCTGTCAGCACAGAGCCGGAAGTGGGGCTCGAACCCACGAACGGTGAGATCATGACATGAGCCAAAGTCAGACGCTTAATTGAATGACCACCCAGGCGCTCCTAAAGAGCCTTGATTTAATATATATTGTTAACATACATTGTGATACTGGCCCACAGCAGTCTTAATTCAATTCACGCCTGAAGGAAGCACAGATTTTGTCCCTAAGGCACAGCCCAGCTTTCTTGCACCAGACAGCACTTGAGGGTTACGCTGGGGGGCATTTTAAGCACAGTCACCACCAACTAGAGGAAAAATGCCCCCCGGCCCAGCAATTCCACACTGAAAGCAACGGCGCAGGCAGATACCTGTATACCGACGTGTGCCACTGCGTTATTCGCAGTAGCCAAAACCAGCCCGAGTGTCCATCTACTGGTAAATGGAGAAACAAAATGTGGCCCATGCAGACGATGGAATAGTTCCCGCCACAGAAAAGGAACGGACCACACGCTACACCGTGGTGGACATCGAAGACATTGCCCTCTGCGAGGAAGCCGGACACAAAGGACAAACATCACATGATTCCGCTTATATAAAGTACCTGGTCAAACTCATACAGACAGGAAACGGACTGGGGAGTCCCCAGGGCTGCGGGCAGGGCAGTGACACCCCGTTTTAAGGAGAGAGTGTTGGTGTTACACCATATTGTGATGGCATTTAATGCCACTGAATTGTAAACTTACAGATGGTTAAAGTGATAACTCTCGGGTTAGATATATTTTACCATAATTTGGGGGAGGACTTTTCAAATGCTTTTTATTTATCTATTTATTTTGAGAGAGAGGGAGTGTGAGGGAGGGGCAGAGAGACAGGAGGAATCCCAAGCTGGTTCCGTGCTGCCAGTGCAGAGCCTGACTTGGGGCTCAGTCCCACGAACCATAAGATCATGACCTGAGGAGAAATCAAGAGTCAGACGCTTGGGGCGCCTGGGTGGCTCAGTCGGTGAAGCTTCTGACTTCGTCTCAGGTCATGATCTCACGGTACATGGGTTCGAGCCCCGCATCAGGCTCTGTGCTGACGGCTTAGAGCTTGGAGTCTGCTTTAGATTCTGTGTCTTTCTCTCTCTCTGCCCCTCTCCTGCTCATACTGTTTCTCAAAAATAAATAAACGTTAATTTTTAAAAATTAAAAAAAAAGAGAGAGAGATGCTCAGGGCACCTGGGTGGCTTAGTCAGTTGGGCGGCTGACTTTGGCTCGGGTCATGATCTCGCAGTTCGTGGGTTCGAATCCCTCATCGGGCTGTATGCTGACAGCTGGGAGCCTGGAGCCTGCTTCGGATTCTGTGTCTCCCTCTCTCTCTGCTCCTCCCCCATTCGTGCTCTGTCACTCTCTCTCTCTCTCTCTCTCTCTCTCTCTCTCTCTCTCTCTCTCGGAAATAAGTAAACATTAAAAAATAAAAAAGAGAGATGCTTACCCTACTGAGCCACCCAGGTGCCTCTATTTTACCACAATTTTTAAAAGCATAAAAATACCCAAAAAATGTGGCCCAAAACATTCCTCCAAAGGACACTTGTTTACAGTATAAGAAAAGGCAGCTTGAAACGATGCAAAGTCCATCACGTGAATTTTTCACCACGCTGCACTTGGCTGTGAACAACTGGGAAAATGCGGGAGTATTGTTTTGGGGTGATGAAGAAATCTCAGCAAGTAGGCAGATCCGCAAATACGGATGCCACGCATAATGAGGACAGAGCGTATTTCAGAAATGAAAGAGGAAGCGGAGAGCAGAGTCTAGAGTCACAGAGGAATGTCCATCACTGAAAGTTGTCCAGAAGGTTGTAGAGTTAGGCCAGAAGGTTCTAGAAGGCAGGGACCAACCCCCTCCCCCCCAACTGCCCATCTCTCCAATGTTGTCTTCGAAGTTCAGCTCTGGTCTGACCTCCCCATTTGACCCCCAGCCTGGGCCCCTTTCCCTCTGGGAGTTCCGCCTCTCTTTGCACGTGGGAAGGAGCCTGGCGGTCCGTGAGCATCCTGGGGGCCGGAGGCAGAGGTGAGTCAACCGCAGGCACGGACCAAAATCAGGGCTTGCCCGGGAGGGAGTTGCCGAAGAGATAAGGCATTAAGGAGGGAGAGAAAGCCATTGTTCTGGTTCTAACTGAATCAGAAATAAATGGGTTAATCCTCTCTTCTCAGCACGTCTCCAGCAACTCCCTTCCCACTTCCCTCCCTTGTTGTCCGGTGGATTCTGAGCTACAGACAACCTCCCATCCGTGGGTTTCTGGGAATTGGATGCCAGTCTGGGAAACCCAGTGGGGGGGCCCTCAGGAGCTCTTGCTCCCCCTGCTGTGGGGGTGCGAGGGGGGCAGCTCTGCACCCACCGGGGTTTCCTTCCAGCCCTGCAAGGAGTCAGGTTCAGAAGAACAGAGGGCCAAGTAGCGCTGTGTCCTGAGCAGCGTCCAAAACCGGAAGTGTTCCTTGTTTTTCTTCTTATAAACTAAACTAATAATAATATTAATAATAAGAAGTAGAAAAGAGAGAAAATGAGCATTTGACATTCTCCGTAATCCCTGGGTAATTAATCAATTGCTAGGTGTTGTACTGTGGTCGGGGAACATACGCTGTATGTGTACGTGTGTACCTTTTCAGCGCGCTGAGTAAACCCATGCATTCTCACAAAGCTACAATGTGCCCAAGACGTTCCTGGGCGGCAGCAACTGCGGGCTCGTCCAGTCATCTAACACATTGTCAGTCACTCAATGTGTCCCCTCTGAAAGAGGGGACCCCGTAGCAAAAAACGAAAACAAACATCACTAAACCAAGAACCCAGCAAGGACTCCGTGTTCAGGACACATTTATTCTGCAAAAAGAAGACAGACCTCCGTCCCTCGAACGAAATAAAAAATACACTAAAAATCACCAGCCGTTACTGAAAGGCCTATCCCTGATTCCTTCCCGCTGCTCATTAGCATTCTATGTTCGGAGGTTCCTGAGAATTTTTTAATCATTCCCTTATTGGTGCGCAGGAACGCATGTCATGAACTCAGTTACTTGAAATTGCAAATAGATACACTTGTGCGTGTCTCCGTGGATAAACCTCTCACAATAAAATCACTGAGGCAGAAGAGTCCTGTGCTCATTCGGTCCCTTCCCAGATCATCGACTTGAGCTCCAAGATCTCCAGAAATTCTTTTTTGACCAACCTCAACTCCATCAATGGCCACAGAAAGCCGTGTTCCCCACCCTGCGCCCCTCTGGGTCTCCACGAAACCTGCCGCTCAGAGCTGCATCAGCCCAGCGGGCAACATAATAAGCCCTTTATTCACGTAGGCGCGTCATGTAAAATTCACCACGGAAGGTGTACAACTCAATGGTTTTTTTATTGTGTATACGTCACCAGAACCAGTCTCAGGATATTACATCGTCCCGAATGGAAATTCCTTACCTGTCACCAGGTAGCCCCAATGGTCCCCACCCCCCAGTTCCCGGCAACCGCTAATTTACCCTTGGTCTCGATGGATTTTCTCCAGTCTGCACATTTTGTGTAAATGGATCATAAACACGTGACCTTTTGAGTCTGGCTTCTTTCACTTAATATAAATGGTTGCAGGTGCATCTGTGGGGTAGAATGCGTCAGTCCTTCCTTCCTTTATGGTTAGATGACAGTCCACCGTGTCATGTATTAATATATGGCATTGTGTTTATCCCTTCATCTGTTGACAGACATTTTGATTTGCTGTCACCTTTTGGCTCTTCTGAATGGGGGTGACGTAACTTTCCTGGGTTTCGAGGCATATTCGCATAGCATGAGGGAGCTAGTCTACCCTCTCACGCCTCTGTTGGACAACTCAGTGGTTACACAGCAAAATCTCTGAGGCCAGGGGCATGGCTTTCCAGGCCATTGCTGCGTTCCCTGGGTATTCATGGAGTGTCACATATGGGGATCCTGGGTGACTTATTCAGTTAAATGTCCAACTTCAGCTCCGGTCATGATTTCACAGTTTGTGGGTTGGAGCCGCACATTAAGGTTCACGCTGACAGTGCAGAGCCTGCTTGAGATTCTCTCTCTCCCTCTCTCCCTGCCCTTCCCCCACTTGCCCTTTCTTTCTGTCAAAATAAATGAATAAATAAACTTTAAAAAATAAATAAAAATTAAAACGAGAGAGAAGGTGGCCTCTGGTCGCATCTTAAAGACCCAGGACATTGCTAGACGATCCCTTGTTGACAGCACAGCCCCCAACCAGGTGACCCCGGTGCTCCCACCTGCCCAAGAGGGAGAAAACTGTCCAATTAAGGCGGAATGTTGCCGGAAAGGAGGGAGCACGATGTGCGGGTGACGGCGCAATGTCACGTGAGCTGATGGGGCAGTTCAGGAGGGCAAGGCCACCCTCCACGAACAGGCTCCCTTTGCTGCGGATCTTCTGGGTGAGACGCGGCCTGTGTGCCGTCCGTCCCGCCTGCAGCTGCGGATCCTCAAAGCCCCTGGCCGCCCGGGAGCCGAGACTTGGGAGTGGTGTTCTCCCCGGACTCGAGTCCTGAGCAGACCCCGGGCCAGCGAGGAGCTCAGCCTGATGTCTAGATGTGGGT
>NC_043715.1:49987906-50018831 GCF_006229205.1 Suricata suricatta
AAAGATGTGCACACTGAGGCCCAGACAGCTACAGACACTTAGGCTGGAAGTTGGAGAGCCAGGGCCAGATCCAAGGGGGGCTGGCCAGATGCTGCCTCTCCTGCACAGCTGTTCCCACCCCCCAGCCCGCAGGCCTGAGCCTCCCACCTGCTCCCTGGGGCTTAGCCCAGGCAGGGGGACAGTCTTGGGTGGGCTGGGGGCCGTCTGTGGGGCTTCTCTGACCCTGTTTCTCCTCGGTCAGGCCCCCCACCAACCCAAAGGCCCCCGAGGGCTCGGAAGAAGCGCTCGGTGTACCTCAAGGACCAGCTGGAAGAGATGGAGGATTACTTCCGCACCAACAAGTACCCCAACTACAAGGAACGCGTGGCCCTGGCAGCCAGGCTCAACTTGGAGGAGCACCAAGTGCTAGTAAGCCCCGTCCCCTGGGCCCCCACTGTTGACAGGGTCCCCTGGGAAGGTGGCACGTCCTCCCGCTGGACCCTCCCAGGCTGCAGGGGAGAAGACGAGCGAGAGGTCTGGGTGCTCCCTGGCTCACAGCTAGCAAGGGGCCCCCTGTGGAGAGTCAGGGCTGGACCCCAGGCTGCCTCAGCCCTGTGGGGCACAAACCAGGGGGACCTTGAATTGGGCCTGGGGCCCTAGGGAGAGCTATGGGGCTGCCTGTGTCTCCTGAGCTGCCCCACCCACGGCCCGGCAGGTAGGTGCCCCTGCCTCACCCGCTTACCTCCGCTGTGTCCCCTCTGTCCCTCCAGGTGTGGTTCAAGAACCGCCGGGCCAAGCACGCTAGGCTGCAGGGAGCACACGTAGGGCCAGGTCGGAGAGCCACCAGCCCCCTCTCTGTCCCTGCTCCTTTTCCTGCCCCTGCCCCTGATGGCCCTGCGTTCCCAGGGACCCCAGGAGTCTGCAGCCCTGCCCTGCAGAGCCCCTTTTGGAGGCCCCTGGCACCGGCAGCACTAGCATCGGAGCCTGGCACCTCCAGCCTCGACTCAGGCTGGTGGGACCCAGAGGGGGCCGCCCAGCAGTCTCTTCCCGCCCCCGCCGCCCCCGCCTGGCCTCACTACTCCTTTGTCTGGGGCTTCTTGCCAGATCCTGTGCTGGGCCCCAATCCCACTGCGGTCCTCTCGCCCCAAGACCCCTTGAAGGGACCCCCTTTCCCCTTGATGTCCGGGTATCAAGAGGAAGAAAACACTGCAGAGGACGACTCGAAGCTCATGACGTTACTGGATTTATAGGGGACTCAGCCCCGCAAAGTCCTGCAGTTCCCGCGGGGCCAGAGGGGACTGGGGTGCCGGGGGCCTGCGTGCGCCTCGTCCACGTGGGTGGCGCCGGCGCGGGGGCTCCGGTTACGCAGCAGAGCACTCTTTCGGCGGCAAGAACACGCCTCAGTTCATCCCACTTGGGAAGGTGGGATCTTGTGTTCCCTGTGTGGCCCCCACATGTGGCGCTGCTGTGAGTGTCCCCACAGCATTGAGGGTACACGTGAGTAGGTGGGTTCCCAGGGGTAGCACAGAACGCATGCTCCCGCCTCTGCCTGCTTCCTCGGAGCTCTGAGCTTTCCCTGAGCCTTGACCAGCCGGGAACACCCCTGATCAGAGTCAGAGTGAGGATGGGAGAAATTTTGATGCTGGTCGACCTTCGGACAGAGGATTTGCTGTGGTTTTACTATTCGTTTACTGGCTGTCAAGAAGAAATAAAGTTATTTGATAAAAATTAACAATGACTCTCACAAGATGACCCTCATTGCTGAGCTGATGCAAAAGTTTATAAAAGTTGGCGTCCAGTGCGTCTCCTCGCCTTGTCACAAACGGGAAACATTTATCAGTAGGCAGCAGTCTGAGGTCCCTAGGGTACTGCTTCGAATATAGCTCCCGTTTGGTTTGGTTTACTTTTCTGCTCCAAGATAATGGGTCTTATTTTTGCTTTCTTAAGAAATCTTTATCATTAGCACTTGGTCATAAAGATACTGTTCTATTCTCTAAAATATTAGTTTTATATCATTAGGTCTTTTATTTTTCAATGTTTATTTTTGAGAGGGAAAGAGAAAATGAGCAGAGGAGGGGCAGAGAGGGAGACACAGAATCCAAAGCAGGCTCCAGGCTGTGAGCTGTCAGCACAGAGCACGACACGGGGCTCGAACCCACAAACTGTGAGATCATGACCTGAGCCAAAGTCAGATGCTCAACTGACTGAGCCACCAAGGTGCCCCTCATATTTAGGTCTTTACTACATCTAGAATTGATACACTGTATGGTGTCAGGAAGGGATTCACTTTTCTTCTTTTTCCCTGGGGATTTTCAGTTGTCAGTTGATGGAGAGGCTGGTTATTTGTCATATGTCCAAGGTTTCTAGATCCTTCCACCAATTACTCGCCCCCTCTTTGTCTCCTGTCAGTTTCTCTGCTGCCCCCCAGTGGCCTTACTGGCCACTGCACTTCCCCACAGCCAGCTCTGACCCTGCCGTGTTCCTATTTAGCAAATGCTCCAATCCCCTTAGGTCAGGCCAGCCTCAGCAAAATATAGGGAGAATTAGCGGGGATTTAGAGGGACATGTGACAGACTGGCCTGGGGGGGGCGGGCCACAACTGCCAGGATATAATGAACTCCCCTCCTCCTTCTCAAAGACCCCCCTGGTAGGAACGTACACAGACAGACGCACTGAGACCTCACAAGGAGACTGAGGGCAGAGAAATGGGAAGCCAGGGAGGGGGGGGGAGGCAGAAAGAAGGGGAAACTGAGGCACTGGAGTTTCTTGCTCTCAAAAGCAGAAGAGGCAGCCCCCCGCCCCCAGCACTGCCCATGTGACAGCTGCTGTCCTATATGCTCTGATATCCTTATGAAATCAGGTCCTTGAAGGCAGGCAGCCTAATCGCTTGCCTACAGGAGGTCACACCAAACCTCAGAGCATTCAAGTGCCTTTCTGGGGACACAGCCAGGGGCTGTCCAGCTGCAGAGCACAAACAGCCCTTAACCTCCGGTGCCAGCAGACTATGCCAAGCCCATCTGCTTCTCGGACTATTTGGAATAGGACATGCAGACAGCCGGACGTCCGTGAGACTTTGGGTAACAACCACACCCTCTCCACGTGTGTGGCTCTGGATCGTATGGAATGCGCCACTTATACGCTCAGCACAGAGCCGGGTTTACAGGGAGCGCTGAGGAAGTGGGGGGGTCTCACTCTTGGGCCATCAGACTAACCCCCATTCCCACATCTCTTCCGGTTTCTCCCAACTCTCTGCCCTGCAGAGACCCCGGCTCCGCCTTCCCTCCTCTTCTTTGCTCCCTCCCTCCGCCCCCTCAGCCCCTAGGCTTCCCTCCACCCCCCTCCTCCAGCCCAGCAGGTTTCCTTGGCCTTGACCTGACTTACCACCCATCCCCATCCTCCTGGGCCAAGTCCGCATCTGCAGAGGGTCAGCCAGGTCAGAGAGGGGACGGGGACAAAGGGACCTGTCAGCAAACAATGGTCAAAGCCTTCTCAAGGGCCTGCTGGCATCTGCTCACACTTCCTTGGTGGCTGTGAGACTTGGGTTACAGCAGTGGGAGTCGACAGGGGAAGTCTGGGATCCCCTCCCCCACACAAGACCCACACAAGATGCTCTCCAGGCAAAGCTGCAAAATCTCTCCCTGATTATCCGCAGTGACCGAGCAGTGGTCGCGATGCTGTGCACAGACAGAGGTGGTTGCGTTCATGTTTTGAATCAAAAAATTAAATCAGGGCGTCTGGGTGGCTCAGTCCGTTAAGCATCTGACTTCGGCTCAGGGCATGATCTCATGGTTCGTGAGTTCGAGCCCCGCGTCGGGCTCTGTGCTGACAGCTAGCTCAGAGCCTGGAACCTGCTTCTGGTTCTGTGACTCCTTCTTTCTCTCCCCCTCTCATGCTCTGTCTCTCTCTGTATCAAAACTAAATAAAACATTAAAAATTTTTTAATTAATAAGCATTAAAATAAAGAAAAAAATGGGGTACCTGGGTGGCTCAGTCAATTAAGTGTCTTACTTCAGCTCAGGTCATGATCTCATAGTTCATGGGTTCAAGCCTTGTGTAGGGCTCTGTGCTGACAGCTCAGAGCCTGGAGCCTGCTTTGGATTCTGTGTCTCCCTCTCTCTCTGGCCCTCCCCTGCTCGTGCTCTCTCTCTCTCTCGCTCGCTCGCTCGCTCGCTCACTCTCTCTCTCTCTCTGTTAAAAAAATAAACGTTTTTAAAAATTAAAAAAAATTAAAAAGGTATTCAGCAAAACTAAGGAAGATTGAATAAATTAAGGGCTTTAATTAATCATCGTGTATCGATATGGGTTCATTCACTGGAACAGACGCACCTGTTAATGGAAGATGTTAATAAGAGGCACCTGGATGCTGATATGTACCTTCTCAATTTTTCTGTAAATCTGCAATCTTTGCCCCGCCCTTCCTTTCCAGACCTTCCCCCTCCCTTTCTCCCCCTCTATGGGGGGAACACCCCTCCACGCTTCTCTTCCGGCGCCTTCTCTCCTGCTTCCTCTGCTGCCCCCCTGTGGATTTCCCCACCAGCCGCTTCTGTGACCCTGTCCCGGTCCCATTTAGCAAAGGCTCCAGTGCCCGTGGTCCGGCCGGCCTCGCAGAGCAGAGAGAGAATTAGATCCGGTGGGAGGGAGGGCAGGGCGGGGGAACACGTGAAGGACCGTGGGGGAGGGTGCACAGATAACGGGGTGCACAGGCGTGGGGACTGCCCCGGGATAGAACAAAAAGCTCCTCCCGCTGAAGAGATGCACCCTGGGGAGACAGGTGCAGATGGCTGAGAGGCCCAGGGCAGAGGCAAGGAAAGGCCGGAATGGGTCCCCCAGCCATACAGGGGCGAGCAGTGTTGGGAGTCTCGACCCTTGGAAGCCTGCGGATTCTAGTTTTTATTTTTTCTTTATGTTTATTTCTTTCTTTTGAAGGGGGGAGGGGCATGGGACACCTGGGTGGCTCAGTCGGTTAAGCGTCCAACTTCAGCTCCCATCATGACCTCACAGTTCGTGGGTTCGAGCCCCGCCTCAGGCTCTGTGCTGACAGCTCAAGAGCCTGGAGCCTGCTTCGGATTCTGTGTCTCCCTCCCTCTCTGCCCTTCTGCTCACACTCTGTCTCGCTCTCAAAAATAAATATTTAAAAAGTTAAAAAAAAAAAGAATTCAGCCACCAAAGAATTATTTTACTGGGGCACCTGGGCAGCTCAATTGGTTAAGCTTCTGATTTTGACTCAGGCCATGATCTGGTGGCTCCTGAGTTCGAGCCGCGCATCAGGCTCTGTGCTGACGGCTCAGAGCCTGGAGCCTACTTTGGATTCTGTGTCTCCCTCTCTCTCTGCCCACCGCTCCCCCCTCACACTGTGTCTCTCTCAAAAATAAACATTAAAAATTTTTTTTTAACTGTTTTACTAAGGGAAGTGTTAGAATCATTAAAAATGAAGACCTGCAGGGGCACCTGGGTGGCTCAGTCAGTTGAGCATCAGACTCTGTCTGGCTCAGGGCATTGACCTCAGATTTGTGAGTTCGAGCCCCGCATTGGGTGTAGAGAGTAGTAGAACTTTTGTTAATGTTTATTTTTGATGGGGAGAGGGGCAGAAAGAGAGAGAGACAGAATCTGAAGCAGGCTCCAAGCTCTGAGCTGTCAGCACAGAGCCCCACGTGGGACTTGAACTCATGAACTACAAGATCATGACCTGAGCTGAAGTCGGATGCTTAACTAACTGAGCCACCCAGGTGCCCCTGATACCTTTTTTAAATAAATAAAATTGTGATGATTTTTGCTTACACCTGTGAATTATATAAAGCCATCAATTTATATACTTTAAGTGGGTGAGTTATGTAGTATGTGAATTATATCTCAATAAAGCTATTTTGCTTTGAAGGAAAAAAGCAACATTTCTGAGGCTGTGATCTGCCGTCTCTCAGGCCCTTTTCCTCGTCTTCAGCCACTGACCAGCCTCCTCCAGAGTAGTTTTGTAGGGGTCTCCAACTTTGCAGCCTCAGAGATTGGGACTTTTCCATCTAGATGCTTCTCTGTGGCACCTAGCAGATAGCCTCACCTCACTCGGGCCACCCAATGGCTTGGCTTGAGTGATCCAAAAGAGGAACAGAGCCTGATTAGGCATGACCCACCGGCGCCAACATTTTCGAGTTGTCCTAATGGGATTGTCAGAGTGCCCAATCTCTTAGCCCACAGTGAGGATAAACAGGTGTATCAGAAGGAAAATAGTAACACCCTTCTGTTTGGAGGGTCTTTTATAAAGAATCTGGTAGGTTTTACACAAATGCAGTTTTGTTCATGTTTTGGTGATTTGCATCTACTTTTCCAGGGATGCATTTAAGGCCTAAATGGCCTTCAGGGCGCCTGGGGGGCTCCGTCAGTTAAGTATCTGACTTCGGCTCAGGTCATGATCTCACGGTTTGTGGGCTTGAGCCCCATGTCGGGCTCTGTCCTGACAGCTCAGAGCCTGGAACCTTCCTCGGATTCTGTGTCTCCCTCTCTCTCTGCCCCTCCCCTGCTCACACACTCTCAAAACTAAACAAACTTCTAAGAAATTTTAAAAAAAGGTTAATGAACTCCAGAACTATTACATTATTTAATAAAGAAATCTGCTAAAAAAAAACAAAAGAAAAAGATTAAGTTACAATGAGGCTCTGTTGGGGTGGGGGTGGCACCCTAATCCATTCTGCATGGTGTCCTTCAAGGAGGGGCAGTCTGGACACACGGGTCACCAGGTGTGTCCGGCAGAGACCACGTGAGGACACGGTGAGGGGGGCGTGTACAAGCCAGGCAGACGCCTCTGAACAAACCAAACCAGCCTCCTGACCTTGACCTTGACCTTTGACTCCTCGTTCCTGTCGGTTGAACCACAGTCTGGTATTTTGCTGTAGCCACCCTGCGGGTTTGTACAAGCCTCGATGAATCAGGGGCCACGACAGGACAAATCTGGGAGCCTGGGTCTCGTTCACATGAACGTCACTGCCGCTCGCTGATCCCTCATCGGCTCCACTTCGGGGCTGCTGTGAAGTGCTCCGTGACCAAGAAGGTGCCTGGCACAGGACTGCTCAGTCCACGGTGGCCAGCTGCCGGGGCTGGGGGAGGGGAGGGGCTGGAGAGGAGGCTCCAGGGGTAAAACAGACACACACAGACACATTTTGTGAAACCCATCTGGTGTTTATTGAAAGGAGGCCGTGGTCCACACTGCTGAAATCTACAACTCACTCACCCAGATCCCTTTCTCGGCCACCCCAAGAAGGAAGCCAGGAGCAAGAGTACCCAGGGGGCTGGGGGGATGTGGGGAGAGGAGGGAGCAAGGCAGGCGGGGTGCATGGCTGCATGCTTGGGGACCGACGGACACACACACACACACACAGGCAAGGACCAGGGGCGTCAGTCTCTGCCCCCACGCAGCGGCCACAGAGACGTCAGGGAAAGACCAGGCGTCCACCAGACATTTCAGTCCTTCCCATCATGAAGCGTCAGCTGCGAGGGGCTGGGCCAAGGTCACTGGACTGTGCAGAGGAGAGATGGGGAGGGATCAGACTGCAGGCAACAGGGCTGGGTTGGGGGACTTGGGGCCCATGATAAAGGGAACAGACAGAGGTGATGGGGAAAGGGGGCATCTGGGGGGCTCAGTCGGCTCAACATCCGACTCTTGATTTTGGCTCAGGTCATGATCTCATGGTTCTTGGGTTCGAGCCCCGCACTGGACTCTGCGAGCAACATCACAGAGCTTGCTTGGGATTCTCTCTCTGCCCTCCCCTGCTCATGCACTCTTGGAGAAACTAAGGCACAAGGACAAGGGGACGCCCATGATAGACAATTGTAACCCACAGGCAAGGTGGGCCAGGACTTCGTTCCCAATCGAGTTTGTCATGAGAAATGAACTGGGGGGAGCACCAGAGGCAGCCGCTAGCAGAGGCGACTGAACACTGACCACGCGTGCCCCACAAGGACACTCGGGTCTCCAGAGAAGCCACCAGTGGAGATGGGTTTCTGGGACACCCGCTGTGCAGGCTTCCCCGGGGGGCCCCAGCTCCGGAGGGTGACTGATGACTCAGCACTGGGAATGAATGACAGTTGTGCCTGTCCTGGCTCCCCTGGGGCCTGACTAGTCTATGCTAACAGTGTGATTCACGGTGAGGCCTTGGGCCGAGTGGTAGCAGCTCCTGACTTCTGGAAGGGCCAGAGGCCAAGGTCGGCCTCACAGGGCGAGCGGCCCTGTGGCCATACTCCTCATGGTGACACGGGACCGTGGGGGCCTGGCCCTGCCTCTCCGTTCACTGCCTTTCGCTGTCATGAACCGTTAGTACAACCTGGCTGAGTTCAGAGAGTCCTTCTGGGGAATCACACGCCCTGAGGGTGTCCCGGGACCCCGGAAACTGCACTCCGGGCCATGCAAAGGGGGGCCATGTGCCCTCTTCCCCGCTTCCTCTTACGGAAATCCCACTTTTGCTCATGCTAGATGAGAACCCGTTGGTGAACCTCTCTCTCTGGAGCCCCAGGAAACTTGGCGCTGATTTAAGTCACCGCCTCCGAGTGACTGACAGTTCAGAGGCAGCGAACGGGTGTGTTTATGCAAGAAATGGGCTCTGTTTCAGCCTTTAGGAATTCAAATCCCCACCCCCTGGGCAACCCGGCACAGAAGCATCCAGCTCCTGCAGCCTTGGAATTCAGTTCCTCATTTTCTCTTTTTTCACTGGGAGAGACTCACTGCTCATTTCAGACCTGCATGGAGGTCGGGGGGGGGGGGGGGGGGGGGGGGGGGGGGGGGGGGGGGGGGGGAAAGCCGGACGCTAGGATGTCTGTATCACATCTATTTAATCTGCATGTTCAAGTTCACCCTGAAATGGGTCCCCCCTCCCTCTGCTCTAGTAAAGGACTTAGAGAAACAAATTGTGGAACTTGGCAGAAACTGCAAATTGCAGAACTTGTGGAGTGCCTGGGGGGCTCAGGAAATTGCAAATTGTGGAACTTTTGGGGTGCCTGGGGAGCTCCCTCAGTTAAGCCTGACTCTGGACTTCAGCTCAGCTCATGGTTTGTGAGTTCAAGCCTCATGTCTGGCTCTGCACTGATCGTGCGGAACCTGCTTGGGATTCTCTCTCTCCCTCTCTCTGTCTGCCCCTCTCCTGCTCATGCTCGCACTCTTTAGAAATAAATAAATACAGGATGCCTGGGGGGCTCAGTCAGTTAAGCCTCTGACTTCGGCTCAGGTCATGATCTCACGGTTCGTGAGTTTGAGACCTGTGTCAGGCTCTGTGCTGTCTCTCGAAATATAAATAAATGTTAAAAAAAAAATTTTTTTAAGCAGGGCATAGGTGGCCTAGTCCAGCTGAGCCTCTGACTTTGGCTCAGGTCTGATCTCAGCGTTCGTGTGTTCAAGCCCCGCATCGGGCTCTGTGCTGACAGCTCAGAGCCTAGAACCTCCTTCAGATTCTGTGCCTCCCTCTCTCTCTGCCTCTCCCCTGCTCGTGCTCGGTCTCTCTCAACAATAAACATTAAAAAAATCTTTTTTTAAATAAATAAACTTCAAAAACAAAAAGGGAAGATACAGAACTTGAGTTTGAAGCACCTGAGAACCAGTTTTCTGGAGCAAAGCACTGGGGGACGGGAACTTGGGTCCACAGGACACTGGGACAGAAAAGTCCGTTCCAGAACACCGGAGGAAAGGGGGAAAGACTGGCTCCCAAGGTCAGGGAATGTCTGGGGTTCATCTGGGACACGCTGGCTTGGAAATGGGAAACCGGGCTCGGAAGGGGCTGAAAAGCAGTTCTGCAATCCCGATCACAGTAGGGACACCGCTACGCATTCTGGAATGTACTGGGCTGGGAACCGGGCTCAGGTTCGAACTAGCTGCCATTCCAGGCCTGGAGCATCAATCACAGTGTGTGGCTGCCCGGACCCCCTCACCTCTGCCTTCGGGCACATTAGCCCTGCGCCAAAGCGGCTTTGACGGCGGCCACCAGCTTCAGAAACTTGCTCTCAGTGTCCACGTAACCGTCGCCTCTCTGGGGCCGAGGGAAGAAGAGGAAAGGAGTCAGCCGGGACCGAGCGCCCAACTCTCCGCCAGCCTGAACACAAGGTGGGACAGACAGACGGACACACATACCTTCTTGGAGTGAACCAACTTCCCCGCTACCATCACTTCAAAGAAGCCGGTGACCTGGGGAGTCCCCTCGCCGCACTGGGAAGAGAGAGATGTTGGGGGCGGGACTGAGGTGCCCTCTTGGGGACACCTGCACCCCCAGGAAATGGGAGACTATGGAGGAAAGGCATGGCTGACCCGACCCACCCCACGGCCACCCAGGGCTGAGGGGACACACAAGGGGACCGTCTTTGATGCTCTTTCCCATTCCCAGCACTCACGATGTCCAGGCATCCGGGGAACTCATCTTCTAACTTCTTCTTGAGCTGAAGATACTGAAAAGGGGCATGCGAGGTCACCACGGGGGTCAACGGGGCCCTGCCGCTGCCTGTGCTCCCTCACCTCCCAGGGGCACGTCTGGGGGCTGGCCACTCTGCTTACCTTGGACTTGTACCCTCAAGCGCCACTGGTGGGAGGTCCGAGGCGATGGGTCCCAGGGGAGAGAAGGCGACGGTGGGGTTCCAGGGACAGGATGGAAGAGGCAGGCAGCGGGGAGGCAAGAGGGGAAACGGGGAGGAGGCCCAGGCAGACACGAAGAGGTACACAGACGACAAAACCAAACAGGAGACAGAGAGAGCAGAGAAAAACACACAAAGAATGTAGGAAGCAGCCCAGACATTGGGGGAGGAGGGGGGGACACCGACCCACAAAAAAAAAAAGACAGAGGAGGATCGACAAGAGACAGGGGTGCAGAAAACGGGGGTGACAAAGAGAGACCACAAGTATGAGACACAGGCGGGAGGGAGGGAAACAGAAACAGGTTAGGACACCGTTGGGCAGGTCTGGCAGATTAACCTTTACTCCCCAAAGTCCCCTCCAACCTGAAAACGGGACCCAACACTTCCCCATCCCCACCCCCCACCCCCACCCTCCCCCACGACATGCTATTTCTGGACTGGAGCTTGCAGCACAGCCTCCTGGGCGCCTCAAAATGTCACTCCACCCTCTGCTTTGCTGAGGGTGGCAGGGACATTCCGAGCGCAGAGACTGAGGCGAGCCTTTCAAAAGCAACGGCTGCCCCCTGGGCATTTCGGGCTTCTGACCTGACCCCACCCTCTCCCAGCCTCTCCCCCACCTAGAAACCAAAACGGAGCTAACGTTCTCCTTGGGGGGGGGGGGGGCGGAGAAATGCAACGAACCGGTATTTATTAAGCGCCTACATGCAGGCGTGTCTATGCAAGCCCGCACAGCACCAGGGACCAGCCCAGGAAGGATAACAGAGTCAACAAGCCAGAAAGTCCCCTCTCCACTCGGGACTTCTCCCCTGCAGCGGGGAAGCTGGGTCAAACACGTTTAGCACCAAAATCCGGCACTCCATCAGCGGTGACTACTGAGATCACTCTCTCTCCCCTTCTGCAGCTGGGGAAACTGAGACCTCGAAAAGATGGGGGGGGGGGGTTACTAGCGATGGGCAGCCACAGTATTCATTCCTTTCCAACCCACACTGGAACATTCTCGAACCTTCCAGACTCTCGCGGCCCCCGCTCCATGGCTGTTCACCGCGTTGGGGGAGGGGCAACCTTAGCGTTGACAGAGGCCCGTCTCCCATGATGAAACTGACACTGACACACACACACCCGCAAGAGTCCCGGGAACCGGATGTCTAAAATGACCCCACACGTGTCTCAGTCCCATCTTCGGGAACCTGAGCTTTCCTGAATGACACGCCCCGGGGAGGTGGGTCAACGCCCTTCCGCTCACGCCCACCCGACCCGCGGGGAACGCCTCATCTCGGGGAAGGATCCCCGTCGGGCCTGTTCGCAGCACCGTCGGGTCGAGGATGGGGTCCGGCAGGGGGTCGCGGATGGGGCCTCTGGCCACTGCGCTTACCAATAAACGATTCGGATGGCGAGGGCCATGGCTGGGGACCGCAGCATGCGCGGGGCGCGGAGAGGCGACCCACCAGCTGCAAGCACCTGCGAACCTCACTCTCCCGGACGGCCGCACAAAGGTTGTTACTCGGCGAGACACGGCGCGAACCAACACGGGAGAAAGGCGGGGGGAGGCGGGAAGGGTGGGGGTGGGCGCCCCCGGGGCGGGGGTTCAGGGACCCTGTCGCCCGACACCCTGAGCCCCCACGCGGGCTTCTCCCCTCCACCGCTGGGCTCAGGATGCACCCAGGCAGGAGCAGTCCCCAGGGAGCCCCTGCGCGTCCCCTCGAGGTCCCCCTATCCGGGCCAGAATGGTATGGCCCGCGGGGGCTGGGCTCTGGACCAGGCTTTCCGCGAACCAAACGGAATTGCTAATAAGGGTAGTGGTTTTCCAGCGCCTGCCGGGAGCGTGGGGGGGGGGCTGCTCTCAGGCCCCTTCCCCCGCCGGGAGAGGCTAGGAGGGCGGAGTCCGAAAGCATTGGGGGTGTGCGGGGCAGGCCCGGGAAGAGCGGGTTTCCTGGGAGTGTGGCAGGATCCCCCTATTTCTTATTCAGGCCCTGCCGGCGTGGCAGTCGCTGGTGCTCTCCCTCCCTCTCCAAGGCAAGGGGTTCGTGAAAGGGCTGGAAGCCGCAGCTAGGGAAGGGATTAGAACGTGGGAGCCTTTCTCTGAGCCTCAGTTTCTCTGTCTGGAAGATGGGCGCAATCACCCTCAAGGACTACGTACTCATTTAACCGATATGTACCGCGTCCCTACCTGCAATCAGCGATGGAAAAATAGGCAAAACCCCTTCCCTAATGGAGTGAGTTAGCCTGGGGGAGGGGGGGGCGGGGAGGAGATAAGGGGGTTGGAGTGCGTGCGTTCAGTGGGTTCCTACAGGTGGAAAGACTTGAGTGTCCAGCCCGTGGAGATAGCTCAATCAAGATGAACTATGGCCTCGGCCTGATTGCCCCAGCTTCTGTCTCCGCCTCCAAGTCCTTGGTCCTCACCTGCTATTACCTGTCTCTGTTGGCTGTGTGACTTATGATCCCGTAATCTCGGATGGATATAATGAGCCAGTGATATAGGGCTCTTAACACAAGGCTGGGTGCAATGTCCCATAAATAGAGGTCTCTCGGTGACTTCCAGAGCCCTCCGAACAAAAACCCAAATCTTGGCCCGATCTGACCCTGCCTGGTCCCATCCTTCCCTTCTTTTAACTTTTCTCAGTGCGTAGCCACACGGAACTTCCCCCTGCAATCCCACCTTGGACCGCACCCACTTTCCTGCCTCTGGGCCTTTGCACATGCTGTTTCTACCCTCTTCTCCTGTGGATTCCTGCTCATCCGCCAACATATTGTCACCAGCTAGACCCCAAGACCTGACTAGGGGTGGCCCACCTGCTTGTACTCCTCTACCTTTGTCCCACATTTCCCCTTAAGCTCTTCTTTCCAGATTATCTCTTAACTCGGGCAAATGAAAAACAAACCCCGCCCCCGCCACCCCCCACCAGCACTAGCGACTGCCCTGACAAGACCTCCAGCCAGCCCAGACCACCAGACCAGTTTGAGCTTAACCCCTGACCCGTACCTAAGCAGGTGGATGATGGAGCGATCTCTCAATTGGCGGACAACTGCCTTTATCTCATTATAATATTAAAATCTCCTCTCCCTGCCCCCGCCAGGAGCACAAGCCTCATTTACATAACACAATGTGCATATAAGCATGTTGCTCAAGGCACATGCAGGACCTTCTGTCTGCCTCTGCATCCATGACAAGGGGTCCCTATATAAACGCTCGTCCTCACCCTCAATAAAAGGAATCCATCCACCCTTGCTCAGGAAGTCACTTCCAGAAGCTATTTTCCAAGATCTCCTTATTTGCTACAAATAAACTCTTCTTTGTGCGAGGGCTCAACGTGGTGCAGTTTCTCACTCATCAAGGAGTGAACGCACGCAGGTTCACTCAGTATTTTAGGGAAAATCGTGTGCTTCCATGGAAAACGATTTTCTGTATGGCACATCTGTATCGGTTTGCTAGGGCTGCCTGTCAACACAAAGAACCACAGAGATGTCATCTCTAGGTTCTAGAGGCCGGAAGTTGGAGATCAAGGGGTCAGTAAGGTTGTTTGGAGGAAGAATCCCGCCCGCGCTTTCCCCCCGGCTTCTGGTGTTTTGCGAGCCATCGGGGCTTCCTTGTAAAAGCATCAGCCGGGGGTGCCTGGGGCGCTCAGTCGGTTAAGCAGCATCGGACTCTTGATTTCAGCTCCGGTCATGATCTCAAGGTTCAGTGCAAGTTCGAGGCTCACCTGCCTGGAGCTTCTCACTGACCATGTGAACCTGCTTGGGATTCTCTCTCTCTGCCCCTCCCCTGCTCGGGCTCTCCGTCTCTCTCAAAAAATTAAAAATAAATAAATGCATCACATGTGTCTCTCTCTTCATCTTCACATAGCAGTGTGTGTGTGTGTGTGTGTGTGTGTGTGTGTGTGTCCCCAAATCTCCCAGTTTTATAAGGACACAAGTCATGCTGTAAGGACATAGGTCTGAACCTAACAGACTCCATGACAGGCCTCAAGATCCCCCTCTGAACTAGAAGGTCTAAGGTTCAGTTTCTCGGGAACTATTAGGCGGTTACACATTGCCTAGAGCAGGATACCTTTCGGTATCCAATCAGGAAAGACCAGCTACCTCTCCCCACATTCCTAAAGGTGAGGCCTACAGATAGAAACTTTAGATAGGACCCTGTTACCTAATGTTAAGGTTAACCTGATAGTCACCGAATAAGACCCTGAACTCGCTCTGCAATTGGTTAATTTCAAAGAAACCCTAAATGTTGTGATTGGGTCCCGCCAAAAGTAACGAACGCTCTAAACAAAATGTATGGTTAAAGTTGCTGCCAATATCGTTATACGGTGATGATGGGTCACTGTACCTGTGTCACAATTTCCTGTACCTCCCCCTTCCCAAGCCCCATAAAAAACCCTGCTCAGCCCTTGATCGGGGCTCTCAGCACGGATCCACTGCGCTGGTGAAGTCTGCGAGCCCGAGCCCGTAATAAAGCCCTTTGCCTTTGCATGCGTGCCTCGGTCTCCCTGGTGGTCTCTGGTCGTTGAGGATACTGCGTTTTGGGCATTACAATGCTGGACACCCTACTCCGCTAGGCCCTCACCTCAACCACTTCCATCTGCAGTGAACCTATTTCCAAATAAGGTCACGTCCTGAGTCCTGGGGGTTAGGGACACAATCCCACAAATACCAAATCATTCAGAGTGCTGGGCCGTTTTGTAACCCTGTAGATTGTGGGTAATGCACAGTGATTCTCTGCAGACATGCGCATGAATTCTTTTTTTTGAATGTTTATTTTTAAGAAAGAATGAGCACATGAGTACGTGATGGGGAGGGGGGGGGAGGGAGGGGGAATCTCAAGCAGGCTCCGAGCTGTCAGCACAGAGCCCCACACAGGGCCCCAAACTCACAAGCCATGAGATCATGACCTGAACCAAAGTCGGACGCTAAACCAACTGAGCCACCCGGGCGCCCCATAAGGAAATTGAACTTGACCTACCATTTCCTTCTTGCCTTTGTTCCCACATCACTACAGAGTGGGGAGAGTGATGTCAGGGCTCCAGGAAGGTCTCTGGAGATGAGGTTATTGACACGATTGCCTCTTCCTTATCAGTTTCTAAGTTATTCTAAACTGATGGGGACACTGGTCTGGCAGGTACAGGATCTGGTTTTCTCTTTGTTCTTGGGCAGCCGGAGCGCCTGAGGACCGTCCCACAGATCCCACCTTGGTGTGGGGGGGTGGGGCGGGTGTTTCTAGATTCTTCTTTACCCTCAGCATCCATAGCGCCTCCCTAAATGGTGTGCCTCCACTTGAGCATTTGCTTAGATTTTTCTGAGCTGTGAACATGTCTGCCCTTCGATCCTGCTCCGAGCAGGGTGTTGTCACAGCTGACCAGTGCAGACTCCAGTCTCCCACACACGCGGTCACTGTTAGAGCCGTAGGAGTCGTGATTTCCCCTTCTTCCCCCCCTCCCCAAACCTATCTTGTAAACAGCTCTGTCCTCCAGGGAGCCCCGCTGGGCCCCTTGCCCGGGCCCACAGTCCCCCGGGGGCTGCCACACCAGTGCCCTGGCTGCTCCAGTAGTCACAGGTACAGCCCCCCGCTGGCTTTCCCGGCACACCCGGATGTGGCCGCCCTGCGCAGCTCAGGAGCTCAGAGAGTGTTCTGTTGGCCGGGCTCTGGGTGGAGAACTTGCCGGAAGCCTCAAGAGAAGAGGGACATTCCCCCCCCACTTCTGCCCTGAGAACAAAGGGGTCTTTGTTGAACAGCAGTAAGGGGGGAGGAGGGGTTAGTAACGACCCCTGGGCTGCGACTCTCTCTCCGTCTCCCTCCCTCACACACACACACACACACACCCACACACACACACACACACACACACACACACAGGCTGACGGTAACACAACCCCCACCCAGCCTGGCTACCCCACGGTCCCTCCAGACAGAGCACAACGCAGCAGAAACACAATAACGCCACAGCCTACCCCTCTCTTCCGCCGCACAACGACACAAAAGCACACCAGGGCCCCCCGCCTACGACCCCGCAGCCAGTGCACAACCACAACCACACATCTCCAAAAGGGTCAGGCACAAGGGCCTCGAGGTGGGACACACAGCACACCGCACAACGCGTGTCCGGCCAGGGGCGCCACAGACAAAGCACGTGCTGATGCACAACATTGTGTGACCATCGACGTGCCCCGGCCTGGCCTCCCCGCCCCCACAGCAGCACACAACTCCACGCGGCCCCAAAACACCCCCCGCACAATAACACGCCCGTCATGCCCAGGACAAGACACACAAGGAGACCACACACCGCATGGCTACACTTGGAGGCAGATGTGGCCACACAACAGCACAGCCACACACACACACACACACACACACACGCTCCAGCGTGGCCCACACCCAGGTGCAGGGCACACGAAGTGGACAGACATGGGCCCTGCCTCCTGGGGCTCACGGTACCGCAGGGCACACGGACAAAGGGAAAAACACAAACACGCACTCTATGAGGCCGGAGTGAGGGCTGGGAAGGAGAAGAAAGGCAGGAAAGGGCGGCAGGCACTGCCGGGCAGAGAATTTTCTAGACACTTCAAGGAAAGCAGCTATGTAATTAACGGGCGCAGCCAGGGGTGCCTGGGGGGCTCAGTTGGTCGAGCGAGCGATTCTTGATTTCGGCTCTGTAAGGTTTAATAGATGGAGGCAGAGGGGAGAGGAGAGAGAGAGGCCAAGTTATGGAGCCAAGAAGGCCTTTATTGGGATCTGCGACTCCTGGGCGAGGTTCCAGGACTCCGGAGTGGGGAGTCAGGGGAGTCACGCCAGGTCCGGAGGGCGAGGTATTTTATGGGTGCAAGAGTTCCGGGTTTGACCTCAGGTGGGCAGATAGCCAAGTAAGGGCATCTTTGGACCGTGGCAGGGTGGGATTGGCTGTTTAGTTCGGTGGGGTGGAGGGGATGCTGGAGAGACAGTCCAGATCAGAGAGCAGGGGTCGTCGGTCCCTGGCAGTGCCTGGAACGATTCTCTGACCCGCAATAAAATGGCCGCTGGGTCGCCTTCCTGAAGTAACTCTTACAGGCTCAGGTTGTGATCTCACAGGTTTGAAAGATGGAGCCCCCCGTCGGGCTCTGCACTCACAACCTGGAACCTGCTTCCTGATTCTGTGTCTCCCTCTCGCTGTCTGCCCCTCCCCACTCGCTCCTGCTCTGCCTCAAAATAAATGAGCTGTGATGATCCCATTTTACAGATGGGCAGACTAAAGGCACTCACCTGAGGTCCCGCAAAGCACAGAGCAGGGCTTGTGACTCCAGCTGTCCCGCTGCAGAGCCTGCACTCTGGGCCACCTTCCTGTGGGCCAGATGGACGGGGCAGGGGCGCGTTGTCAGGGGCCCCAAAAGCTTGGAGGTGTGAAGGAGGCCTGAACTTCTGAAGGTCCAGGGCAGCCAGCCTTTGCCTTATCCCTGCCCCCCGGGGGAAGATCTGCTCTGAGCCTTTGTGTCCTGTGTCCCCTGGAGCGTGACGGGCCAGCCCCTTCAGGCTCCTCAGTGTCTTCACCACCTGAGCACAGGGTGATCAGAGTCAGGACCTCCGTCTGTCCCTCCGTCTGACTGTCGTTCTGCATGGGGTCAGGGCCCCCCTGGGGCTGGGGCTTCTCCCGCCTCCCCCCACCTATCCGCATCGGACCGCTGGGCCCTGCGCAGACTGGGGAGGACCCCGCTTCCGCCAGTCCCGGGTCCAGCATGTGCAGAGACTGACCTTCTGCTGGGCTGTTCCCCTAAATTACTAAGTTGTAAGCGTTCTTTCGTCAAGCTGCAGGTTCCTGTGTTGGGGACGCGATCCGCACTCTCCCGTCTTTCCCAGTCGGTGGCGTGCCTTCTCATTTTTGCAAGTGCTTGCGGCTGTTGTTTTTAAACGTTTATTTATTTTTGAAAGGGGGGAGGGGCAGAGAGCGAGGGAGCCTGACACGAGGCTGGAACTCAGAATCCATGAGATCATGCCCCGAGCCGAAGTCTGACACCCAACCCACCAAGCCCCCCAGGCGCCCCCTTTGCAAGTGTCTTTTGATTTGACCAGCAGAAAATTTTAATTTCAAAGCGGTCTCACTTAATTTTACTTCTGAATTTTTTCTTGAATTTTCTCTTTGTCCTTTTTCGTGTCCGACGTAAGGTACCGGTGTCAAACCTCAGGCCGTTTCCTTCCAGAAGTCTTTGTGCGTTTCGCTTCTTGTTTAGAACTCACGTCTTCTGCTCCTCTCTGGCTTCTTTTCTTGTTTCAAATCTGTCACTGCCATCAGGTCTCTGAGCAGCATCGGGGGAGGAGAGAAAGTGGGGCGCTATCCTTAGAGAGCCCTCCCCCATTGCGGGGTTGGTCCTTGCCTTGCATCTGGGGAAGTTGGCTGATAAACGTTTCCTGCTACTGATATTAAACTTCCCTACATGATAGGGAGGCTCACTGGGCCAGGGCTTTGGCTTTTTTGTGCAGAACAAAAGGGTTCTGACCCGGGCTGTGCTTCTGGAGGTCTGGAGTCGGGTTCGTGCTAGGCAGCCGGGCCTCGGGACCAGCCCTCCCCCAATCCCTTGGGTCCTGAGTCGCTAACGGGCTTCCCTGGCAAAGGCTTTGCGCACGGGTTGCCACACGTTCGCTGCAGGGGAAGGCTGCTCTGCGTGACCCCCTCGTGGGCAGGAGCCAACACACGGATTCTTCCAGATCGCACCTGTGTCCTTCCCCCTCGTGACCCGCTGTGTGTCCTTACAATGTCACTATAATACATCACTCCAGGGACCCCCCCCCCGGGCGGCTGAGTCAGCTGAGCGTCTGACTCTTGATTTCGGTTCAGGTCGTGATCTCACAGTTCCTGGGTTTGAGCCCCACATTGGGCTTTGGGCTGACAGTGGGGAGCTTGCTTGGGATTCTCTCTCTCACTCACTCTCTCTGCCCCTCCCCTGCACGCACCGCTCTCTCTCTTTCTAAAAATAAGTAAACTTAAAAACAAAATAAATCAACTATGTACTGACTCCCATGGGGCCTTCTAGAGAGTGTTAGGACACAGGGGTGGGTTTGGGGTCCCCAACACAACCCATGCCCCTGGCTGGACCCCGATGGAGAGGGAAGACTGTGGAAGAAAAGGTCAATACAACACAAAGCCCTCCACGTTGTTCGACTGTGTTTGCCCTTGAGGGGCCGACTGGAACCACTTTACAAAATAAAAATTTGGGGGGGCGCCTGGGTGGCTCACTCGGTTAAGCATCCAACTTCGGCTCAGGTCATGATCTCACGTGGCTTTGAGGCCCACGTTGGGCTGTGTGCCGACAGCTCAGAACCTGGAGCCTATCTTTGGATCCTGTGACTCCTTCTCTCTCTGGCCCTCCCCTGTTCACGCGCGCGTGCTCTCTCTCTCTCTCTTTCTCTCTCTCTCAAAAATAAATAAAAGCATTAAAAATAAATAAAAATAAATAAAAATGTGGGGCACCTGGGTGGCTCAGTTGGTTGAGTGTCTGACTTCGGCTCAGGTCATGATCTTTTGGTGCAGAAGTTCGAGCCCCGCGTTGGGCTCTTGGGCTGACAGTTCGGAGCCTGGAGCCTGCTTTGGATTCTGTGTCTCCCTCTCTCTCTGCCCCTCCCCCGCTCACACTCTGTCTCTCTCAAAAATAAACATTGAAAAAAAAAATTTTTTTATGTTCCGCTGCACTGGGTAGGGAGAGAATGGGCAGATTTCCACAGATTTGGGGTCTCCTGCAAATTCCAAATGTGTGTTCCCAGCCCCTGAATTCCAGGTTTTTCCATCCAGCTGCCAACTGGCCCCCTACAATGGGGGGTCTAGCTGGCGCCTCAGACCAAAGCTGTGGACTCCCCCACCCCACCTCTGCCCCCCCTTCCTGTCTCGACACGGCAGCTCCAGACCAGGCAGAAACCTTGATGTTCTCCTTCTCCTTGTGCATCAGCCACTTTGGATGGATTTCCTTTCACAAGGTGTCCTGGATGCGCCCGCCCCTCCCCACCTCCACCTGCTAGCCCTGGGGGAGTCAACGTCACCTTGGCTGGGGCGGCCTGGGTCCTGCCCATCTCCCGTCCCCAGCCTCCTGTATCCCCGTTTCCTCCGGGACCTACGCCCTTGGCACTGTACGTACCTTACTCACGAATTTTTGATACTGTCAGGCTGTCTCTCCCACTAGAATGTGTGCCCTCTGGGTCCGAGCCTGCTTGGGATTCTGTGTCTCCCTCTCATTCTGCCCCTCCCCCACTCATGCTCGCTCGAGCTCTCTCGCTCTCTCTCTCTCTCTCAAAAATAAACAAACATTAAATTAAAAAAAAAAAGAAAGTGTACTTAAGGGGCGCCTGGGTGGCTTGGTTGGTTAAGCGTCGAGTTCAGCTCAGGTCATAATCTCAAAGTTCATGGGTTCGAGCCCCGTGTCGGGCTCTGTGCTGACAGCTTGGGATTCTCTGTCTCATTCTGTCTTTCTCTCAAAATAAATAAAACAAACCTAAAAAAAGAAAGTAAGCTTACTGTTGCATTGCTTTATCAACAGCTACAATTACGAACATCGCTGATTTCCACAAAACCCCTCTTTACTACCATCCGCCGTGTATTCAGTGTGCGCACACATCGACACAACCGTGCTGTGTTAAAAACAACAACTGTATCTCAGACAGGAAAGGGAACAAAGTCATTTCCTGGCACAGGAGGAATCCTTCTCTTCTTCTCCCTGCGAGAATTCTCCTCTCGCTGAGGGGAGGTCCTGTTCCTTTCCCGGCAGACTTTGGCTGATCAGAAGCACATTTGCATCCTTAAAGGGGAAAGGCGTATTTCAGATTTTAAAGGTTTTAAAGGAAGACTTGTAGGCTCTTCTCCCACTGGGGACAGAGGTGTCCAGAGTTCCACGGAGTTCTCGTCCGTCCTCCTGTGCTTACACGGGGCATACGGTGCCAATGACGCTGGAACTCTGGGCAGGAGGCCTGTCCTAAGCAGGCGCCACGCCTGTGGTGCCAAGCCCGATGCCAGGCGCAAACCCATGAACCATGAGATCACGACTTGAGCCGAATCCAAGAGTTGAAAGCTTAACAGATCGAGCCATTCAGGTGCCCCTAAAAATTAAAAAATATATATGTTTTTGTTTATTATTGATACAGAGAGAAACAGCACGAGTGGGGGAGGGCAGAGAGAGAGGGAGACACAGGATGGGAAGCAGGCTCCAGGCTCCGAGCTGTCCGCACAGAGCCCGACACAGGTTCAAACTCACAAACTGTGAGATCATGACCTGACCCAAGCCGAAGCCGGACGCTTAAGCGACTGAACCACCCAGGTGCCCCCCAAAAATTTTTTTAAAGTAAGCCCCTCACCCAGCATGGAGCTTGAACTCACGACCCTCTAAGATCAAGCATCGAGTGCTCTCTGGGCAGAGCCAGCCGGGAGTCCCAAGTGTGCAAATCTTAAGTGTGCGGCGTGGTGAGGTTTTCACACACACAAACGCCATCGAACCAGATCTCAGATCAAGATAGACCATTTCCTTTTCCAGGAAGCTCTCGCATGCACGTTCCCTGGCAGTTTTCCTATAAGGCTCACCACGAGTCTGACCTACGTCACTCCACACCGGTTTGGCCTGTTCTAGAACTTCATGGAAATGGAGTCCCACAGCAAGCACTCTGGATGAGGCATGAGCGGGTGGAGACACAGATGGGTGGATGGATTCCTCGATGGATAGATAAGATCCGTTGATGGTTGAAGGGGGTGGGCTGATGCCCGGGTGCCCCTAGGGGCTCTGGGTAAGGTTTCAGCCTGACAGTGGGGGCCGGCTCAGTCAGGGGATCTGGGTGGGACAGTCAGGCGGGAGGCTTGATACCTCTGGCAACAGCAACGTGACAATGACCGGTAGACCACCTGTCTCCCAACCTTCTGGCTTCACCCCCACCACGACCTACACGAGCCGTCACGGACAGGTATCCGGGTCTGTCTTATCCTCCCACTGGCCCTCACCCTTGAACCCCTCCTGCCGCCCCCTCCATGCCTGCGACCCCTGCTCACCCCCACCCCCCCCATACCCCCAGGGCACGGTCCTGGGCCAGGCCCAAGCCCAGGGCTTGTAACCCGTGTGGACATATTAATCAAGTCCTATGAACTGCAGGGGCCTTCAAGCCTCAAACCGCACCCGCAGACCCCCAGAAGCCCCCTGCGCGGACCTAGAGAGACTTCCCGAATCTGCTCCTGCCCGTTCAGGATGCAGCAGCTTCCTCCCACCCGGTCTGGCTTTCATGCCGCTTGCTGCAGCATGGCCCTTGGAGGGGTCCGGAGTCGGGGGACAGCGGTGGGGGGAGGGGTTTAGGGTCTCCCGGAACCCGAGGGCTGGCTCCGGCGCGGGCTCTAGGCGCCTCCTGGTGGCCGCCCTCCCTCGTGCATCTCCACTAGCTTCCCCTTGAACTTGGGAGACAGGGCAATCTGACCTTACCGGAGAGAGGAGGACGTTCGTGTTCACACAGGACCACAGGCGGGGCCACGAGACCGCGCGGGGCACGGCCACCAGGGGCGTCCCCGCCCTGGATCGCGGGGGCAGTTCTTGGCCATGCAGCCCGGGACCGCCCGTCCAGCCCTCCTCCCTCCTGGGGGTGCTCCCAGCCTGGAGTGGGGGGAGGGGGGTGAGGGGGCGCAGGGCAGTGGCTCATGCACTGCCCTGGCCGCATCCGCTGAGCTCCCTTTGCTGGTCCCCCCTTTCTCTCCCCCAGCCCTCTGTCTCTCGCCCCTTGCACTCCTCTCCATTTCCTACGTTGGACTCCCAGACCCCAGTCCCACTGCCTCAAATGTCACGCGTGCGCACAGGCTGACAAGTCCCCGGCACTCATCTCACGTCCCGCCACCTCGCCAGCCACCAGCCTGGTGGGAAGCTCAGGCCTCATGGGGCCAAAATCCAAACCCCATCTCCACGGATCCTTCCTATCGTGCCTCATCCCATTTCCATGCGTTCTGTCTCCCCCTCCCTCTCCGCATCCACCTGGGAGATGTTAGAGCTTTACTACATTCTGGAATGTTTCCCTCCTGCCCCATCCAGTACAGGGCCCCTCCATCCATGCAAATGTTCTGCCTAGAATAGTGTTGGTGCTGTCCTCGGCCTCCCTCTGTGTACCCACACGCAGCCTCTTGGACAATCTGTGCATCCCACCCTTCAAAACCCGTCAAAACTCTGGCACGCTCCGACCTCCATGGATTCTGCACTGGTCCAGGCACGCCATCTCTGCCTGAGCTATTGAAGTTTGCTTTCTCAGTGGGTCCCCTGCTTCGACTCTGGCCCCTACAATCTGCTCCTGGTCCACAGTCAGGACTCTGTACTCGGCTCACTTGGTTGCAGGCAGCCGGGTCTCCCTTGCCCTTCCTGAGACTCTCAACCCCAGGACCTTTGCACTAGCTGTGCTCTGCACCTGGAAAGTTTCCCCTGTGATATCCACATGGCTGCCCCCTTTGTTTTCTTCCAGTCTCTGCTCAAATATCAGCTGCCGGAGAGGACTCAGTATTTCGGCTTAGTACTTGGAGGCTGAGTGGGCCTGGAGACAAATGGAAGGGTGGTTTCAAAGGGACAGTGGACATGGCTTGGGTTACAATCTCCGGGCAAGTCACTCCCTTCTCTGTGCTTCAGATTCCTCAGCTGTAAAAAAAAAAAAGGGGGGGGGGCGGGGTCACAACATCCAGACACAAGGACTTGGGACAGAATCAGCTTTGTACAGATGAAATAGGTATTCATGTTTTATTTATTTTTTATTTTTTTTTAATGTTTTATTTATTTTTGATACAGAGAGAGACAGAGCATGAGAGGGGGAGGGTCAGAGACAGAGGGAGACACAGAACCGGAAGCAGGCTCCAGGCTCTGAGCTAGCGGTCAGCACAGAGCCTGACGCGGGGCTCGAACCCACGAACGTGAGATCTGACCTGAGCCGAAGCCGGAGGCTTAACCAACTGAGCCACCCAGGCGCCCCGGTATTCATGTTTTAAATGGCATTATTGCCATTAAAGGAAAGAGGGACGCATCATGTTACCAGGTTCCTGGCCTGGGGGACTCAGGGGAGTGTCCTTCCAGACTGTGGGTCACCAGACTTTCGATGATCAGTCCACCTTCCCCCTCGCTGCCTCAGCCCCCATGAACATATATAAGAGGTAAGACAGAGGGGTAGAGGGAATCTTCAGCTGTCTGTCTGTCTGTCTGTCTTTGCTCCTGCCTCATTCATGGAAGGCTGGGTTCTCCAAGGGGAATGGAGGAAACTGGGCTGGGCCCAGACTCTCAGTAAGTCTGTGTGGCCTTTGGTAAACGTCTTGCCCTCTCTGGGCCACCATTTTGCGGACCAATGAACACAACGAAAATGTCAACTTTTGACAGCAAGGTCATTCTCATGCAGACCGGGCCCACCCGGCGTCCCCCGTACTGAGGAGCCCAGCAGCACCGGAGTGGGTACAGAAAAGCGATGTAGGGAAGGAGGGAAGAATCCACCATGATTCGCCTTCCGGACCAGTCTCCACATGCCTCTCTCTGCGCATGCGTCTCCAGATCTTTTTAAACTGGTCAGGGTCCTATTGTGCCCGACCCATTTAACAGATCTCTGAGACAGATCATCAGTCAGTATTTCCCCAGATCATCAAAAACGTGTCCGAAAGTGAACTCTAAAGATGCCGGCGAACTATCCCAAGTGTAGACACGCTACTTGTAAAAGCCCGTTTCCTACCGTTCCGTATTTGGACAGTTTCCGTCTCTGTTTTTAATTTTCCAAACAGCCCAACAGCAGACGCCTTCCTATGTGTCAAGGAACCTTGTTCGCATCTGAATTCCTTTTTTGGTTTTTGCTTTTGATTTTTAAGTAGGCTTCACATGTGGCGTGGAGCCTGATGCAGAGCCTGAACTCGGGACCCTAGGCTCAAGCCCTGAGCCGACATCCAGAGCGGACACTTAGCCAACGGAGGGAATCCCTCTGGAGACGCACAGATTCCCACTTTTAAAAAGGTCTTCTCAGAGCACCTGGGTGGCTCAGTCGGTTGAGCATCCATCTTCGGTTCAGGTCATGATCTCACGGTTTGTGGGTTCGAGCCCCATGTCGGGCTCTGTGCTGACCGCTCAAGCCTGGATCCTGCTTCAGATTCTCTGTGTCTCTCTCTCTGACCCTCCCCGGCTCACACGGTCTCTGTCTCCCAAAAAGAAATTTTAAAAAAACCAAAAAAAAAGGTCTTCTCCCCTGTAGAAGATTCGGAGAAGCTGGGAAACAACTAGTAAGAAGGAGTAAGCCTCCCCCGGCACCCCCGCCCCCGAGGGACTCCGGGCCCTGGGCTGGACCAGCGCGGCAGGGACCCGGCAGACACTGTGTCGTCCCCAAAGCGTCTGAACATAAGCACGTCCTGGTCGTTACTCGTACGCCCGACCCCTCGGGTAGTGTGTGCAGAGGCCGCCCTCCCGGAGCAGCGGGGCTGCCCAAGTCCATTACCGCATTTCCTTCCATTCTGCACAGCTCGGGGGAGGGGGGGGCGCCTGTGTCGTGCCTCCCCCAGACTTCCGGCCGTTTCCTTCGGGCACGTTCCCAAGAGCACAACCAGCGAGTCAGAAGGTCGGAGCATCTGCAGAGCAACTCTGGCACAGGCTGCGAGTTTCCACTTAAAAAAATATATATTTTGTCTTCTTCCTGACAGTGTCGCAACAGCGGGCTCAGAGAGCCTCGGAACTCACGGAGCCTCGTCGAGCGGCACAGCGAGGTCCTGAGGCACAGAAGCTGGGGAACCTTCATGGGGCCACACAGCTGGTAGGGAACGGAACCGGCTTTATAATCAGCACGCTGCTCCCACATCGAGCTCCCACCAACTCCAGGCTACAGCCAGAGACAGGCTCCGCCCCCTCCCAGAGCCGAGCGCCAGATCTGCGGTATGGACGGGGGATGGCTTATCCAGCCAGTAGCCAACGGATGACAGTTCTCCCATTTTTGTGCATGGGACGCAGAGAGGCAGAGCTGGTTTTGTCCCTGAAGCTTTTACAGTCTGGGGGACCCGCTTCAGGAAAAACAGAGCTGATTCAAGGGCGGGTGCAGGGCTGTGGAGGGGACCAGCGTGAATAGTCCCGACACTGGGCGCTGTTCCCATCATCCTGATGTGCACGTCCTGCCCCCCAAAATCACGAAGCATTTTCCAACAGTAGAGTTTTCCGTGTCCCCCACCAGCGGGGTCCTGCTGTTCACCTGTCACTGTGCTTGTTTGATGAGGCACCTGGGCATCTGCCCATGTCACCCCCCGCCATTGTGCTTTGCATTCCAAAGGGAAGGGGCAGACATGGGCGCGGTGCTGGCAGAGCTGCTTCTCTGGGCGGAACACTCAGATGTGAAATGTAATTTACCTGCAGAACGCCACCCAAACGTGCCTTTGCCGTGGGAACAGACGCGGTTACCCGGGCAACGAACCAGGGTGGGCTCCTGATGGGCTCGAATGTGCGGGCTGCGCAGCACGTCCCTGGAGAGCTGACCGGCCCACCCGCAGGCACCCATGTACTTGGGCGGATGTGCACTGGCCGTGTCTGGGCATTAAAGAGTTCCCTCCCCTCGTCCAGAAGGTTCCTTGAGATTCACTCCTCAGAACGGACTTACTGGGTCAGAGGCTGCAGCTTCGAGCTCTTGTCAAGAGTGGTTTTCATTTTCACCTCGACCCGCCCCTGGCTCCCCCTCACATACACCCAGTCATTTTCTTGCCTGTAAAAACATTCCTTTTTATTTCTAGGGTGGGGGACAGGGAGGGACAGTAGGACAGCTCCTTAAAGTGGTGACATTTCACGAGATATGGGAGGACGTAAGGAGGGGGGCCCTGCCACTAGTCCCTCCCTTCATCCATTTCTTTTACAAACTGCTTGCTCTACTTTTATGAACGTCTGACCCCAGAGAAACCTCTCCAAAGGCCACGCTAAAACACAGGGGAACGCCAACAGAACACTACAAACCCTGAAGGCCTCGGACAAATGATACCTTGCACCAAGCAAAACTACAAGAGCCTGGGAGAAATGTTTGCAACGGGCGTGACACACTTTGGGATCGTAATAAATAAAGAGCTACTACACGTAAACAAGAAAATGACAGTCTAGGGGAAAAATGGTCAGAAGCTTTGAACCAGCATTAAAGAAAGTGCCAGGGACAGGGAGGCGTATGTATGTTCGACCTCTCTGATAACCAGGCAGAGTTCAAGGACAGAGGTTGAGGTCACAGAGCATGAAGGCTGCAAGGGAGCAAGGGGGCCCCTAGGTTGCTGGAAGGCCCAAATCTCCACGGGGAGAACAATTTGAAGGAACCTATCACGTGACCTAAGTTTACATAGATTTTCCCTTGTCGCCCAGAATCCCTCTCAGGGTCTGGTCCTACACACAAGGCGTGTGACCCGCCTCCCAGCCTCATTAGACGGAGCCGGAGGAGCCTGGTGCGGTGAGGTCGCGGCGCACACACACTGGTGTTCCAAGCTATGAAGGAGCACCCTGTACAGGCCTAGAAAGTTCTCCACGACGTACTAAAAACTACATACAGTGTGGTCGTATCCCAGACGCAGCAAGATTAAAACAATTCTATTTCAGGGGCGCCTAGGGGGCTCAGCTGCTTGAGCATCCGACTTCGGCTCAGGTCATGATCTCACGGTCCTTGAGTTCAAGCCCCGAGTCGGGCTCTGTGCTGACCGCTCCGAGCATGGAGCCTGCTTCGGATTCTGTGTCTCCTTCTCTCTCTGACCCTCCCCTGCTCACGTGGTCTGTCTCTCAAAAATAAATAAAAAACATAAAAAAAAATTAAAAAAAAAATAATCACCCGTGGGACCTAACAGAATGATCACACTGATCTGCGGTGACAGCTACTTGGTGGAGGGCATGGGTCTAACGGAGAGCAAAGGTCAAGGGCAACGGCCACAGCATCTTGGCATCCTGATGCACCGTGTCTGGGATTTACAGTGAGAAGACGGTCCTCTATTACTTGTAGAAAAAATGTTCTAAAAAATCCCTTTCAGAGGGGCTCAGTCAGTTAAGCGTCCAACCCCTGATCTTGGCTCAGGTCACGATCTCGTGGTTCGGGAGTTCGATCCCTGGGTCGGGCTCTGTGCGGACAGTGGCGTCTGCTTGGGCTTCTGGGGCTCCCTCTCGCTCTCACCCTCCCCTGCTCCCATGCAAACCTAACTCCTTTCAGAGTAGGTTTGGGGAGAGGAGACGAGCCCTTCTGACGAGCTTGTTTCCTTCCCTCCAACGGGGTGCCCCGGCCTGCAGGGTCCTTCAACAGGGAACCTTGGAGGAGGGAACGGGTGAATGGATGGGACAAGAGACACAAAGAATGGGAGCAAGGCAGAGATCTGATCAAGCTCCAACGTTTATTCAAAAGGGGGTTGTTTATATGCACAACCAGGGGAAAGAAAAACGTGGGAAAGGGGGAAAGAATGTGGGGGAAGGCACACAGTACCAGGGACCTGTTAACAAATGTGGACAGATGGTAATCTTCCTGGGACCAACAGGTGTTTACAACTCTTCAGGAACTAACAGCTATTTACAACCTGCTTGCTGCTTATTTAGCTGTAACATTCCACCAGAGTTAGTCAATACTGTTTTAACTTTTCCACCAGAGTTCTTTAACTCTTTCTTTGGCTCCCGGCAACGGGGGAGGACCGGCCCCCCGACCGGGCTTCGGTGTGGTCAGCGAGCGAACCCACCCGCCTGAAGCCCAGCAGGTGCCCGGCAAACGTGACCCGCAGCAGGGCCGTACCCAAGGCCCGCCTCTCAGTCACAGGGCCAGGAAGACGTGGGCGATTTCGCATCAGACGCCCGGGTATGAGCTCCACTTCACCCCCCACCTCCTCCCCCAGCAGCCCGCAAGCCCCGCCTCCTCGGCCCGCCCTGAGCTCTGCGCTCTCGCCAGGCCCGAGGGGGTCCGGTACCTGCAACCTGTGTGGAGGGGGACACAGAGAGAGAGGCCACCCCCAGGAGGCAGTCACGTCACACACACGCCCAGGGTGTCAGTCAGAGAGATTTATTGCAGGGTCGGGGGGGGGGGGGGGGGGGGGGGGACCCACGGCCTCACCCGCCCGACACCCCCCGACTCTAGTCTGGGCTCTTCCATCTCCCTTTGGGGCCTCTCCGCGCCCCGACCACGAGTTCAAGTGCGTCTGGGGGGCTGCCCTCTCCGGGGTCTGGCCAAGGGGAGGGCCACTCACTGGATCTCTCGGAACGCCCGCCTCTCCACGAGCTTCACTTTGTACTTGCGCTTGAACCTGACGAGGAAAGGGAGAGGTCAGTGACCAGCAAGCCCCCAGGCGCGGGGAGTTTCCTGCCCTGCCCCCCACACCAGCCCCAGGGGCCCTCACTTGGCTCTCTCCCGAGGCTCGATCATGTTTCTCTTCTGGAAGCTCTTGAACCGGTCACGGAGGATGTTGCCTTCGGGCTGCGGGACAGAGACAGAAGCCTCAACAGGGCCCTCTGCCCTCTCCACGGGGCTCAGCCTGGCCCCAGGCCAGGGGGGTGGCGGGTGCGGACACACAGGCTGTCCAAGCTGGGTGCACGGGGATCACTGCACAGAGGAAGGGGGCACGCCAGACAGGGGTGAAGGCTGGTGGGCAGAGGGAAGCCCGGAGCCCCTGGGAGCCATGACGGGTTCTGAGCTGAGCCCGGGCAAGGCCCATTCTGGGCTTCAGGGACACCTGTCTGGGAACGAAGAGGAGAAAGGTGGGGCCAAGAGAGACCAGGGCCGGGAGGAAAGGCCTTCTGGGGGTCACAGATTCAAACCAACACCCCCCCCCACACACACACAAGGACCCCGTGCCCTCAGCCCCCAGGCATCAGCCCAACCAGCCGGACCCGGGGTCAGCCATGATATCGCCCACAGCCCCTGAGGGCACGGGGAGCAAGGATGGGGATCATCACTGGGCACAGGCCCCTCCACAGCGCACCGCCCCCTGCACGCAAGTACCTTCAGGGTCCTCAGCGAGCCCGAGAGCTCCGAGCTGAGCTGCACGTCGATGTCGGGGTCCTGGTACCTGGAGGACACAGGCGAGGGGCACCCAGAGGGTCAGCCGAGCCAGGGCAGCGTCCGAAGAAAGGCCCCACTCGGGCCGCAGCCCTTTGAGGACGTGGGGCTCGTGGGGGCAAGGATGACCTCCCAGGGCCCCCCTCGCCCAGTGGGCCTCACCTGAGCCGCCCCAGCCTGCGGGGCTTGTCCGCCTCGGCCAGTCTCCGTGCCCTCCGCCGCTCCCGCCTCCGCGCCAGCTCCGCCAGGCGCCGGGCCACCTGCGCCTTGATCCCACGCAGCCTGAAGAGCTCCTGGTGCCGGAGCCGGGCGGCCCGCACCGCGGCCTGCTGCACCCGCTGCCGGAGGGCCGGGCCGGTCAGCCCGGAGCCGGCGGTGGGCCTCCCCGGAAACCTTCCCTCCACGGGGCTCCCC
>NC_043715.1:50018931-50021160 GCF_006229205.1 Suricata suricatta
CAAACCCACAAGCTGTGAGATCATGACCTGAGCTGAAGTCGGCTATTTACCCGACTGAGTCACCCAGGTGCCCCCCCCCTTTTTTTTAAACAAATGTTTATTTCTGAGAGAGAGTGAGTGTGTGAGTGGGGGGGGAGGGAGGGAGACAATCCCAAACACGCCTCACACTGTCTGAGCGGAGTGCAATGTGGGGCTCAAACCCACGAACCGGGAGGTCATGACCTGAGCTGAAACCCAAGAGTCAGACACATAACAGACCGCACCCCTCAGGCGCCCCCTCCTGCACTTGCCCCAAGCTTCTGCTGGGCCCAGGGCCACACTAGGGGTCTCCGTCGGCCCTGTGTCACCTGCCCCCTGCTCTGAGTGACACAGAGGCATCCTGCTGCCTGCACAGGGTGGGGGGATGGGGCCACAGGGACTTTCTCAGGGAGGGTGGCCGCACCCCTGCCCGCAGGGGGCTCGGCTCCCTGGATCGCCAGTGTGCGGTGCTCCAGATGCCGGAGGCACGGCCCCTCCCAGCTTGAAGGCCGTGGGCCCTGCAGAGGCCTCTGCTGTCTTCCAAGCCTGGAGTCCCAGCGCCCGCCCTCGTGGGCTCGAGTCCTGAGCTACCAGCCTCATCCTGCCTTGTCGTCCTCCAGCGGCCACCACGTCTGCACGCCAAGCCCTCCCAGGTCCCTGCCGTGGAGGTGACGCCCGCCGGGGCCTCCTACAACCCGTCCTTTGAGGACCACCAGGTACGCGGCCTTGAGCAGGCCCGTAGGCTCCGTTGTCGCCTGGCCGTTCAGTTGGTTCCCTCCTGGGGCTTGTGGTCCGGTGCGGGGAGAGGACAGACCCGTTCCCAGGCAGTGATGACCAAGGAGAGTTGCCAGATCCAGACTTGAGGGTCAGGGAGGGCTTCCTGGAGGAGGAGGACATCAGAACCTCGACCAGAAATCTGAGGAGGAGTTCGTCACAGGAAGAGGGGGATGGGTGATCCAGGCGTGTGGGAGGAACACCAGGTAGCAAGGCCCGGAGGTCCCCGAGACCAGGCCCCCCCCCTCCCCCGAGGGTCCATGGGACGTGGGTGCAGCAGGCCACGGTGAGCAGTATGACGAAGACCTGGGGTAGTTTACCGGTGGGGAAACCTGGCTGGAGAGTTCCTGTTTGTCTCGTGGAGTCTGTTCGCCCCCTGGGAGTCGTGAACCTGGGCGAGCTGTTTGCCCCCCCCCGGGAGAGCTCCGGCTCCCTGAGGGAAATGGAGATCGGGCGGACACAGGACCCCCGGGCAGGTGCTGCTCAGCCCTGTTCACGGTAAGGGGGTGTCTCGTGGCCACCCAGGAGCAAGAGCACTTCCTTGCCCGCCAAGCGCAGAGGCCCTTCCCAGCGGGCGAGGGTGGGGTGAGGCTGCTGGCAAGCAGGGGCCTCGGTGGTGACGCGGGTGCTGGGGGAGGATCAAAGGGGGCGGCCTGTCTTTGTTCCTCACTTAACCGCGCTCCAGAGCCCGAGTCCTCCCGCCTTAGGATTCGCTCACTCCGCAGCAGCCTCACGGCTTTTAGGGCTTCACATGGCCGGCGGCCGCCACCAGTGGTCAAATGTTTTCATCACCGCCCCCCCCCCCCGTGCCGCATCTCTCCTTCCCGTGTTTACACACTTGCTATTGTTTCATGTAAACGAAACCTTAGAGTGTGTAGGGGTCAGGCCGGGGGGAGGGGGGGGGCCGGGCGGGAGCAGAGAGTCCCTCTTGGCTGCATTGGGAGACGCTGGACAGGAGGAGGGCTGGGGTGCTGGGGGCTCCGGTGGCTGGTGAGAGGGCCAGGGGCCCTGGAGGACCTGGGCCTTCACCTCCAGCTCTTCCTCTCCAGACCCTGCTCCTGGCAGCCCACGAGATCGAGCTGCAGCGGCAGAAAGAGGCAGAGAAGCTGGAGCGGCAGCTGGCCCTGCCCAGCTCAGAGCAGGCGGCCACCCAGGTGAGCCCTCGCCTGCCCGGCCCTCCTGCCCCACCCTGCCCCACCGGCCCCTCCTGGTCCCCCGACACACCACTCTCCTCCCTCCCCCCCAGGAGTCTACGTTCCAGGAGATGTGCCAGGGGCTGCTGGAGGAGTCAGATGGGGAGGGGGAGCCTGGCGAGGGCCCGGATGAGGGGCCCAAGGCTGGAGGGGAGCAGGCCCAGGGAGCGGAGGCCTCCGTCACTGCCACGCGCCCGGCCGCCGTGGAGAAGAAGACTGAGCAGCAGCGGCGGCGGGAGAAGGC
>NC_043715.1:50021260-50027367 GCF_006229205.1 Suricata suricatta
CCCCCCCCCACTGCTCCATGAGCCCACCCCAGTGTCCCCTGGTCCCCTGCCTGGCCCCTCCCCCTCCCCTCCCCCTCGGTACAGCTGCCGCCCCTGGTGAACCTGTCAGGACAGGCCTCTTTCCAGCGACCTTCACTCGTGGCCCCGGAGCCCCTCCTGCTGACCGCCTGCCTGCTCTCGCATCGGGTCTGGATCCCTGCGTGTGTGGTCCTGGCCACAGCGGGACCGAGGTGCTGGGGCCTATGTGCGGGGCAGCTCCTGTCACCCTGGCCCTCCTCCAACCAGCCGCCCAGGACGCCCTGCTGCCACGGCTCACCTTCACTCCTTTCTTCTTGGTCTGCTCCAGGAAAAAGACATCCTGGCCGGCCAAGGGCTGGTCCAGGGGATCTGAGGAGACAGTGAGGGGTGGATACCGGGAACTTGCCAGTGTGGCCCGAAGGGCTCCCTCCAGTCCCTCCCCCTTCACGAAGACAGCACTGGAGCACAGATGAGGGAAGGACCACCTCTCAGACGCCAAGGGATTCTGAGTGCCAGGAAAAGAGCATATGCACAGATCCAGAAAGAAAAAGGGAGCCAAGGCTGGGGGACAGGTACGGGAAGCCACTTCAAGAGGCTGAATGAACTCTGCTGAGAACCGTCAAATAAACCCTTGCAGAGCACTTCCCTTAGACACTGTGCTCCTGTGCAGTGCACAACCCGCACAACTGTGCAAGGCAGCCCAGTCCCCACCCACATGTGACAACAAGGGCACTCACTGTCTTTGGCCCAGAGATCATAGAAAGGCCGCTCGATGGTGTCTTGGGGCCCGGGCTTGGCTTTGACGGCAGGAGGGTTGCGAAGCCGGGCCTGTGCCTTGCGCACCTCCCGGGGCAGCTCGCCCTGCTTGGCCAGCTTCTCCCATAGCTGCTCCTTCCGTCTGAGCTTCCTGGCGTTGGGGACCTGGTGGGCGAGGACACTGGAACGAGGAGAAGCAGCAAGCTGGAGTGGTGTGGGTGAAGCAGAGGCCTGGCTCCTCCCAGTCGGGCTCCTGGGCCCTCCCACCCCTCCCCCCAGCCTCAGAGCCCCCTCCGCAGGTCTGTCTGCAGCCCAGCTGTCTCACAGCCTCTCTTCCAGCGTCCACACCACAGGAGCCACCCGCTGGCCTCTCCAGGACCCAACTCCCATCCTGCGGGCCTGTCATCAAGCCAGCCCGACTGGCCTCCCGATGGCCCTCTCCACCCCGAGGGCCTGGTAGGCCTGGGCCCTGCACTTGCCTGCCTTGGCTGCCACACCCTGCTTCCTCCGATCTGCCCCCCATTCCTCTCCTCCGGGTGACCCTCACTTGCCCCCTCCCCCCCCGGGGCGCCCGTGGGGCCAGAAAGCCAGTGGCAGTCACTGCCAAGGAGGAAAGATAGCTCCAGGGGCGGCAGGACACTCACTCTTTGGGGACAGGGACCTTGGAAGTGTTCTCTAGGATGAGGTCAACACGAAGGGGTTTCTTGAGAAGTGACCTTTTCTGGCTTTTGGTCCTCTTCTTGTTCAGCTCTGGGAGTGGGAGAAAGCAGAGGAATCCAAGGCTCAGGCCTTCCCACCCCACCCAACAGCTCCGTGCAGCCATCAGACCCGCACCCCAGGGCAGACATGGGGGGAGGGGGCCCAGGCCGACCCCAGGCTCCCACTTAAGGACAGAGGTGCCCAAGGTGTCCAAGCTCTGACACCCCACCCCACCCCGGCCATTTCCTGGGCAGCCCCGTGCTGGAAACAGAGTCAGACCCACAGCCCTGCCCACTAGGGGCTTCGGGCAAGGCACGGAAATGGCCATGAAACCCGAAACGCTAACGGGAAAGGTGGTGGCCAAGTGACAAGGAGGCCCAGGGAGCCGGGCCTGGGACCCAAAACGACTGATGCTCAAGCAGGACCTCTTCCTGCCTGGGTCGCCTGACCGTGAAAAGCCAGAACTCCAGGACAGAAGACGCTAGGGCAAAACCCACATCCTCCGGCTCCGTCACAAAACACACTTTCCTCATCTGTGCCCCCACAGTGACAACACTGACGCCTACCTCCCACGACTGTCTGGAAGAGTAGTTATCTTTCTAAGTTACTATTTTAAAGTTTATTATTTATTATTAGAGAGAGAGAGAGAATGCCCAGGAGGCGCACACTGTCAGCGCAGAGCCGGATGCTGGGCTCGGTCCCACGAACCACGAGATCATGACCTGAGCCAAACTCAAAAAGCTGGGCGCTTAACCGACGGGGTCACTGGGCGCCCCGGAAAAGGGATGTTTACAACACAGAGCACGGCGATCACCTGGGAAAGCCCCACGATCGCCATTACCGCCACCCACCAGGCCTTTTAAATTTTCCTTCCTGTGTCCCCCGGACCTGACACTGAGAGCCACACGTCGCTCAGTCACATGCCGCGGAATCACTGTAGCACTGGAATGGAGCCCGTGAGCCACAGCCAGACTGACAGGCCACGAACAGTGCCTCTAGCTTTTTTATTTTTCATATTCAAAATTGTTCATGTTTATTTTTGAGAGAGACAGTGTGCAACTGGGACAGGGGCAGAGGAGAGAGAGACAGAAATGGAAGCAGGCTCCACGCTCACAGCAGAGACCTGATGGGGGACTCACACTCACTTTGGACTTGAGCTGAGGTTGGACACTTAACCAACTAAGCTGCCAGCCGCCCCTAGCTTTATTTTATTTTTTTTTAAATGTTTATTTATTTTTGAGAGACAAAGAGAGACACAGCATGAGTGGGGGAGGAGCAGAGAGAGGGAGAACAGAATCCGAAGCAGGCTCTAGGCTCTGCCTGAGCTGTCAGCACAGAGCCCAACACAGGGCTTGAACCCACGAACCGTGAGATCCTGCCGTGAGCCGAAGTCGGATGCTCTACCGACTGAGCTACCCAGGCGCCACCCCCACCCAGCTTTCTTTCTTAAAACTAAAGCAGGGGCACCTGGTGGCTCAGTCGGTTGGGTGTCTGATTTGGGCTCTGGACACAATCTCAGTTTGGGAGTTTGAGCCCCGTGTCTGGCTTTGCACCGACAGCAAGAAGCCTGCTTCAGATTCTGTCTCCTCCTCTCTCTGTACCCCCTCCAATTAAAATACACGTTAAAAATATTTTTCTTTTTGGTAAATCTAAGGCAGAACCTATAAACCGCCCCTCCTCTGTTCCCAGAGAGACGTCATACTGGCCAAAGCAGGCCTTGGAGACCGCCCGGCCGGTTCCCTAGGGCAGGTCCCGACCCCCCAGCGGATTGGATACCATGTCGGCTTCCCTTCCCTGGAAGCCGTTAGCCTCACACCTCTCACCTGCTCGCTCAAAGGCTCCCGCACCCCAAAACAGCCCCTCGCCTCTTTTTCCGCTCACGGACCCAGGTCCTCTGTGTTCCTTAGAACAGAGCCAGGGACTGGACACCTCCGTGCCCCCCGAGGGTACCCTGCCGGTCCAGCGGCGTGCCACCTGCTCATTAAGGACCCCTTCCTCGTCCGTCCCTCGAGAAAGCAGATCACCTGTCCCTGCTCTGTGTTTCTCCTTACTGATGGGAAGCCTGTGACTCCCTCCAGGAATCCCTAACTCCCCTCTCCAGCACTTTCCACAGGACCCTGCCTTTTGGCAGATGAAACCGTGCTTCTCAGCTCATCAACACAGATCCGCTTCCGTCCTATTAAGCCGAATCTTACCAAAACAGGTCTCCTCTCTTACAGCCAAGTCTTGACTTTGCCTTTCAGCAAGTTCACGACAAACCTGCTAAATTACGCCTGAGCTACTCCCGGGCAGACCCCTACCAGCCTCTCTGCGCACTGAGAGCTCGGAGCCCTCAAGAAACACATGACGGGTTAGCCTTTCGTTTGCTTTCTGTAGCAGGTGTCCGCCATCCAAGCCCCGTCACTGACCACGGCTCTCCCAGAGGCTGAGATGGGGGGACGGGGCACCCGGAGGCGCTGCTGAAAGCGCTCCCTTACCTTTTTTCTTGGAGCCAGTGTCCACGAAGAAGAGTTTCTCATCGGGGGCCTCGGATACCAAGCCACTGGGAGACGGGAATGCACAAGGTCAGCCAAGGAAGTTGGGAAGGATGCAAGCAGCCGGGGGGGGGGGGGGGGTAACTTAGGGATCCAGCTTTCCTCCACGGTTAGGCTCATTCAAGCACCTTCTTCCCGCCATGGGATCCCTCCAGGGTAAGGCCTTTCCCTCCACTCCCATAACTTAGTACTTAACTGACCGTAATACCTAAAATATTAACCGAAGACGGGGGCCGGGGCGTATTTACACTCCAGTTATTAGTGGTTTACCTGCATCCTAACTTCACACTGGCGCTCCCACATCCGGTAGCCCTACCCGGTCCCCCAGCCTCCCACCCAGGGTCCCCACTTCCCCAGCGGTGCCCGAAACGGCCGCTCCCAGAGCCCCCAAGCGGCCCCCTGGCAAGCACGCCCGGCCTCGCACAGCGCCACTCGGAACGTGGCCCGGCTCCCGGAAGTCCCGCCCCACGCACCCGCTCGTGCGCTCCTGCAGCCGCACGTCCTCCAGGAACTGGTCAACCTCCAGCCCCAGCGGCTCCTGAGCGAGCCGCCGCCAGCCTCTCTTTTTATTTCGTGGGCCTCGCCGCCGCCGCCGCAGAGCCGGGTCCACCGACGTAGGCCGCAGCCCCAGAAAGCCGGAGTCAGCCTCGTTTTTCGAGCGCGGGCCGCCGCCGCCACCGCCGCCGCCACTACCTCCAGGCGCCATCTTGGCAAAGGAAGCGCTCGGCCGTGGGCGCCGCAAAAGCAGTTTGTGGCCTGCGCGCGCAGACCTCCCGCCCCCTCCCGTGACCTACTTCCTGTTGCCTCCATCTTGGTAAAGGGGCTGGAGGGGCAAAGGGGCGGGAACTAAGGGGGTAAATAGCTCCTCCCTCCTATGCAAATTACTCTCGCCGGTGGGTCGTCGGTTCGCGTCTCTACCCTAAGCAAACACCTTTGGGGCTGCCCAGGATTTTTTTTTTAATCTGCGTATATTTTTATATCTTTTATTAAAAAAATTTAAAACTTATTTATTTTGAGAGAGAAAGGCAGGGAGGAACAGAGAGAGAAAGAGAGGGACAAAGAGAGAATTTAAGCAGGCCTACATGGGCCCCAATGTGGGGCTCGAACTCAAGAACCGTGACCTGAGATGACATCGAGAGTCGGCCTCTTAACCGACTGAGCCACCCAAGGGCCCTTATATTTTTAATATACTGATTATCATCTTTAATACAGTTTCATTTAGAAAGTCAAAACGGTGGGTAGCAGATTGGCACAAGACTCAGATTGGCACTAGGCTCAGAACGTTTTGGCCTCTCAGTGTTCCAATCCTCAGCTGGGAATCGAAGAGCTTTCCGAATGTCGAGGTTAGGAGCACAGAACCTCATTTACTAGGAGGGTTAGAGACATACTGTTAGAAGTGCAGGTTCGGAAGGATGCCTGGGTGGCTCGGGTAAGCATTCTACTTTGGTTCAGGTCATGGTCTCGCGGTTGATGAGCTCGAGACCCGCATTGGGCTCTGTGCTGACAGCTCAGAGCCTGGAGCGTGCTTTGGATTCTGTGTCTCCCTCTGTGCGCCCCCTGTGCTCATGCTGTCTCTGTCTCTTAAAAATAAATAAACGTTAAAAAAAATTTTTTTAAATAAGTGCAGGCTCAGAATCATTAATCTTGGCCAAACTGCTGAGCTATGCCTCACTCTCCTCATCTGTGAAATAGGGATGATAAGGGCACATCTGCCTTATAAATTGTTCAGGAGAGGAAACGCATCTGAATGTTAGCTATTGTTACTGCCTCGCCCCCTGAGACTTCATCTTAGAATCGACTAATCTTTGCTGTTTACAAATAAGGAAGGAAGCTCAGAGGCCCTTGGGCGATGGCAATCGTTCATAGAGCCTCGTGCAGGCCGTGCTGGATTGGAAAAGGAAGAAGGGACGGAGAGGGAGGGCGCCAATCCAGGGGCCGCACAGCTGGGTCCTGGCGCTGAGCGTGAGAGAGGTGTCTTGCCTTGGAGCCCGGAGCCCCCGCCCGCCGGCCTCGCACAGGGTCCCCGCGCGCAGCCCCCGAGTGGCCGCCAGAGGGCGCCGGGGGCCGCGAAAGCGGGGAGAGCGCGCGTGGGCGGGAAGA
>NC_043715.1:50027467-50042670 GCF_006229205.1 Suricata suricatta
TGGGCGTGGTCTGGGCGTGTGTCGGGGGCTCAGCCCGCGGGGTCCGCCGCGGAGCCAAGGCCAAGGTCCTCGGGCGTGAGCGCGCGCGTGCACGAGGTGGTCCCAGTGGGCGGCGCCCCCTCCTATCCCGCAGGAGCCCGTCGGTCCCCGGGCGTTACGTGTCAGGACGCGCGTACCAGGCTCTGCACGCCGGCGCCCGGGGCGGGGGGCGGAGGCCCGAGGTGCCCCGGCCAGCGCGCTCCCAGCCCCACGCCCCAGGGCTTGGTTCCCAGGCCCCCGCGGCGGGAGGAGGGAGGGAGGGATGTCCCGGAGGGAGGGCCCCACTGTAACTTTTCTTCGGAAAATATGTCGGTCTGGCCCCCAGCCCGGGCCTGAGTCATCAGGCTCCGCGGCATTGAGTCACAGCCTCCACCCCACCCCCTGCCCCTGAGATCTTGGAGGGGACACCCCCGCCCCCCTCTCAAGTCCCACCCAGTGCTCTCCTTCCCCGGGATTCGGAGTGGGGGGGGGCCGATGCCCCGCCCCCCGCCCCAACCCGTCCCAAGACAGCCTGACTCCCACGTGGAAAGAAGCCTTGACTTTATTTGCTCTGTGGGGACGCCGATCGCGGTTCGGGTCACAGGCCCCTCCCAGGCATGGGAGGGGGACGACGGGAAGGGGGGAATCCCGGCGAGCACCCTGGAGGGGGGCATCGTCCCCACCTGAGTCAGCTGTCCCATCTTCCCCATTGGGTCCCCCACAAGGGTCAAGCAGTAGTGTGTGGTGAAGGCACAGAAAGTGGGGGGGGGGGCGGGGCGCGAGCGGTCCTTTTAGGGAGGAGGAGGGAGGGCTGTTGCACCAAGAGCCCCTACCCCCCCCCCACGACTTGTCCCTTTGAAAAGGGGACTAAATAAAGCCCCAGGGCCTTTATATCTGGTCGAGGCGCTACTTAAAGATGGGCTGATGGCAGAGAGGCCGCGCCCCGGTCTGTCTAAAATTCGGGCCGCGCCTCGGTCTGTCTAAAATTCGGGTGGGGAGCTTGGGGGAGGGAGCGGGCAGGCTGGGCTTTCAAACCAGGGCAGGTGAGCCAGGGACAAAAATTCCTCGAAGTGGGCACAGTCTGGGAGAAGCTAGGATCCAAGGGGCTTTTCTGTCGCCTAAGAATCACTGAAGCAAGGGGTGTGGTGAGAAGGGGGGGGGCAGGGAGAGGGGCGGGTCCACCTGAGGAAGTAGGAGGTCCTGTCTCCCCCTTCCAGCTCCCCGTGGTCCCAAGGCCTGAGAACATGATAGAGTGGGGTTTGCGGGGGGGTCCCTGCCTAGGTGTCCAGAAGTGGGGCCAGGGAACCTTTCTGTTAGTTATTTCAAACAGCCACTGAACTACAGAGAGAGGCGAGGATCCCTGCCTAGGATTGGGGATCAGGCGGGTTAGGGCCACGTGTGTGTCTGTGTGACTACTTTGGTGCTCTCTCCTGAGAATGTCAGCCCCCTGTGGGCAGATCTAAGTATCTGTTTGTCTCTCTGCTGTGCCCCAGTGCCTGGAGCAGGCCGTGCACATTCAAACATAGTAGGTGCTCAATGAATACTTGAGTGGCCCGTGATCAAGTTGATGCCTCTTTGTGTGTTGTGTGTAGTGTGTGTGTGTGTTAATGTGATGTGCCTACGTGTATGTGAGGGTGGGGTACAAAGGCCGGGCAGAGAAGCCGTGCCCCTCCCCCGGTCCCCACTGTGTGGCAGGCTGTGGTGGGTGGAGAGACCCCCATCCTTACAGCTGGGCTGGTGAGCGTGCGGCGTGCGTGGGAGGCTGGGGCAGGGACGTGCGTGCAGCCAGCTGGAGCTGGGGAGCCACAGCAGGGCGGGCGGTGGCGGCTCACTCCGCAGAGCCCTTGTGGCGCCGCTTGGAGGGGGGCACCAGGCGGCGGGGCAGGTTGGCGGGCAGCCCGTGGCCCTCCAGCTTGGCCTCGATGAGGTGGCTGGCCAGGGCGAACTCCTCATCATCCAGCATGCCATCCCGGTCGACGTCACTCAGCTTCCAGATGCGCCCCAGCACCGAGTTGGGGAGCTTGGTGCCCACCATCCAGGTCTTGGCCTTGGTGCCGCTCAGCTTGCCGTCGGCCGGCGCCAGGTTGTAGAAGATCTCGTCGTACTTGGACTTGTCCTTGGTCACCACCCACTCGGCCTCGTCGTCCGAGCCCTCCTCGCCGTCCTCCAGGGCCTCGTCGGGCCCGCGCTCCACGAACGGGCCCATGTGGGTGCCCTCGAAGGCGCCGCCCTGCACGCCCGCCTCCGTGTTCTCCAGCTCCTCCTGCCTCAGCAGCGGCATGAGCCTGGCGATGTCGTGCGTCAGCATCTCGTCCAGCGCTTCCAGCAGCTTCGGCTTCAACCCGTGGAATTTGGTGAAGTCGTGAGCCATCAGCAGCTCCTGTTGGGGGGGTGGGAGAGACGGGAGAAATGGGGGGGATACTGGGAAGTCAGGGGGCATCATCCTCAAGGTCCCCAGCCCCACATGTCACCAGGACCCCTGGGCAGCGAACGTGGCCAGGGCGTGGGAATTCAGATCCCTGCACAACGCATTCCCCTTGGGCACCTACCACTCAGAAGAGACTTGGGCAGCAGGTCCCAGTAGCCCTCCCCCTCGTGTCCGGTGTGCCCACAGAATCACCAGACCGTAGGGGGGATGGGGGCCCCTCCAATGACTCAGCGCACCGCTGGGCCTGCCCACCCTCCATGGCAGCCCTGGCTGAGCACCCCCACCGCTATGCAAGTTAAGAAAGTTCCATTCTCGCTGCTCCTTTAGCTCTGTCACCCCGCTTCACAGAAACTCGCTACCAAGTTTGGAGGTCAGGTGTGAGGTGGCCAGATCACTGGGAGACCCTGGGAGCCCCTCCTCCCCAGCGGCTGTGGGCGGGGATTTGCAGTCCTGCAGCCTCAGTCACCTGGCCCAGGACAGTCGCAGCAAAGACTGATCCATTTCGTGGCGCTGTGTTAATTTCCGGAGCCGAGGTGGAGCGGCATGCTGACCTGGACATAGAGGGCTGGGGGTCCGGACCCCAGGGCCAGGATGCCCCGGTTCTGCCCTGTAGGAGCTGTGTGTCCTCAGGCAAGTGACTCCACCTCTCTGGGCCTCAGTTTCCACGTTTGGGAAAACGGATCGCCAACACTGGCACTCCCCTCATTTGCAGGGTGGGAAAGGCTGGATGACCTCATCTAGATAAAGTGTTGGAGAAACACCAGTGTCATGGTAACAGCTGCTGTGTATCCAGCCCAGTGGATTCTCCACCAGGGGTGATGGTGTCCCCCCAGTGGACAGGTGGGAAGATCTAGAGATGGTTTTGATCGTCACAACTGGGGGTGCTCTTGGCATCTAGCAAGGAGGGGCCAGGAGGATGCCTAGGGCACCCCTGACACCAACACCCTGACCCTGACACCAACACCCTGACCCCAAATGTCAGCAGCATTGGGGTCAAGACCTTGATCTAGCCCAGACTCCATGCCACACGCTATACCAAGCAGGCCGCGAGCTGGTTCAGCACTCCCAGCAATAGGTGAATCCTATCGCAGTGTCCGTTTTCCAGTTGAAGAAACTGAGGCTCAGAAAAGGTGACTTGCCCAGACTCTCAGAGCTAATAAGTGGCCCACACGAAATTCACTCTACCGTAATTCCTCGAGATCTGAAGTTAGAAAACATCTCAGACCAAAGGTCACAGGCTCTTTGAGTATCAGCCTAATGCAGTCTCCAAACTATGGCTAGTCCCCACCTCCATGCCTGAGCCTGGACCTCTGTCCCTGTGTTCTTTTGTCACTTCTTCATTCACCCCATAGCACAGCACCCAGACCCAGTGCTTTCTCCAGCACTGCTTAATCCTAGGCCCGGACGTGCCAGGGGAGCCCCAATATCCATTTGTCCCTTCTTCCTCGGTACTGGATGCTGGGAACATTACTTGGGCAGTGGCCACGGAGAGGGAAGACTACATTTCCCAGCTTGCACCCAGCTGGGGTCACATGACTAGGTTCCGGCCAATTGGATATCAGCACGCATTGCATCCACAACTCCAGAATTGCCTTTTCCAAAATAGAGGCATTACCTGTACTCATTTAAACTTAAAATAGTTCAGGGGTGTGCTGAGCGCATGGGTGGCTCAGCAGGTTAAGCTCCGACTCTTGATTTCAGCTCAGGTCATGATCCCAGAGTCTTGAGATCAAGCCCACAAATTGGGCTCTGTGCTGACAGCGTGGAGCCTGCTTGGGATTCTCTCTCTCCCTCTCTCTCTGCCCTTCCCCTGCTCATGCTCATGCATGCACGCATTCTCTCTCTCTCTTTCTCTCTCTCTCTCAAAATGAATAAAAACCAAAAGTATAAATTTAGGGGCACCTGGGTGGCTCAGTTGGTTAAGAGGCCCACTTCAGCACAGGTCATGATCTCACAGTCTGTGGGTTCCAGCCCTGCGTCAGGCTCTGTACTGACAGCTCAGAGCCTGGAACCTGCTTCAGATTGTGTCTCCTTCTCTCTCTGCCCCTCCGCTGCTCACTCTCTATTTCTCTCTCTCAAAAGAAAATAAAGACATAAAAAAATTTTTAAATAAAAATATATTAAATTAGTTAAAATTAAGTAAAACCTTAAAATTTCAGTTTTAATGGGGCTAGTAGCTACCATATTGGACAGCACAACAGAGAACATTTCCAACATGGTAGAAGGAACTCTTGGATGGCACTGTTCTAGAAAACATCCTTAAAGAGAGAGATCATAGGGGTGCCTGGTTGGCTCAGTGGGTGGAGCATGCAACTCTGGATCTTGGGGTTGAGTTCAAGCCCCACACTGGATGCAGAGATTACTTAAAAATAAAATCTTAAAAAGAAAAGAGAGAAAGAGAGAGACTGTACCATTATCTTTCCCCCTCTTCTCTCTCACCTCTTCTTGCTGGCTGGAATGCAGATGAAATGGCTGGAGTTTCAACAGCCATTCTGTACAATCTGGGGTTCTTGGACCCGGACCGCCAGGCATGGAGGAGAATGAAGAAGGGCACAGGGTCCCTGGCTCTGTAAAGCACCACCCCAGCCCTGGGCCACCTCCTAGGACTTTGTGGAGGGAAGCAAACTTCCACCCTAAGTAAACCCCAATCATCTGAGGTTTTCTCTTCCTTCCCTTGTCCCTGCGGTCCCTGCGGGGACCTACCCGCAGGAGGTGTTCTCCAGAGCCTTCGCTCCGCCCCTCCGGTGTCCGAGGCCCCACCCCAAAGCCGACAGTAGCAGATCCCTTCCACCCCACCCCCTCCCGGGGCCGCCTCCCACCTGCATCTTCTGGCAGTCCGGAAAGTCTCCGGGGGATATGTGATGCTCCAGCTGAATCTTCGCGAAGATGACCGGCAGCTTGAGGATCAGCTGCTTCTTCTTGTTCTCCTTCCCGAACACGGAGGGCATCTCCTTCTTCAGGTAGCTGATGATGTAGGCGTGCACCTGCGGGGGGAGACCAGTGGTCGCCTGAGCCCCTGTGCCCCCGCTCCCCCGCCTAGAGCTGCTTTTTTTTTCTTAAATAAACTTCATTTATTTTGAGAGAGGGAGAGAGCGAGCTGGGGAGGGGCAGAGAGAAAGGTGGGGCGGACGTAGGCTCGAACTCACGCACCTTGAAAGCACCACCTGAGCCACAGTCGAGAGTTGGACGCTCAAGAGACTGAACCCCCCGGCGCCCCCAGGGCTCCTCTGATTCCCGAGCTCCGGTGTGGGCCTGAGAAGGTGCCTTCTAGCACTTGCGGGTGACCGCTGCTCCCTGCAGCCGCGGGGGGGGGGGGGGGGGGGCGGCCCCTCCCTCCTCTCCATGGCACGCTGGCTGCTCCCTTCCCAGCTCAGGCCAGACTTGCAGAAACCTTTCCGGATTTGCTTCTCCTTACCCCTCACCAGCCACATCCCATCCATCCTCCAGCCCCCTTCCTCTTGCTTCCTACTTCCGTCCCCTCTGCTTTCACTCCTGTCCACCACGGGTGCCCCCCCCCCCGCCCCCGTGGCACCTATCAGCATCTCTTCCCTGGGGAGACACGCTAGGCGCCCCCGCCCGTCTTCTGGCCTCTTCTGCCCCCATGATCCCTTCTCCACGCAGCAGCAGCAGCTGGAGACGGGTTTCTGTTTTTTTAGGAACAAACACCAGACCAGGAGACACTGTCCCAAAGTCTGTTTGCTCCTGGTCCGAGTATAGAATCCCTGCCATAGCCAACAAGGCCCTACAGCAGTGGTTCTCAAAGGGTGGTCCAGGGAACCCCAGGGATCCCGACCTCCCCTCACCCACCCCCCGCCCCCCCGCCCCCCCGCGGCCCCAGGCCCTTTCAGGGACTCACACAGTCAAAACTATTTTAATAACAATGCAAAGGGGCTATTTCCCCTCAGTGGACAGTGGAGTTTTTAAAGGCCACTTGGAAACTAACTGACTGAACGCAGGAAGCCAGACGTTAAAAAGATTTGCAAAAAATGGACAACAGGGCCACCGTCCTCTGTAATTTTGGGGGGTTTGGAAATCATTGTCATAAAACACGGAGCGAGCTTAACACGTGGGAGGCTTATACTGCTCTTGTAAGTGATCTTGTGATATCTATTTTCGAGTATCAATATAAAGGAAACTATCATAACCTATCGATGACATTTATAAGAAATACGTTGCTACTTAACAATTACATGATTATTGTTGGTTAAGAAATATGACAAGGTCGGGGCACCTGGGTGGCTCAGTCGATTGAGTGTCCGACTTCAGCTCAGGGCGTGATCTCACGGTTCGTGGGTTCAAGCCCCAGGTCGGGCTCTGTGCTGACAGCTCAGAGCCTGGAGCCTGCTTCCGTTTCTGTGTCTCCCTCTCTCTCTGCCCCTCCCCTGATCCTGCTCCTACTCTGTCTCCGCTCTTTCTCTCAAAAGTAGATAAACATAAACAAATTTTAAAAAAACATATGACAAGACATATTGAACATCGTCTCAGTTTTAACTTCTAATATGGTCAATATAGACAGATTCAACCCACGTACCCACAAAGTCTTTGGGGCCCTCAATCATTTTTAAGAGTGCCGTGGGCTCCGGTGACTGAAAGCTGTGAGGTCTCCATGGTTTTGGCTCCTGGTGTTTCATCCAACATCCTCTCCCTACCCCCCACCCACTCACCGTGCCAGCTCCCTCACCTGCTTCCTTGTACCAGCCTGCCAACCTTTCCCTTACCACAGGGCCTTTGCACATGCCACTCTGCCTGGAACTCTGCCTTGATCTCCCCAAGCTGGCCCCCTCAGCTTCCTTTTGATGTCACCTCCTCACAGAAGCCATCCTATGAGACGCAGGTGCCCCAACGACCACCATCCAATTATTTTCTACCTTCACTTTCCCCCACCCCCCGCCCCGACAATGTTTATTGCAGCTTATCATTGTTTTACTTATCTGGTGGTTTACTTATTCTGTCTCCTACTGTCAGAATGTGAGTTCCAGGAGGGCTGGGACCTAATCTATTCCCTGTGTCCCCAGCACCCGGCACAATACACACAGAAAGCACTCAAGAACTACTTGTGGAGGAAAGCAATGAACTTGGGAACGTTTTAATCCCCAATCTCGTAAGTTATCAAAAAACAAACAAGGGGGGCAGAAGAATGAACACTTGCATTTTTCAACAGGAAGCTCAGTAATTAACTGCAAACGCTTAAATAAAAATAGAATGCATCTGGAAAAAGACACAAGTGACCACTTATGGGGACCACCTCCAGGCAAGAGGCCCTGGGAGCCCATGGGTGGGACCAGGGGTGGGAAGGAACACATTTAACTGAGCTTAAACACTTTGCCATGAGATGGTCTTAAATGTTCAACAGAAAAGACTCGTTTTAACATTCTTCTTAATGAATCATAGGTTTAGAATGCTAATAATTTGGCGGCCCCTGCCTGGCTCTGAGTCCTCATGACCTCCGGCCCCCCCCCCCACTCTGTCTCCTCCAGCCGCCCTGGGCTCCTCCGTCAAGCCTGTTCCTGCCCCAGGGCCCTTGCGCTTACTGTTTCCTCTGCCTGGTAGGGCCTCTCCCAGACCTCCACTCTTTCCCTCCTTCATTCAGGTCTCTGCTCAGTAGCACCTCCTCAGGGAGGCCTGCCTGACCTCCCTAAAACCAGCCCCCACCAATCTCCTCTGCTTCATTTTCCTTCCTGGTCCTTATCACATACACTACTGTATAACATTATTCATTGGTTTAATATCCACTCCCCCATTAAGAAGTAATTAATTCTCGGGGCGCCTGGGTGGCTCAGTTGGTTAAGCTCCGACTTTGGCTCAGGCCATGATCTCACAGTTTGTGAGTTTGAGCCCCACATAGGGCTCTGTGCTGACAGCTCGGAGCCTGGAGCCTGCTTTGGATTCTATGTCTCCGTCTCTCTGCCCCTCCCCTCCTCCCACTGTGTCTCTCTCAAAAATAAATATTAAAAAAAATTTTTTTAAGTAATTCTACAAGGAAAAAACCCCAAACATTATCTGGTTCGTTCCATGCTGTAACCCCAGGGCCTAGAAAAGCGAGGAAGCACGTTGTAGGTGCTCAGTAACTGTTTGTTGAATGAATGTCACAGAGTCGCCTCAGAGAAGCTCGGTAAGGAGGTTCGGGGCACCTTGCCCTCTTTACAATCAGACCCTCCCAAGACCTTGGCCTCAAGAACACAGTGAAATCACTCCTTCTAGCACCTACGATGACTTCAGCCAAAGGGAGGAGCCACGTGACTCATCCAGACCGTATATCGAACAGACGGGGAAACCGAGGCACCGAGGGGTAGTTACCCAGAGTCCAGAAAGGCCCTTGCTGTCGGGGGAAAGCGCGTGGAGGGGTAAATGGCGTGGGCTGCTGTCTGATGGCAGCATCGCACACGGGGCAGGACTGGGGGGACACGGGTAGAGGAGGGGCTCGCGAGGCTCGGTCACAGGAGACCCGTGTGAGTGGCACTGGGGAGCCACAGAAGGAACCGCAGGAGGAAAGGTAAGGAGCGGGCTGGAGGTTCCAGGGGCCAATCAGGGCGGGGGCGTGGTCAGGAAGACGGGCGGGGTCGACGAGAGCGGGCCAATGGGGCGAGGGGGCGGGGCCTACAGCGGCTCCTCCGGGACCCTGAAAGAGGCCCGGCGGGAGGGCGCTGATGGCTTTTCCAGAGAGGAAGCGGGGGAAGGTGCCAGGAAGAGATAAGGTGGGAGGGCGGGCTGGGCCGGGGCACGGGTCCCGGGCTCCGGGGTTTGTCCGGGTTTCCGGAGCCGCCTCCCGCCTGGTGGGGGCACCAGGTGTCCGGCCCGACCCCGCCCCTCTGTCCCACGGTCCAGGGCCACCGCTACCCGCCGCTGATCGCTTCCCCGAGGGGGGCCTGGGGACAGGGGTCCGTGGGTTATGAGGGCGATGGGGGGGGGGGGACTGAGGGACGCGGAGGAAGATAGCGGGAGACCTAGAACGAAGGTGGGGCGAGAAGAGGGAGAGAGAGAGAGGAGGGTCAAAGAATGAGGGTTAGGGTTAGGGGGAGGACGAGAGAAGGCATAAGAGGGAGAGAGACTTCAGCTATGAAAGATGGAGAAACGAGATACACAGAGAGAGAGTCAGAGACACCGAGACAGTGCCGAGCCTGGACGGGGAGAGGAGACAAAGGTGGATTCTGGAGGCTGAGCCATCCCGCTGGGCCGCTCCCTCCCAGGGAGGATTCCTGGGGTGGGGGTGGGGCCCTGACTCACCCCCTCTCGGCTGCTCCTTAAACCGACACCTCAGGCTCCTCCACCTCCCATAACCTCCCAGGCCTCCCTGCCCGCCAGCTTCCTGCCCCACCTCCACCCTGGCAGGCTCCCCTGTGAATGTTCCAGTTGGCCTCCAAAATCCCTCTCAAACCAGTGCTCTCCTCCTCCCCAAGGCCCTGTTCCCCTCCAGCCTCCTCCCTGGTCTCTGGCCCCAGTCTCACCGTCCTTGAATCCACCCACTTAGAAGGCAGCCCGAGTGTGACTCTGTCCCTCCTCTGCTCCGAATCCTTCCATAGCTCCCCAGTACCCTCAGGGCATAGTGCAGGTTCTAGGCCACCGCCCAGGGTGGTCTGACTCCCTCCCACCTCACACCTCAGATTCCGTTACCTGCACTGTCAATACTGGGTTCAACGCTGACATCCTCCTTCTCTCTTGAACTATGTCCTAATCTCCAGTCCATGCACTTGCTGGTCCCACTCTCTAGAATTCCCCTCCTCACCCTCCAGTTTGCAGCTCAGATGCCTTCTCCTCCAGAAGCCCCCTGCCCCAATTCCCCGCTGAGCTCCCCAGAACCAGCCCTGTCCACGCTTGGCCATCACTATCTGGGAATGAGTCTGTCCCCTCCCCTGAACTGCGTTGGTCATTGCTGTATCCTCAGTACCCCCCAACACAGGGCCAGGCACCGGGCACGCTTTGTTGAGTATTTGTTCAAATACCACCGGTTCAGTAAATATTTACGAAGCACCGGCTCTGTTCCAGGCTGAGCACCGACTCTGTTCCAGGCGCTGGGGGTACAGCAGTGAACGAATTCGGATATCTCTGATTCTTTGGAGCTTAGATGCAGGCGGAGGCACACAGGAAACCCAGAAACTCAAAGAATGGATAGTGTAAGGTGCTAATGAAGGCTGTGAAGAAAACTACAGCAGGGATAAAGCATGACGGGAGCGGGGGAGAGGATTCTAGTCTTAAAAAGGCAGGGCGTGCGAGAAAGCTTTCCTGAGTGAGCAAAGTCTGGGAGGAGGAGGTGAGGAGTGCGCCAAGTGGGAGGGCCTTGTGGGAGATGGGCGAGGAAGGGGGTGTTTCCAGGAGCAAGAATGGTAAGTGCAAAGGCCCTGAGGTCTGAGCCACAAGGACAGCATGAAGTGCAATGGATGATGGGAATGGAGCGGGAGAGGAGGGCAGAGAGGAAAAGCCGCGTGGAGGTGGGTGGGCCACAGGGCCCCCCCACTCCCCCTTGTGCCAGAATGATCCAGCCGGGGGAATCTGTTAGAGATCTAACTCCTCGGAGACCCGCAGCCCTAAGGGGACGGGAGGCGGGGCACGTGCTGGCTCCGCCCCCGACCTGCCCCGCCCCCTTCCCGCGCGGCTCACCCGCACCAGCCGGGCCCTCTTCACCAGGTCGTTGAGCTTGCGCAGGGCGGCGTGGCGCGGCAGGCCCTGGATGTCCCGGAACAGGTCCTGCTCCTCCAGCTCAAAGAGGCGCCGGTTGTCGGGCACCAGGAGGGGCTGGGACCAGAAGGAGCCGATGTAGACGCGCAGCACCTCGGGCGTGCCCACCACCTTGCCCAGCGCCCACATGAGCGCCCCGTAGACGCGCATCAGCTGCTGCGTCTCCACCATGTCCGCCTTGTTGAGCACGACGCGGATCTTGTCCTCGTGGCCGCGGAGCGCGCCGATGGCCTCCGAGAACTCGTCCGAGATCTCCAGCTTGTGCGCGTCGAAGAGCAGGATGATGAGGTCCACGCGCTCCGCGAACCAGCGCAGCACCGCCGGGAAGTCGTAGCCTGGGGGAGTGGGCGGGAGGGGGAACGCGGTGGCCTCAGTCAGCCTGCCCCCCACCCGCCAGCCTTTCCTTGGGACGGATCCTGGCCTGGACAGATGTCCAGGTTGTTGACTCTCAAAACCCTGCTCTGTGAAACAGACGAGGCCCCAAGCGCATCCCGCTACTCTGGTCTCCCAGCCACCCCATCCCCCCATCACTCTGGCCCCGCAGCCCCAGCGCATCACTCTGGCCCCAGTCTCTCAGGGTCATCTGGCTACGGAGGACAATCACCCGCCCCCTTTTCATTGATTCCTTAGGCAGATGTAAGTGGTGTGCACTGGTCCAGATGTATAGGTTGTCAAAATACTGAAGGGTGTCCTAACAGACTCTCTGTGCTTCTCTGAACCCCCCAGTCTCCCTAGTGCCGTCATCACCCAGCCACGCCCTGGGATGTCCGGATCTCCCCACAGCCCAGCACGTCAAGAGGTCACACTGGCTCTGGTCCCGCTCTGGCCATAACAGATGCTAAATATTTTGAGTTTATTTAACAATATTTACAGAGCGTCTTCTGTGTGCCAGGCTCCATCCTGGGCACCAGGATGCCACAGAGAACACAGAGACAAGTCCTCGCCTTTCGTGGAGTCTCTGTCTCAACAACAGGCTCCTGTATTCATTCATTCATTCATTCATTCATTCATTCATTCATTCACTCCCTCATTCCTCCACACCGTCCACTCTTCTGCTGCTCACTCGTTCATTCAACAAGCAATGCTCAGGAGAGCGGAGACGAGTGTTGGGAACCCCCTGACTTGGCAGTCAGGAAGACCTGGGTTTGAATCCTGACTCTGCCCCCCCCCCCTTGGCTGTGTGACCTTAAGCAAGCGGGAAACCTCTCTGAACATCTGTTTCCTCTTCTGTAAAATGGAAGCCATGACGGAATATAACTTGACCAGTTTTGTGAAGATTAGTGGAATATAAATGAGCTAATATACAGGAAGAGCCGAAGGGGCTCCTGCGGGGCTCAGTTAGTTGAGCGTACTATTCTCGGTTTTGGCTCAGGTCATGATCTCATGGTTCATGAGATCGGGTCCCTCTTCGGGCTCTGCACTGACATTGCAGAGCCTGCCTCGGATTCTCTCTCTTCCTTTCTCTCCCTGCCCCTCCTCTGCTTGTGCACACACACTCTCTCTCTCAAAATAAATTTAAAAAATTAAAAATTAGGGGTGCCTGGGTGGCTCCGTCAGTTAAACATCCAACTTTGACTCAGGTCATGATCTCACAGCTTGTGGGTTTGAGCCCTGCATTGGGCTCTGTGTTGACAGCTCAGAATCTACAGCCTCTCTCTACCCCTCCCCTGCTCATGATCTCTCTCTGTCTTTCAAAAATAAATAAATATTAAAAATTATTTTTAGGGGCGCCTCAGTGGCTCAGTTGGTTGAGCGTCCAGCTTCGGCTCCGGTCATGATCTCACGGTTCGTGGGTTTGAGCCCCATGTCAGGCTCTGTGCTGACAGCTCAAAGCCTGGAGCCTGCTTCAGATTGTGCGTCTCCCTCTCTGTCTGCCCCTCCCCTGCTCACACTGTCTGTCTCTCAAAAATAAATTTTAAAAAACATAAAACATTATTTTAAATAAATAAACATTAAAACTTTTTTATTTTTTAATGTTTTTTATTTATTTTTGAGAGACAGAGTGAACAGGGGAGGGGCAGAGAGAGAGGGAGATACAGAATCTGAAGCAGGCTCCAGGCTCTGAGCTAGCTGTCAGCACAGAGCCCGATGCGGGGCTTGAACCCAGAAACCATGAGATCACGACCTGAGCTGAAGCCAGATGCTTAACTGACCGAACCACCCAGGGGCCGATTTTTCTAGTTTTTAAAAAGAGCCTAAAACGAAATGCCTGTTTAAAAGAGGTGAGCTTGAGGCTTGTAAAACTGTACTTCGATTAAACTGTTAACAAAACAAACAGCCTGGGGACATGACATGCCCTGGACAAGTACTAGTCACCATGCACGCAGGACAACGTGGGGGTGTCATTCAGGAACTCCCCCCCCCACCCCAGGACAATGCCAGTCCTGTTCTCATCAGGCTCATGGTTCACCGAGGACACAAACCCAGCCCCAGGCTGGGCTGGGGGAGTCCCTCGGGGGCATTTGACCCTACCTGAGGGGTCAGAGAGGGCTTCTCGGAGGAGGGGGCGCAATGGAGATCTGCGGATGAGGCCAGGCATTAACTGGTGGAGCAGGGAGCCGCTGCTGACTCACCTGACGTCACTTCATCCTCTCCCCGATTCAACTCCTTGGGTCTTCAGAAAGACCTCAGGAGACAGGGGACGTTATGATCCCCATTTTCCAGAGGGGAAAACTGAGGACTGGATGGGGGACATTGTTGGGGGGGAGGAGAAGGGCCAGGTAACCAGAGGGATGGCATCTGGGACTCCCTGTCTCCTCGATGTCTACACACACACTCACAGACACACACCAGCTGGGATCTGGAAAGTGTGTCTCATGGGGCGGGTGGGAGGTTGAGTCAGCATGGGAAGGAGGGACGTGGCAGGGAGCCCCGGGGGGTATAGAGCTAGGGCGCTCACCACAGGCACACAGCCATCAGAGCATGCACGGCGCCTACTGTGTGCCACACATGGAAGTGCTTGGCAGGGCTTGACCCAATTTTAACCCTCTGTGCAGCCTCCAAGGCTGATACTGTTACTGTTCCCATTTTACAGATGAGGAAACCGAGGCAGGGAGAGGTTAAGTGGCTTGCCCAAAGGGTGTGGGCTAAAAATAGAGCCCCAGGGCCCCCGGTGGCTCAGTGAGCCTCGGACTCTTGGTTTCAGCTCAGGTCATGATCTCAAGGTTGGGAGTTCGAGCCTGGCATCAGGTTCCGTGCTGAAGGTACAGAGCCCGCTTGGGATTCTGTCTCTCTCCCTCTCTTCAAATAAATAAATACACTTAAAAAAATTTAAAACGGGAGCCTGGATTAGAACCCGGCCAGCGTCTCTGCTGTGCTACCTACAGCTGCACACGTATGTTCCCCGATCCTCTATGCGGGGGGCCGCCGGCGACTGGCCAGTGCACACACGCTCCCCCATGCGGACTCCCAGACACGCGCTAAGTCACCCGCAGGTCCACACACGTTCGGGCACAGGCCCCAGCCCCACCGCAGGGGACACGTCACACCCCGCAAACTTCCCCACGGCGGCACGGCCCTTTGGAGCTCCACAAAGTCACATCCAGCCAGAATCAGAGGCATAGGCTCTCTCTCTCCCACACTCACACACAGACACACACAGAAACACACACACACACACACACACACACACACACACACACACACACACGCAGACCGACTCTCTTCCTCCACCCACCCTGCCAGAGAAGGAGACCCCCTTCGACTCTCTCCTCCCCACAGCCTCCAGCTCCCACCCGGCGCCCCTCCCACTCGCCCAGGCCCAGCCCCGGGGGCGGGGCCCCAGGAGTCCCCGCCCCCCGCCGCCCCCCTGGCACCGTCTGCTAGCACCTCCCCACCATCGCTTCTGCAGCTGCCCCCTGCCTGTTTGCCCAGGGAACGCGCGCCCGCTGGGCGGCGGCCAGGGACGCCGTAGCCCTCCTCGCCCTCGCCCTGCCCCGCGGCCCGGCCTCCCGTCCCCTCTGCCCCACAAGGCAGCCTCCTTTGCCCCAGTCCCGGCCTCCGAGAAAACTGCGGGGTGGCTGGCGTGGGGTGTGGGTGCGCAGATGCTGAGCAGGCGGGGCCGGGGTGGGGGCCGGCTCCCCCC
>NC_043715.1:50042770-50053947 GCF_006229205.1 Suricata suricatta
CTGCCCGCGCTCAGAAACTTCCGTGCCTCCCTACCTCTCTCGGTGCCTCCCTCTCCATCCTAGCGACCAGCCCGGACACGGAGCTGCACCCTGCTCACACGTGTCCACGCATGCGCCTCCCGGGTCCCCTCAACGTGCGGAGACACGGAGGGATCCCGGCCTCGGTGGCTCCCTTCTCTACCGGGCCGCTCAGAGCCAGCTGACACAGGCCCGCGGCCCAGCAGAGGCCTGGCCGCCTCACCCCTCCGACGGAGCCCGGCCCCACTCACCCCGCCCCACTCACCGCGGCTCACTCTCTGTTTGGCGCCAGACAGGATGCCCGGGGTGTCGATGATACTAATGCTCTCCAGGACCTGATTGGGGAGCTGGGCACACATGAACCTGAGGAGAGGGAAAGGCAGGGGTCAGCGCGGGGAGGGGCGAGGGGGGAGGCCGTGTAACAAGGGAGACTCGGCCTCCGTGGAGGGTGAATCGGGCATAGAGAAGGAAGAATCTTGAAAGAGAAAAGATAGATCAGGACAGAGAAGAGCACTTATTTAAGAAAAAAACAATCAGGGGCGTCTGGGTGGCTCAGTCGGTTGAGCATCCGACTTCCGCTCAGTCATGATCTCACAGTTGGTGAGTTTGAGCCCTGTGTCGGGCTCCGTGCTGACAGCTCAGAGCCTGGCGCCTGCTTCAGATTCTGTGTCTCCTCTCTCCTCTCTCTGCCCTTCCCTTGCTCACACATACACACTCTCTCTCTCTCTCAAAAATAAAATAAATAAAGGTGCCTGGGTGGTTCAGTCAATTAAACGTCTGACTTTGGCTCAGGTCATGATCTCATGGTTTGTGGGTTCAAGCCCGACGTTGGACTCTGTACTGACAGCTCAGAACCTGGAGCCTGCTTTGGATTCTGTGTCTCCTTCTTTCTCTGCCCCTCCCCCACTTGTGCTCTGTCTCTCAAATATAAATAAATGTAAAAAAATAAACATGAAATTTTTTTTTTAAATCAGAGCTGTTGTTTACTGAGCACTTACTTTGTGCCAGGGACTGTTCTAAGCCCTTCCTCTGTGAGTGGGGACCATGGTGATCCCCAATTCCCAGATGAGGCTAAGAGAGGCACAGAGAGGTTAAGTCCTTTGCCCGAAGCCGCTCAGCTAGGGAGGAGCTGGACCCAGGCAAGCTGGCTCCATGGGCCCTAGAGGGCGGCAGGAGAGCAGAGGCAGGAAGGGGGTGAATCAGGAGGAGAGAAGGGAATTGGGGCTGAACAGAGAATCGCATGCAGGGCAGGGTGGGGGCCCAGGCACAGGGAGATGCACCCCTGCCTCCCGAGCTGCCACGTACCTGTTGAGGAAGGTGTTCCCGAACGGGTTGAGCTTGCGGAAGGGCTTGTCCGGGTCGACCACGAGGGCGTTGCCGGGCACTGTGCCCTCGGTGTCCCCGTGCATGACGGCCACGAAGCAGTCGGTGGTGGGCTCGGGCCCCACGCGCGAGCCGGGCACCTCCTGCTCCAGCAGGTACTGGATGAAGCTGGTCTTGCCCGTGCTGTACTGGCCGGCCACCAGCACCATGGGCTTGCCGTCGAAGTCGGCGTCCTCCAGGGCCGGCGAGTGGAAGGCCCCGAACCGGTAGTGCTCCTCGAGGGGCAGCAGTTTGGTGCGGTACAGCTCCTTGAGGGACGAGGTCACCGTGCGGATGGCCTCGGGCTGCTGGCCCCGCGTCCCGCTCCGTTTCAGCCAGCTGAACATGGTGACCGCGCGCTGCCCGCCGGGCTCGCCAAAGGAGACGTGCGGGGGGCGGGGGCTGCCTGCGGGACGGGAAGGGTGTTGATGGGGGGCTGCCTGGTGGAGGAGGAGGCGGAGGAGGAAGGGAGCCGGAAGGTGCCCTGGGTGGAGGAGGGTGGGAAATGGGTAAAGGGGGAGCAGCAGAGAGCACGGATGGCGGAGGGCAGGAGGTGACGGCTTCGTGGAGGAAGAAGGTGATTATTCCAGTGGGAGGAAGAGAGAGAGGGTAACGGTGGACTGGCCGAAGAAGCAGGATTTTCGGGGCCCGAGGAGGAGGGACAAAGGGAAGGCCTCGGAAGCCGCCTAGAAGCCACGCACCCCTTCATCCGTCCAGCCTTTCCCTCCTCCCTTCCCCCTGCTTCCATCCATTCTCACATTTTCACGAAAATCCTGTGTCAGGAGCTCTGGATCCAGAAATGGGACCAGCCCCACTGAGGAGAGGACCCGGCACCGAGCGGTCGGGGGCGCCTGGGAAATGCCAGGCAGCGGGCTTGCGGGCAGCAAGGGGGTGAGCTGACCACAGGGCCAGCGGAGTCCGGCTGAGCTGACTTTTGAACGCTTTCATGCAAAACGGGGATACGGTGCAAACCAGGCAGGGGGCGGTGTGCGCTTGCGGCTGCGGGGACGGCCGCAGGAAGGAGGGTGTGGACACGGGAGGGGCGAGAAATGGAGCTGCCTGGGGGCACCCGGGGCGAGGGGCCTGAGCATCGCAAGAATAACAACTTTGCGATGGCGGCATTCCAGACACTGCTCTAGTTCACCGTCACAACCACACTGTGAGGGAGGGCTGTCATTGTCCCCACGGTTCTGACTCACGGAGGGGACTCACGAAGAGAGCCATAACCTGCCCCAGGTCACTTGCTTAGGAAGCGCTGGGTCTGGGACTCCAGGCAACCTGACCGCAGAGCCTGTGCCGCCCTCATGGGGCTCAGGGGTCCGGAGGCCCGACCAGCAGCCCGGCAGCGGCAAGCACCCCCGTGCCCAGACTGTGTTCTCTATGTCCCCTTCCTGACTTTTCACAAAGTCATTTGTGCCTTTTTTGTCTTTTTTTTTTCTTTTCCTTCCTTGATCAGCCTAAGTAGATGCTTATAATTTTACTGATCTTTTCACAGAACCAGATTTGGGTCAGATTGGAGTCTCCAGATACCGTTTTCCATTAAAAAGCAAAACCAAACCAAACCAAACCAACCCACGAAAAGCGAGGATATGGCTGATTCCAGGGCTGGGGCCCGAGGAGAACACGTGAACCTGTATCAGGCAGTGGAAAGGTGCTCAGAGAGGTGTCACAGGGACCCGGGGGGCCACCCTGAAGGAGCCCCTAAGGGCGAAAGTTGGGACTGTTTGAGCATCAAAATTAACTGCCAATCAAAAATGTTAAAATCCGTAAAATCACAATGATACTTAAAGGAAAATAAATAAAAAGGAGAAAAATATGGGACACGTGCCAGAGAGGTAAAGGAGACTCAGGGGCTGGGAACTGGGATGTGGGCAGTGGAGGGGGCCCTGGGCGGTGTCCCGGGCAGGGAGGGGTCTGGGGGACATTTTGGGGGTGGCTGGACAGGCCATGGGGCTGGTGAAGTAGGAGAGGAGTGGGTGATGCCAGGGGAGGGAGACCCTAAGGAGGGATCTCTTCTGGCTGAGAGGGTGGGGAGCGAGTTGGGAGTGGGGGACCCGGAGCACGATGGGGAGGAGCACGGAGGGCGGGCGGGCGCTGTTACAGACTGGAAGGCAGGGGCTGGAGGGATTCGGGGTGACCGGGAGGTGTCGTGGAGGGGTGGCACTAGGGACATCAGGGACACCGTTACACACTGCGGGGGGCGCGGAAGGGTCCCAGGGAAGCAGGGGATTCATCCGGGACCAGGTCAGGGGTCAGGGCGGGAGCTGGGAAGCGACAGCCGCGGCCGGGGGCCACTCACCGATGGGGCGCGCGGGCGGCTGCACCGGGCGGCGGGCTGGACGGGGGTCCCGCGGGGATCCGAGGCGCCCGCGGAGCGGCCTGTGCTCGAGGTCCCGGCCGGAGCCGTCTGAGCCGGGTGGGGCCCGCAGCGGGGAGGAGGGGAAGGGAGGGGCGGGGGGGCGGGACCAGGCGCCCCCCCTCCCCAAACCGGGAGCCCGGCCTCTGGCGCCCCCTGGTGGGGGATGGCTGGGCGGCTTCTCGAGATGGGTCCCAGAGCCCGGCTTCCAATCCGTTCCGCCTCTGACGCTGGGCCACTCACTCCCGGATCTGTCGCTCCTCTTAACATGCGAATACTAATATCAATACGACTGACAACAACGACAGCAGCAGCGGGGCACATGGATGACGCAGAAGGTTGAGCCTCCCGCTGGGATCAGTCACCATCTCCCGGGTTTGTGAGTTCGAGCCCTACATGGGGCTCGCTGCGGTCAGTGCAGAGCCTGCTTCGGATCCTCTGTCTCACCCTCCTTACCCCTGCCCCGCTCTCTCTCTCGCTCTTTCTCTCAAAAATAAATAAAACAGGGCGCCTGGGTGGCTCAGTCGGTTAAGCGTCTGGCTTCAGCTCAGGTTATGATCTCACGTTTCGTTGGTTTGAGCCCCCCGTAGGACTCTATACTGACAGCTCAGAGCCTAGAGCCTACTTCAGACTCTGTATCTCCCTCTCTCTGCCCCTCCTGATCTCATTGTCTCTCTCTGTCTCTCAAAAAAAAAAAAAAGAATAAAATAAAAAATAAAATAAATAAAACATTAAAAAAACACCATCCGCAATAATAATAATTTTAAAACTTAACTGAGTTCATGAAATTCCTCGCTCACAATCCCCATCTCAGCTCCTCTCTAGAGAACTCAGAGCAAAAGCCAGAGCCCTAAATGGGGCCCACAAGACCCTTGGTGATCTGCCCCTTTCCTCTACCCTCCCCCTCTCCCTCCCGCCATAGCTCACTCCGCTCCAGCCACGCTGGCTTCTTTGCTGTTCCACAAACACACCCACAGCCCTCTAACCTCAGGGCCTTTGCACTTGCTGTTTCCACCACCGAAACTGCTCTTCCCACGGGGATCCTAACAGCTTGCTCCCTCCCCTCCTTCGAGTCTGCGCTCAGATGGCACCTCCTCAGAGAAGCCCTCTCCGAGCTCCCTGCTTAATGTAGCCCCCACCATCGATCCATTGTCATTGCTTTATTTCCTCCACAGTTCTTACTCCTGCTCTACACAGGCTACATTTCTCTACCTGAGACCGGCTCACTGGTGAGAACACAAGTCCCATGAGGGACAGAGATTTCCCAGGAGGGGGGTCCTGCTGTGCCCCCAGCCCAGCGCAGGGCCTGAAACACCACACGGACTCAGTAAATATTTGTTGACTTAATCGGTCACTATTACTGAGCGTTTCCTACGAGGAGTGGGCCCTGCTATGCCCATTTTACAGATGAGACAACTGAGTCCCAGAGAAGTGAAATTAAAAAGCAGAGAGTAGGGCGCCTGGGTGGCTCGGCCCTGAGCTCCATCAGCCAGAACAGACATGTGAGTTTCCTTTCTGTTTGAAATTTTATTTTCATTCACTTATTTTCAGGGTGACTTATTTCTAATCTCTCCCTGCACAAATGTCGACTCCCGACGGCAGGGGCTTGGGTCTGTTTTGTTTAGTGTTGTCACCCCAGTGCCTAGGACAGGGCCCGGCACCAAGCGCCCACTCGGTTAAATATCTAATCAGTTATATGTGATAATGTACATAATTGGGGTGGTGAAAATGTTCTTTTTTTGAGACAAAGAGAAAGAGGGCAGAAGTAAGCGAGGGGCAGAGAGAGAGAGAGAGAATCCCACGGGGGGAGAGGGGAGGTGGAGAGACATAGAGAAACGAGGCTCATGTTTTTACCGCAGCTTACCGGAGGTGGGGCTCGAACTCACATGAGATCATGACCTGAGCCGACATCAAGAGCCAGATGATCAACTGACTGAGCCACCCAGGCGCCCCTGAATCGTATGCTTTAAATGGGCGAATGGTGCCTGGGTGGCTCACTCGGTTAAGTGGCTGACTTCAGCTCAGGTCATGATCTCCTGGTTCGGGGGTTCGAGCCCCGTGTCGGGCTCTGTGCTGACAGCTCGGATTCCGTGTCTCCTTTCTCTCTGCCCCTCGCCCCTCCATGCTTTCTGCCTCTCTCTCAAAAATGAATACACATTAAAAAAAAAAAAACAGGCCTGGGGGTAGTGGTGGCCTACACTATTACTGCAACAAGCCAGGTCCTGCCCCTTCGCCCACCCCCCACCGGTTCCTCTGAGCCTGCTGCGTCCTCAGATGAGATTCAGGAGGGGCTGCGAACTTGGCCATGGAGAGGAGCACGACCCTGGCTCTTGCACTGAGGTTTCACGGCTTCTGCCGGCCATGACTGTAAGAAAGCACAGAGCCTTCCGCCGGACCGGCCAGACCTCACGGAGGGTGGGCTCCTGGAGGATGTTGTGCAGAGATTTCTAGTAATTGTTTACTCACCACCGACTAGACCCACCACTAGCTCGGTCTGGTTCGTGTCTCGTATGGCAGCCCGCGCCACAGTGTCACAGGTCGTGTGGGGGGTGGGGGCTGAAATACACTGTTAGGTGGATTTCAGTATAATTGGCCCCTCGTAATCCTTCGGGTCTACTCCTTGCATTTAGAGGCGTAATTGTAGAAGGGGTCAGTGGGGTGAAAAAGCCCCCAGAGGACACTCCCTTCCCCCGTTAACCACGCGCCAGCCTCTAGTACCTGGGGCTGCCCTCTTGTCTTGGGGTATCGCTGATCTCTGAGTCAGAGAGCCTCTGAAATCTGTGACCAGTGTGACGAATTCCCAATGCCCTTAACAGCCTCCGGAGCCCTCTGCCCAAGGCACAAGCTCAGAATTATTTTTTTTCTCCTAGCTCTCTCCCTCCTCATCTGTCAAAACCGGATGGAGAAATTCTGGCACTTTCCACAGCACGAATGAACCTTGGCGACCTTGTGCCGAGTGTCATAAGCCAGTCACCAACTACGGTGTGGTTCCACCCCTGAGGGGCTAAGAGCAGCCAGAGCCATCCAGACAGAAAGTGAGAGGGCGGTTGGAAGGGCTTGACAGGGCGAAGGGGGAGTTAGGGATGGGTGGCGACAGAGTTTCAGGATCTGAGGTGATGGCTGCACAAGAGGAAGGCGCTCCATGCCACCGAACAGTGTGCTTAGAAACAGTTAAAATCGCGGTGCCTGCGTGGCTCAGTCCCTTCGTGGGTTTGAGCCTCGCGTCGGGCTCTGTGCTGACAGCTCAGAGCCTGGAACCTGCTTCAGATTCTGTGTCTCCTTCTCTCTCTGCCCCTCCCCTGCTCGTGCTCTGTCTCTCAAAACTAAATAAACGTCAAAAAAAAAAAAAGAAAAGAAAAGAAAGGGTTAAAATGGTAAATTTCACATTATGCGTGTTTTACCACAATTATATAAAAAAAACTGGAGAAAGAGGCTGGCAAGGCTGGTAATTAGCGATGAGCTTTGGGGTGACTTGGACCCTGAGCTAGCTGTTCTGAGCCTCTTTTTCCAGATACATCAATTGTGGGAAAGAGACACGGCAGGCACCCACCCAGTGCGGCTTCTGCTCCTTCTGGGATCTGGGAGCAAGTGACTCGGGCTAACTTAGCAGGAGCCGAGATCAGTTTCCTCTCCTGCCCCAGCGGGTGGGGGCTCTGGCTCCTGCAGTGGCCTCCTGGGAAGGCCTGCTGAGGGTCACCAGCTCCCTGGGAAGCCGGGTGTGCTGAGGCCAAGGTCGCGGGCTTGCAGCCAGACCCGCAGGCGGGCAATTGACTGCATCCCTCGGGGCCTCAGTTTCTCCACTGGTAAGAGGGGGGCTATCAGTCCCCACACTAGGGCTTCTGGGGGGACCCGATGAAATATCCAGGGTGAAGGGCCCGAAACAGTGATCGCGCTGCATGCAGCCAGCTTTCCAGAACTTCCGCAGAAATCGCCGGCAAACTTTTCGGCGCAGCCACGTGGGGTCTCCCCGGAGCATGCGCGGATCCAAGGATGTTAAGAAGTACGTTCCTCTGGGCTTTATTTCGCAGGTGGGGAAGTAGACGGACAACAGCTAGAACCGGGCGGGGAGGGGCGGTCGTCTCTCTTTCCGAGCCCCCACATATCAGCTTCCCCCGCCACAAATCCACCCCCAAAAGTGCCTGCAGGGGAACTGGGCGCATCACCCAGGTCCAGCCGCCTTAGGGCTGGGCTCCGTTTCCGCAATCGCCCTATCAGTTCCCCACGCGGCCGCCAGAGGGCGCCCGGGAAACCCAAGTCGGCTCACAGCCCTCGGCTTTAGGACCTTGGCCTTGGCTCCCCCAAGCCCGGGCGAAATCATCACCACAAAGTGCAGCGTTCTACACCGCAGGCCCGCTGGGTTCCCTCTGGTCTCCCCTCTCCTTTCTTCTCTCCTCTCAGCCTCCAAGATTCCAGCCACATGCGCAGGCCTCCCTGTGGTCTTTTAACATTCCAGGCACAATCTTTCTGCCTTGGGTGCTTTCCTCACCACGATCTCACTGTGGCTCTCTCCCTACCATTTCATGTATATCTCTGTTCAAATGTCACCTCTTCAAAGGCGTTTGCCTTTCCCACTGATCCTGAGTGTCTTAATGTGTAGTTTCACAGGTTGTCCACTGCACAAAGCACTCACCGAACGGGGTGAGAGGGGGTTGGGATCGGCTCACAATCAGCTCCTCAAAACTCAGTGCCCAGGGGCACCTGGGTGGCTCCATTCGTTAAGCCTCCACCTCTTGATTTTGGCTGAGGTCACGAACTCATGGTTTGTGAGTTCGAGCCCTACATGGGCCTCTGGGCTGACAGTGTGGAGCCTGCTTGGGATTCTCTCTCTCTCTCTCTCTCTCTCTCTCTCTCTCTCTCTCTCTCGGGCCTCTGGGCTGACAGTGCGGAGCCTGCTTGGGATTCTCTCTCTCCTCTCTCTCTCTCTCTGTCTTTCTCTGCCCCTCCTCTGCTAGGTCTCCTGCTCTCTCAAAAAACAAACAAACAAAAAAACCCACCTCATGCCCAGAAGAAAGGGGTGCTGTTTTCTAATTCACACAAAGGCGTCCTAGGACAGGACTAGCCTTGTCCACTCCTCTACCCCGTGTTAGGAATTGTGTGCCCCCGGAAGATATGCCGATGGCCTAGTCCCCAGCACCCGAGAGTGTGATCTTATTTGGAGAAGGATCTTTGCAGATCTAGGCAAGTGAACAGGAGGCCACACTGGAAGAGGGTAGGCTATTACCCAATACTGTCTCCTTTAGGAGACACCAAGGCCAAAAGAGGGGGAACGTCGCCTCAAGGTTAAGAGCACCTGGGATCTCCATCACCCGGGAAGACAAGGAAGGACCCTCACAGTTTCTAGAGGTGGCATGGTCCTGCTGGGGCCTTGATGTGGGACATCCAGGCTCCAGCGCATGAAAGAACAAATGTCCGTTCTTTTAAGCCACCGAATTTGTGGTACCATGTGTTATGGTGGCCCCAGGACATTAGCACGCGCTGCTCGGTTGTTCTTCCTCTCTCCATTCGACACTGCCTGCCTTTACAGGTGATCCTCATGATGTCCAGGGGCCCTATCTGCAAATTCATCCACTTGTTAAAGTTCATTTGTACCTCCCACCTCCCCCCAAACTCACAACACATTTGCAGACATGCGTGGAGTCATCCAGCACCCATGTTCCCGGCTGAGGTTGGTTTCAGCTCTCACACCGACAAGTGTCCTTTTCAAGTTCTGTTTAGTGCCACGTTTTCATGTTTCTGTGTTTTTGTCAGCGACGGCACTGTCCAAGGCGCCCCGGTGGTGGCGTCCAGCCTTCCCAAGTGCAGGAAGGTTGGGATGGGCCTTCGGCAGCAGGTACGGCTGTTAGACAAGCTTTGTTCAGGCCCGAGTTATACAGCGTTGTTGGCCATGACCCCGATGTGGACGGACCAACTACGTACATTAATCATGTCTTTTCAGAATTACACGTAACACGGGGTTATGTACCAAGCTGCTGACGAAAATGTTGCGAGCAGAGGTGTGTAGGGAGCTAACTCCCTATTTCCTCCAGAAGCGGCAGTTCCGTGTTTACGAATTCTGCATTTGCGGAGACCACGGAACTCTAGGGGGGGAGGCTGACGATCACCCATGTTGGCTTTAACTGTTCTCCACCTGCTTCTCCACTAACCAGTCGGCTCCCCCAGCAAGGGGCTTCTGTTTGTCCTAGTCAGCTGCAGCCCCGGGCCTTGAACAAGAGGCTGGTCCCCAAGAGGCCAGCGACAAATATGTGTAGACTCCAGCCCTCACAATCCCCAACCCCCATCCGGTCTGGATCCGACCCCTAGACTTCAACCCCCCACCCCCACCCCACCCGATGAAGACCCAAAAGCAATGGGGCCGAGACGGAGTCAGTACAGTTTTAAAAAAAAGGATCAGTTTTTAATTTACAAGAGTTCTAAATGTACAGAATTCTCCTTTAAAAAAATCGTTATACACAATAAATACAGTACAAAAAAATTTATCTTACAGTACTAGTTTTGTCTCCGAGATTTCAAAATCTGGCGCGGGTGGCTGGCGGCAGGAATAAAAGAGGGAAGACCGGCTGGGGAAGCGGGGGTGGAGGGGCGGGAGGAAGACCCCGGTTTCCTGTTTTGGAGGTTGCTTGGATTTTAAGTCGAGGGACGGGAGGGTTCGAAATCTCTCTCTCTCTCTTGCTCACTCGAGCACATACACACAGGGGGACACAGGACACGAAGCTGGACGCACACACATGGATGGGACACGGGTGCCCGCGGGCACAGCCTTCCCAGATGGGGGTTGGGGACGCTGGCTGACGCCCGCCCTGCCCTGCGGTTCCTCTTACACCCTGTGGGGGCGCTAGGGAGAGGCTGAGTGAGGCTGGTAGGGACCCTCCACGCTTGGGGCGCCCTTGGCGCATGGGTCAGTGAGGCCACACGGACAAGCCCAGCGTGGGGACACGCGTGAGCAGTGGGAACGGCCAGGGTACCTGCATCCCTGGCAAACGCACGTGTCCCCCCTCCCCCGTCTGTGGGGCGGAGTGTGGCAGGAAGCGGTAAGAAATAGGAAATGACGACACACCAGGATCACCCCCACCTTTGGCAGGGGGGCATTTTACAATACAGCCCCCTCCCCTCAACCCCCCACCCCCACCCAATACCCCGGCTGGCGCAGGCAGTCGGGAGGAGGCCTTTGTGACTCAAATAACTTAGGCAAGAAAAACCGTCAGGGGATCCCCGGCTCGTGTCCCCCAGGAGGCTGAGGTCAGACGCCCAGCTGCCCCCCGAAGTCAGCGCAGAACAGGGGGGATGGGACAGGGAAGGGAGGACCAGCCCGGTGTTATCTGTTCAACGTCCTGGCGCCGAGGCCACCGTTGTGACTGGAGGGCGGGTAGGCCTCTGGCCTGTGCAGCGGCGTCGGGGAGGCGGGCGCGACGGCCGTCGGGGCGGCGTGTGGGTACGCGGGTGC
>NC_043715.1:50054047-50058534 GCF_006229205.1 Suricata suricatta
ATCTGGCCGGTGGCCGGGGGCGGCGGGGGCGGCGGCCGGGGCGGGGGCTCTGCGGCCTTGAGGGCAGCCGGGGGCGGGGGCTGGTGCACCGGGTCCAGGGCGGTGTTGTGGACGACCTTACTGAGCCCAGCTTCCTGCTTGATCTTGAGCTTGAGGCCAATGCGGCTGCGCGCCTCGTAGGTCTTGATGGGCGGACGGTTGCGGGAGGGCATCGGGCCGTCCTCATCTGCGTCCAAGGAGGAGGCGGCGGAAGAGGAGGAGGAGGAGGACAAGGAGGAGGACGCCCGAGCCCAGGTCACGGAAGGGGAGCCCCCCGCGCCACCATGCCGAATCACCAGCTTGGTTGGCAGGTGCAGCGGGGGCTGGGCGGGGGCCCCGGACACTGAGGATGGTGGTGGGCCGTGCCCCGGCAGCCGATGTCCCTCGGAAGAGGCAGCGATGGGGAGACCAAGAGAGCGCGAGGAAGACACATACTCATCTGCAAAACCAGGGGGTCAAGAAACCCCGCGGGAGTTAGAGGGAAGGCACGAGGCACCTGCGCAGAGCACGGCAGAGGGGAGCCCGTGTGTCCGCGAGCATCCACCATCCGCCAGGCTGTGGGCTGTGGCCTTGACTCATCAAACCCTCAGGACACACGGCTGGCCACCGCCCCTCGGCCATTCCCAAGTCCCCCTACTGTGTAAGCGGGAGTCGGCCCCTGTGAATGGAGCTTAAATTTTACAAATTTTATAGCCACCTTGCTGACTTCACCCTAGTCGTGGCTCTGCTCCCCCTACTTTTCTATCCCCCCCGCAGGGGTGGGGTGGCGGTGGAGAACGTCCCCTCCCTTCCAGGATGGGGTGAAACAGACACAAGCCGGGGATGAAGGAAATGAACTGCGTTCCCAGCCCCGCAGGATAGAACGAGCCACCGCAGGAAGAAGGGCTCGGGTGCCCCCTAGTGGCAGAGGGAGGTAAGACCACGCACCTCTCTTCCTCGCCCCCCTTCCCCAGTCTAACTCCACTGTTGGGGCACCAGTTGCAGACACGTCTCCTCCTCCCTCCCCGCTCACCGGGCTTCTCCTTGGCCAGTTGTTTGTCCAAGGCAAGGGTGGTCTTCTCCTCCTGAATGAACATTCGGTCGATCATTACCATCTCCGCCGAGGGGCTCACCCGCTAAGGGGGGAGAAGAGAGAATGGGCCAGGGAAGCAGCCAGGAGGGGGAGGGCACGGGGGCAACCCCAGAAGCACGAGAGCAGATTCCAAACTGTCCTTCTCGGGATCTCACTACCAGCCGCCCTCCCTCCCTCCACCCTGCCCAGCGGGGGCAAGGGGAAAAGGGGGGGGGGTCTCCTGGGGAGGAAGAGGGACAGCACCCTACCCGGGACTCCTCCAGGAGCAGAAGGCGGTATTTATTGAGCATGGCCTGGGTGCGTTTCAGCAGCTGCGTGGAGACCGTCTCAAACTCCTCGTCCACTGCGGAAGATGAGACAAGGTCCAGACGCACAGACGCTGGGGGGCGGGGCTTGCCCTGATCCTCCCCACGCCCCTCCCCACGCTAGAGGCCAGGTAGGGAGAGTCCCGGGTGGGCTCACCTTTGTGGTAGTCGTTGGGGGAGGGGAGGGCACCCTGGTAGACGTGGTAGGGCAGGAGGCGATGCAGGGCATCCTCGAACGAGGGGAAGGCTGTCTTGTAGTCAGGGTGCAGCACGGAGCCCTGATGTTTGTGCAAATGTTCCAGGAAACTGGGGGGCAGGGAGAGACACCACGCATGCACACATGCACACACAGAGCTGGTGGTGAGGCCGGGAGAAGCCAGATCCTGACCCTGAGCCCCGGGCCACCCAATGCCAACAACTGGGAAACGTCCTCATGTGTGCTAAGGGGCTCATTCTGTCTCACTGACTCTGGCATCAGCCGAAGGGAGTAGGTGCTATCACTATCCCCATTCTACAGATGAAGGAATCGAGGCCCAGAGGAGTGATCTTCCTGCACACAAAGCGAGGAAGAGGCAGAGCTGGGAGCCAGATGCCAGGGCTTGAAACCCAGCCTCCATGTTTGACTGTTATACTGCCTCCTGCCACCAGGGGTCAGCACGTCCCCAGTCTGCCTCAGGCCCAACAGGAACCTTCCGAAGATGGGGAGGGAGGTTGGTGGGTAAGATCCACTTCTCTCCAGGGCTGTTTTCTACCACAGCTCCTAGCAATGAGTTCTGTCTCTTTACTTCATGACTGTCTCTCTCCCCAGGCGTGCTCATCTCTACCCTGGGCTGAGACCAGCAGCCCCAACACACCACGGGGACAGGAAGTCAGTCTGTCTTGTGTTTTCAGAGTCCAGCACAGGACTGGGCTTTGAGTGAGTGTTTGATAAGCACTTGCCGTGGGAGGGCAGAAGAGAGAGAGAAGGCAGGCGAGCACCCAGCGTGTGCCCATTGCCCACCCAGACCCCATCCATCCAAATAACCATCTACCCACCTGAACGCCCACCCGGACCCCATTCATCCAGCCCAACACCATCCACCCAAATACCATCCAGACAACCATGCCGACCACAAGATGCACCAACCTGGACCCCCACCCTTCTCTTCACCCTAACACGCACCCATCTTACCAGTCTTCAGCAAGCCACACCTGTCACCCTATTATCACTGTGACCACCACCCCATTCTCTAGAGAGGACGCTGAGGGTCTTTGAGGGGAATTACGTTGCCCCAAACCACACAGCTAATGAGGCGGGGCCTGCATGACCCCACTTCCAAAGGGTGGTCCCCACACCCTGCATCCAGGCCTCCGGAAGGCTGGGGGCGGGCACGGTGCTGCAACTCACCAGGCTTCTTTGCTGGGCTGAAGCGTGGGGGGTTTCTTCAGACCACTCAACTTGCTCTCGTACTGCAGGGGGAGGGAGGCGAGTGAGAGGTATTGCCAGAGAGGCCTGCCCTCAGCGCCCTTACCCCCTTCCACCTGGCCTACGGCAAAGATGAGCAGCCCGCCTCCCCAACCCCCCGCCCCCCAGCTGTGGGAGGAGCTGGCTCCCTCCCGCCCCTTCTCCAGCCTCCACCCGACTGCTGGGGGACTTCTGCCGGTCTGGAGTCTGGCCCACCTGGCTGGCATGGCTCTCCCACCCCTGCCCCCACCCATTCTGCCTCCCCCCAACTTCCCTCCCACCACCAGCACTGATCTGGTCTCAGAGGCTCTCCCAGACCCTGGCATCCTGGTCCCTCCATGGGAGGCCATCCTGGTCCCTCCATGTTCTTGTCTTCCCGCCTCCCCCCTCCCCCCTTCTTGCACACGGTCTCTGCCCCAGTCTCCCCCACACTGCCCTGCCCCCTCCAGTCTGGGCCCTCCCAACCCTTCCGTCTTCCTCCAGCCTCATTCTCTCCCGGCTCCTGCCCCCAGTGGCCCTCCCCTCCCCCGGCCATTGCTCCTGGGTCTCAGGGTCTGTGGGTCTTGCCCTCTCACAGGCGCCCCCCAGGCACCTGTCGGTTGGCCTCTTCTGCCCTGCCATACCCTTTCCCATTCCCTGGTGATGCTGCTGTGGCCCTAGGGCGCCCCCCACTCTGGTGGCCCCGTACCTGCAGCCCCGAAGACTTCCCAGGCCCAGCCACAGTGGCCTTGGCCACACTCAGGCTCGGGAGGTTGCTGGCAAAAGCTTTGCTCTCGGCAGGAAGCAGAGGAGGGAGGCCTGGGGGTGGGGGTGGGGGTAGACCGGGCTCAGGGGTCACTGGCACACAGGACCGTCCCCAGTGTGACCCCCAAGCCTGTGCCCACGGGCCTCGGTAGCCCTGAACTGAGTGCCCCCTCAGATCGGGACAGACAGCCCTTCCTCCTCCACCTTCCCTGTCCCGTGAGGTCTGGGCGACCCCTTGGGTTCATGTACCCATAGCTCTGCTCTAGCCCACCGCCCTCCCCCCGCCCAGCCACCTTCAGGCCTCCCCCTTTCTCCAGCGTAGCAACCTCTCCCCTACCTGCAGTGGCCATGGGTGCCGGGGTGGGTGGATGGCTGGGGGCGGTGGGGGTCCCGGACGGGGCCTGCCCACTGACCAGTGCTGAGGCAGTGGGGCTGGCGAGAGGCCCCAGGCTGGTGGAGGTCTGTGGGGCGGCGGGGGCCCCCCCAGCCTTGTTCTGGAGGATGATTCCGGACGGCACCTGAGGAGGAGGGACAGGCAGTTGAGGGGTAGGGGCACACCCTAGGGGTGGCAGCAGCGGCCAGGGGCCAGGGCCGGGGCCAGTGTCCCCATCGGACTGTGTGGGGAGGGCGGGCTCGTGGGCTGGGTGGTGGGGCTGGACCCTGCCTCCTCCGATTACCTGGTGAAATCTCTCCAGAAGAGCCTTCGGCTGGGGCAGCGCCGGGAAGGGGGCGGTCACCATCTGGAAGGTCCGAGGAGGCGGTGGGGGGGGCGCCGCGGGCTCAGGGACCAGGTGGAGGGTCGGAGGGGGTGTGGGGGACTTGTGGGGCCCCTGGCCGGGCGGGAACTGCAGCTGGAAGTCGGGCGGCGTCGGGGCCGGCAGTC
>NC_043715.1:50058634-50069840 GCF_006229205.1 Suricata suricatta
AGGGGGGCCGGGGGCAGTGGGGGCCGGGGTGCTGGCAGGCGGGGGGACCCCCAGCTGGTTCTGGATGACAAAGATGCCAGGTAGAGCTGGGGGTGCCTGGGGCGGGGGGCAGGGGTGCAGGGTGGGCTCTGAGGGCGGGCGGGACAGGCTCTGGGGCTGGGAGGGTGGGCGGGAGTGGGGGCGGGAGGGCGGGCGAGAGGGGGGCCTGGCGGGATGTGGGGAGGGCAGGTGGGGGCTGTCTCCCAGAGGGGCCTGGTGAGGTAGTGACGGGGACGAGGAGGGGCCTGGGCCCTTGAGTGGAGCTGCTGCCGGGATCTGGGCAGGGGGAGGGAGGGAGAGGGGAGGGGGTGGGAGTCAGAACCGACCTTGGGTCCCGTTGGCCCAATACTGGGCACCCCAGCCACTCCCACCAAAATACTTCCTCCTTAGCCGCCCCTTGTCTTGAGAGAGAGGACTCAGCAAGGCTTGTCCTTACCACCCCCCGCCCCGCTCCACCCCTCCACCTGCCCCCACCACACCTCCCTACCTTTCCTCTGATCTCACCCCTCCCTGCAGACCCCCTCCCCCTCCCCCCTCGCAGGTGAGCTCTGCAGGGTTTGGGGACAGCAGCGGAGAAAGCAGTGGCAATGGCGGCGGGGGGGCGGGGGGAGCACCACACCAGCTGCCCAGCGGGGAGGCAGGGGGGCCAGGGAGCGCGAGCAGAGCAGCAAAGGGGAGGGAGGTGGCGGGACGAGGCGGCACCCCAGCCACCAGCCCCGAGGGGCCTGACTGTCCAGCTAACCTGGGAACATGGACACCGGGGGCTGGGGGGCCTGGAGGGCCCAGGACAGGGACGGCAACTGGGGGTCAGGGTCAGGGCCAGGGCCCGCTGGACCCTGGCCTAGACTCAGGGGCCCTCTAAGTGTCCACGGCGTCTGCCTCCGTGTGGCTGTGCAGCCGTGGCTGCAGCCCCACCTGGGCACGTGCGTATGGGTTTGTGTCCATCAGACTTGCACACGCGGGCCAGGCACTGGTCTGTTACACACGCAGTGGTGACCTGGCCCGTGACACACCTCAGACCGAGCACTCTGCACTCTCCCCCTCCCCCACCCCCGCCACCAAATCATGACCTCGGGGAGCCCCTGTCTAACCCGTGAGTACCAGCTGTGGGCCCCGCAGCAGGCCGGCCCCCTTCCACTGTCACGGGACCCACACCCTGGTGACAGCCCACAGCGATCCATGCATGGACGACCACCCGCACCCACTTATATATGGTCCCTCCGCAGCCCTGAAAAGCAGAGAAAACACTGAGACCATTTCACACATGGGAAAACTGAGGTCAGAGAGCCAAAATGGCTGGTCCTGACTCCCCCTGCCTCACCCCTGCCCTGTGACTTCCAAGTTGAAGGATTCAGGCCCAGAGGGCTCAGGGGGTTTGCCCAAGGTCACCGTGCTGCCTTGCTCTTCGCTGGGGCTCTTCGCTGTGAGCCCCTAGAGTGGGCCAACTCATGATTTCAAGGCTTCGACTTGCCGTAAGCCTCCAGCGCCCTGGACCCTCCTAAGGCTGGCCCTCAGCAACGCCCCACAAGGCAACACAAAATCCGCCCCCACCAATCAATCCACGCCTCCCTAAAGGCTTGCGACCTCTAAGGAGAGATCAGAGAGGCCCTCGGCTCTCATAAGGGGCTGGTGAGGTTGTCGCTGGGATGGGCCCTCTGGTCTGGGGGCTTTGAAAGGGTCAATACCTTTGGCCCGCTAATCCGCCCTCTAGGAATCTGTGTTAGGAACCATTGGGGAACTTGCTCACGGGGCGACCTGCTCTGGGAGTATTTAGCATAGAGAACTTGGGAAAACAACCCGCTCGGCCAGAGCAGGTGAGAAGCCGAGGAAATAAGGCAGGAAGCTGGCCACTCCGCGCTTCCGGGGCCAAGCGAGGTGGCCAGACAACGGGCAGCAAGCTAATGGAGATGAGGAGAGTGACAGCGCATCACCTGATCGCTGGACAACTGGCTACGCTAGATTACGCACCGTGGTTAACGGTGCTGTCTCAATGCTCAGTTTGCAGCATTTGCTCACTCTGCTGTGGTCAAGTAAGAGAACACTCTTGCTCTCAAAGGCTGAGACATTAAGCAGATAATGAGATCTACTCTCAATGATTCAGAATAAAAATGGACACACCTCAAGAGAACGGAGGATGAAGAAGGTAATATGGCAACACGTTTCCAGTGGGTACAAGGGGGTGACAGCCACTTCCAAGGTGGCCCCCGCCGGTGCCACCTCTTCATTATTTGGTCTCCTCTCTCCCTGGGTCTCGTCCTAGCGTTAGTCTCTGTGACCAACAGATTTGGCGGAAACGGGCATCCACTACTTCCAAGAAGCAGTTCTAGAGAAGACTGTGCCTTTCATCCTAGGACTGTCTGGTGGGTCATTTACTTTGGAGGAGGCCAAGTTTGGAATGAGTTTCAAGGCCCCCTCTGGAGAGGGCTGCGAAGGGAGGAGCTGAGGCCATTTGCGGCACCTGCGTGAGCGCACCCTTCGGAAGCGAATTCTCCCACCTGGCCAGGCTTTCAGGTACCTGCAGCCCTAAGTGACCCTCATGAGAGGCTGTGAGCCAGCAGCCTACAGCTACACTGTTTCCAGATTCCCAATCCTCACAAACTACGAGAGATAAGTTAATACTTACTGTTTAAAGCCGCTAAGTGTGGGGGGCTAATTTGTTACACAGCAGTAGATAACTAATACATCCAGTTGAAGAGCAAAGAACCGCCCATGGGTTCTCTGTACAGTTCCTACAATGTTGCTATTTCAAACCTTTTTAAACATTTAAACCAGTGAGAGAACGGGGCACAGGCCATGCTCAGACTGCGCACAGAACAGGAGTCACAGGCTTACCTATCTCCAGGGATGCTCAACCTCGTTTCTAATGAGAGGTGCACACCGCAAGTGCCCGCGGGAACCATTTTCACTCACTGTGTTAGGAATGAGGCGTGTCTCAACCGCACTCTCGGTATTGCCCTTGAGGCTCTAAACTGTTAGGATTCACCACAACTCCGGAACAACACAGTTCAGTAGCCGTACAAACTGTAAGCGCACGTTTCGTCTGCTTTGAACCTGCCAACAGGCTTCCCGGAAGTGACCTGATAGACTGGGGAGGGAGTGAGGTCCAACCCCACTGAGCAGTACTTCCAGCTGGAGCAAGCGGTCAAGGAAACTGTCCGATCGCTGCCAAGACAGCAGAGAATGTGCTACCTTCTGGCCGGTCAGACATGGGAGGGAAACATAAATCCACATTTACACGCACACGCTGGAAACACTGGACGTCTATACAACGAATAAGGAATCGTGGTTTCCTAGAGGGGCTGGTGGGTTGGGAAGGTAGACCTGGGGAGGGGCTTTAAAGCTCTAACAACTGGGGTGCCTGGGGGGCTCAGTCAGTTGAGCGTCCAGCTTTGGCTCAGGTCACGATCTCACGGTTTGTGGGTTTGAGCCCCGCGTCGGGCTCTGTGCTGACAGCTAGCTCAGAGCCTGGAGCCTGCCTTTAGATACTGTACCTCCCTCTCTCTCTGACCCCTGCTTGCACTGTCTCTCAAAAATAAATAAAAAACATTAAATAAAAAAATTTTAAAAACTCTAAGAACTGCTTTTCAATGATTGAGCCACGTGAATGGAATACCTAATTCTAAAAATTATAAGTGTTTTTATTTTGGGTTTTCTTTTTTTAGTTTATTTTTTGAGAGAGAGAGACGGTGAGTAGGGGAGGGGCAGGGAGAGAGAGAGTCCCAAGAAGGCTCTGGGCCCCCGGCACAGAGCCCGATGCGGGGCTCGAACTCACGAAAACCGTGAGATCATGACCCGAGCTGAAATCAAGGATCAGATGCTTAACGTACCAAGCTGCCCAGTCGCCCCCAAATTTAAAATGTTTTAAATGGGTTGGGGAAAAAAATTAGGCTGAAAGTAAACGTCACAATACCCCCCTCCCTCGCCTCCAATGTTACCAGCGGCCCTTGCATGGATTTAGTTTTTCTTCTTGGTTCTTTTCTGTGCTTTAGAAATTCTCTAAATCAGCACAAAAGGAGTTTTGCAGTCATGTTTTTAAAAAACTACACCACAACTGGACTGCTCGCCAAGAGAGCCTTACTGCCCAAATGTAGACGGCGCTCATGGGCAGTCTCCACCCACCGGATGGGAAGTGGGTGCACGCTCTGATCTAGAAGTTCTAGACCCTTACCCTGCAGGTATCCTCCTGCCGACATGCAGAGCCTGGGTCCCAGCACACATACGGGAGTGCAATTTGCTAAATACACAGGAAACTGCCTTCACTACTCTCTCGAAGGGGGAAGCACGTTAATAAATCACAGTGTGTCCGTCTCATGAAAAACAGTAAGACTACAGGACGTGGTAGCCCACGGGCCAGCTCTGGCCGGCCTGGCCTATCATTTCGTATGGCCCACAAGCTAAGAAGATGTTGTTTTACATTTTTTGATGGTGGAAAAGAAATCAGAAGGAGAATATTTTTGTGACTGGCAACAATGATAGGAAATTCAAATTTTAGGTCCATAAATAAAGTTTTATTGGAGCACGGACACGCTCACACGTTTATGTGCAGTCTGGGGCTTTGGGGCTGTGACGGAGACCGCAAAGCCCAAAATGGTGACTGCTGGCCCTTTACCGAGTGTCTGTGTGCCTGGGTTCTTTTGCCTTAGGGCGTTTTCAACACACCTGACCCCGTTCAAGCTTCTTTAGTGTGTGTGAGCTTGTTCATCACAACCTCTCGCTATCAGCCTCGTTTTACAGGGAAGGAAACTGAGGCACAGAGAAGTCAGTGACCTGGGGCCCGTCAGCGGCAGAGTGGGGATTCCGGGGTCCCCACGCCTGACTACTGCCCCACGGCTGTTCTCTGGGACACTGATTTTCAAACCACACCTAGTGCCTGTTAGTAAAGGTTCTGGTCATTTCGTGGGTTGTGACAAGCATTTACAAAGAATAGAGGGGCGCCTGGCTGGCTCAGTCAGTAGAGCATGTGACCCTTGATCTCGGGGTTGTGGGTTCAAGTCCCAAGTGGGGTGCAGAGATTACTTAAAAATAAAATCTTTAAGGGGGCACCTCAGTGGCTCAGTCAGTTGAGTGTCTGACTCTTGGTTTCAGCTCAGGTCAGGATCTCACAGTTCGTGGGTTCGAGCCCCGCGTCAGGCTCTGTGCTGACAACTCAGCCTGCAGCCTGCTTCGGATTCTGTGTCTCCCTCTCTCTCTCTCTCTCTCTCTCGGTCCCACCTCCCCTCACATTCTGTCTTTCTCTCTCTCCCTCTCAAAAATAAAAGAAACATTAAAAAAAGAAAAGTCTGCAAGTCACGGGTCCAAGAGAGATCGCTGAATGAGCAAAGCAAGATACAGAAGAACAAGGTGGTGAGCTTCTGTGTGTAAACACAGAGGGAAAGTGTGTGCCCACAGGTGCTGTCCCCATCGACCTGGGCCCTGGTTCAGACAATGAGCGGTGCCTGCCAGGTGCACAGGGCAGCGGTTCCCACCCCAGGTGACTCTGTCCCCCAAGCGACACAGGACAAACCGTGGAAGGTCTCCGAACTAAAGAAGGGGTGTTCCCGGCAACGAGTGGGGGAGGCCAGGGATGTACCCCACGTGCTACCGTGCATGGGACGGCCCCCCACAGCGAAGAATGACCCAATGTCCACGGGGCCTGCACTATGACGACACAAAATGGCACTCTACAAAGAAACTGACAGGGGTGGGTGTCCACACGGGGCAAGGGCCAGAAATCCATGAAAAGGAAGACTCACTCAAATTAATCTCTTTTCTTTTCAAACTGAATTTTTTTTAAGTTTATTTATTTTGAAAGAGAGACAGTGCAAGTAGGGGAGGGGCAGAGAGAGAGAGAGAATCCTAAGCAGGCTCTGCACTGTCAGCACAGAGCCCAACACGGGGCTGGAACTCACAAACCATGAGATCATGAGCTGAGCCGAAGTCGGAGGCTTAACCGACTGAGCCACCCAGGTGCCCCTGTGGCTTTGTTTTAAAGTCCACCATCCAGGGGCCTTGAGCCCCCTGAGCAGGGTGGTCAGTGTTCCCTCCCTGAAGGCAGCTGGGGCCCCAACAAGGGACAATCTCAAAAGCCAGGATATCGATGTGAACCCCGAGAGGGCAGGGCCGGGGCTGCGTCCAGACCTCCCAGCAAAAGGCTGGGCACGAAGCAGGTGCCAGGGGGAATGTGGGCTGCATAAATGAACTACCTGACCGTGGCGGTCCAGCCTGGGAGGGGCGGGCGCGCATGCGTGCGCGTGCGCGTGCACGGCCGTGTCCCGCGAGCAGGGACATGCGGGGGGTTCTGCGTGCCTGTATTCTGCAGTCCACCGACCTGCCCGCCTGTCCACCGGTCCATCCGCCCACCCACCCATCTACCCATCTACCTACACACCCAACAAACCTGCATGGAGAACCACGCACCCGTAGGCACAGAGGCCGCTGCCAGTCACTCTGTGCGGACCCGTGCACCTGTCGCTAGCCTGTATGCAGGTGGCTCGCATACACTGACCTTTCTTCTCAAAGGTCGGCCACAAACATCGTTCCTACTATCACTGCTCATGACATGTAACTGCTCACTGAGTGCCCACACTGTGCAGAGCCTCCCGTGAGGCTGGTGGCCATGTGCCCATTTTACAGACAAGTAAATGATGCCCCAGAGCACTTGATGCTAAGCAGAGCTGGGATTCACGCTCAGGCCTGGCTTTCCAAACGCCTCAGGTGTTTCTGGCAACAAACCATTAGGGTTCAAATGGCTCTGTGCCTCTGTTTGCTCACCTGTGAAATGGGGATAATAATACCACCTACCCAGTGGAGGTTTAACAGAGACAACGCTTATAAAGTGTTCTGAACGGCACGCGGAAATACAGTAAAACCGTGGTGTGCGAGCATAAACTGTTCCGGAAACATGCTCGTAATCCAAAGCACTCGTCTACCAAAGCGAATTTTAAGAACGGTTGGCTCAGTTGTGACATGTGACATTCCGTGTCACGGACGACTCGTATTGCAAGGCCTTGCTTCTTTATGGAGCTACGATTTATTAGAAATGTCTGCGAATCCCAATGTCTGTGAGAGACACTCCCAGAACAAGTTACTCACAATCCAAGGTCTTACTGTAACAGAAACGCTGTCATCCGTGAAGTTATTCCCATAATGCCCTCTTCCTCGTGCCTCTAATCCTTAAGTGAGCTCCCAACTATCCCCTGCATCCTCCTACCTCCCTCTGTCATCACTGTGACCACCACGTTGAAGCACTGTCACCTTGTCCCACGACCATCTCTAGACCTCCATTCATAGTGGCCACCAAACCACCTTCCAATGGAAGCCGGAAGGATCGCTGAAAATCATATAATCAGACAACGCGGTGGCCCAGCTGAAAGCTCTCCAGTGGTCGCCAGGGCCAAACTCATTGGCCCACAAGACACCGCCAACCTCTCTGACCCTTTTTCACTCCACCCCTCCTCCAGCCTACTTTCCATTCCTAGACATCCCGTTTCATCCATGCCACAAGCCCTTTGCACATGCTATTTCCCCACAACTTCTTCTTCGGGCCCTGGCTTAAAAACTTCCTCCTCCCAAAGGCTGTTCCTGCACACTCTCCCTAGGGCAGGACCCTCGCCTGTCTCTTCACGGGTACCCTGCTACCTTCAATGGTTTCCTCTAGCAGGCTGTTTATCAGTGGTGGAACTGCATCTCCTCTGAGAACGTTCTCTCCCTTTGATTCCACTGTGGTGTACTTGGCACCGAGTCAGCCCGCATAGGCTGGGCACTCGTACACGTGCTCCACTTCTTCAATAAACGATTTCCTCTGTTGATTTATCCAATCAATGCTCCCCGAGCATCCACGGTGTGCCAGGCCCTGTTCTGGCCACTGGGGATAAGGTGAGAAGACGTCGGACAGAACTCTCTGCCCTCAAGGAGATGACGGTATGGCAAGAACAGGGTAAATCAGGACACCAGACAGCCGTCACATGGCGGTTGGTGTGACGGAGAAGCGTGAACGAGGCAAGGGCCAGGGAGGGCTGGGCTGGAGGGTGCAGGCTCCGTCTGAGGCGATGTGGCTGGGGAGTGCCGTGAGGAGTAAGCAGGGTGACCCAGCTTTTCCCAGTTTGCCCAAGATGGTCTCGGTTTTAAAACTACAAAGTCCTGGGGCGCCTGGGTGGCTCAGTCGGTTGAGCGTCTGACTGCGGCTCTGGTCACGATTTCATGGTTCGTGGGATTGACCCCCGCGTCAGGCTCTGGAAAGCTTGGAACCTGGAGCCTGTCTTCAGATTGTGTCTCTCCCTCCCTCTCTGCCCCTCCCCTGCTCACATTCTGTCTCTCTCTCTTTCAAAAATAAATAAACATTAAAAAATAATAAAGTAAAATAAAATAAACTGAAAAGTCTTGCCTGCTAAAACCTCGTCGGTACTGGGAAAACTGGGGCAATGGGTCACCGCAGGCGTGCTGCGGCCTGGCTCGCACCCACAGCGCCCAGGGGAGACTCCATAGCCCCCCGGAACAGCGGACCATGGAAGGCTCGGGTAGAGAAGCTGCTTGCTAGAAGGCCTGCATCTGGCTTGCTCTAGAAACACCCCTTCCAACCTGAGTTGACCACAGGCCACGCGGCTCCTGGCCTCGCGTCCCCTCCCCTACTCCGCTTCTCCTCTTGCTGTAGACATGGCCTGATGCCATCTTGGCCTTGTGTCCTTCCAGCCCTTGACTCCGGACCTGCTTCTGCTCTACCCCGCAGTGACAATAAAAAAAATACTGACAATAGCGAATATTTACCGCGTGCTTACTCTGTGCTAAGCTCATGTTAACTCCTTCACTCCTAATAGACCTATAAGAAACCATTATCCCCATTTTCCACAAGAAGACATCAGGTTTGGCAGGTTCAGGGGTTTGCTCAGGGTCAGCACAAGGCCAGGCACATAGTAAGTGCCCTCCTTCCCCAAATATCTGTTTAAGGAAAGGAGAAACTGGTTGCTTACAATCACGTGGCAAATAGCAGACCCTGAGAGAGAAACAGTGGCCATTTAATGCCAAAGCTCATGCTGCTTTCTGTCACTGTCACCTTGCCGATGTCACTTCCTCCTCCTTTGCCTCTCCCAATCTATCCATCCACGAGTCCTTTCTGGATAAGTCCAACATCCACCCCATAAAAGCACTCTCATGTGTTTATGACTCAAATGAGACGAAAGCCAATTTTCCTAATATGTAAAGAGTTGCTACAAATCAACAAGAAAATGACCAGGAACCCAGATTTTAAATGGCAAGTGGTATAAGAAGACAACTGCACAGAAAACACAAATGGCTCTAAATCTACCAACACCAGCTCAATCGCATTCTCAGTAAAAGACACGCAAACGAAAACAAGATAGGAACCACTTTTCACCCACCAGACTGGCCAAGTTCAGTACACTGCTGAAGCTGGAGAGCAAGCAGCAGGCACGGACCGCACACTGCTGTTAAAGGGTGCCCTGATTTATACCCCACAGGGGGCGACCTGGTAGCATCTGTCACAACCGCAAGTGCAAATGGCCCGTGACAGGCCCAGCGCTTCCCTTTCTAAGAACCTACCCCACAAAGTGACATAGAGACGGTCATCCTTGGCAGTTTTGTTCATAATGGCTAATGGCTGGAAGGGACCCAGCTGCTCGACAACAAGGACAGGTTAAATAAACACTTGCACGTCTGCACAGCAGAGAACGGGGCAGTCCTCAGAAGAACGAAGCAAAGTCTCCAAGATGAGTCTTTGAATGACAGACTGGGCAAACCCGCCTCCGGAGTGTACTATCGTTTTTGTGAAAGGTGCAAAGAAAAGACTCCAGGAGAAAGGGCTTTTCAGTTAGGCCCCTGGTTACCTAAGGAGATACGACCCCTCCGAACGTGCTACTCATCCAGATATGAAAATGGTCATTCTAGGGAGTAATCGCCTGCCATGAGCCCCCCATCCATGTCCCTGACTACAGTGTGGGCTCCCCCAGGCCTGGCTCTGGTCCTAGGAGTCCATGGCTGCCAGGAGACCTTCAGGAAAGATGTGAGGAGCGAAGAACACCTCTCCCAAGCCAGCAAGACAGAGAGGCAGGCAGGGCAGCCAGAGCGAGGAGGGAGAGGGGTGCGGGAAGGAGGGGGTCGCAGGGGCAAGGCTCGGTCTGAGCTGGGGCAGAGGCTGTTGGGGTTCGTCTACCTGGGGGGCCGGCGCCGGGGAAGCCTGGCTGTCGGGGGCCTGAGGGCCGAGGCCAGCTCCTTTGGCGGTGGGGGTGGTCGGGGCTGGGCCTTGGGCGGGAGGCGGGGCGCTGACTATGACCGAGGCGGGCACGGAGAGGTGGGGGCCGTCTGCGGAGAGGGGCTGCTGGCTCCTCTCCTGAAACGGGCGGCCCGCACAGGGTCAGAAGGCCACCCCTCGGCCCCGCAGCCTCCCCACCCCAAGACCCCGGCCTCCCCAATGCTCCAGAGCAGGGGGTGGTGGGGACTGCAGGCGGGGGCACCGACAGACCGGGGCGGCTAGAGCCCGGGGTCCGGGCACCAGAGAGGCCGCTACGCCAGCCGTCCCTCTGGCTCAGGCCCCTTCAGACCTCCAGCTGCACCTCCCCCATGGCCTCCCGCCCCCTCTGTCCGTCTGCCCACCTGTCTGTGATTCTCACGCCCTCCAGCAGGAGAGCAGACAGTCTGTCAGCCAGCCGGTCCCTCTCCTTGTGTTACTGTAGGTCCCCACCACCCTCTGACTGCCCCCTCGGAGACATGCATCGCTGAGAGCGGTCGTGCCGCTCCCCCAAGCTCACCAGACGCCCCCCTCCCAGCGGCTGCCTGCATCGCCAACACTTGCAGCTCTGGCCCCTGGCCCCTCTCCACGGCGCCCCCCAATTCCCCTGGCCCTGGCCAGCCCCTCGCCAGCCCCGCCCCCGCCTTCTCCACGCCCCCACCAGCCCCACCCCTCCACGCCACGCTCCCGCCGACGTCACCCGCCAGCCCCGCCCCTGTTACCTGAGGCAGGAACATCTGCAGGGAGTCCTGAGTGAGGATGGCCGTGGTGGCGGCAGAGGGTGTCTGTCCCAGGACGATCTTCTCTGGGCTGGACGCCAGGCCGGGGCTGGGCTGGGGGGTGGTGGCCTGAGGCGGGGCGGCGGCCTGAGGGGTGGGGGCCTGCGGGGCAGGCTGCTGCGCCTGCGGCTGCTGGAGGCCCAAAGGCAGCGGCGTGCTGGCGGCCGGT
>NC_043715.1:50069940-50074484 GCF_006229205.1 Suricata suricatta
CCGGTGGCGGCTGCGGTGGCTGGCTGCACCAGCCCGTCGGGGGCGTTGAGCATGGCCACGGCGCTGGGGGGCAGGGTGACCCCCTGGAGGACGGTGGTGGCCGCGGGGCCCGCGGGTGCCGGCTGGCTCTGCGTGGGCAGGCTGCCCGCGGCCAGCGACACGGGCATCTGGAAGAGAGCTGGCTGGCCCACCTGGATGGGGGCGGCCGAGAGGATGTGGGCGGCGCTGTGGGCCCCCGAGTGGGGCGCCAGCACGGGGCCCAGGCTCAGCGGGCCCGCCAGGTTCTGGTTGGTGAGGATAGGGTTTGCGATGAGCTGTCCGCCCGCGTGGGGGGCCGCGGCCGCCAGGATCTGGCCGCCCACGTTGGTGGGCAGGGCCGACAGCGTCTGGGGCAGCTGGACGGCCGGCGCCCCAGGCAGCAGGAACTGGTTCTGGCCCGGCAGCATGTGCGGGGCGGGGATGACGATGCTGCTGCCCTGATTCAGCAGGTGGACGCTCATGGGCTTGCTCAGTGCGCCGGGCGGCTGAGGCGCAGCGGCCCCCGTCGTGGTGGCGGGGGGCTGCTTGAAGACGTTGGCCTGCAGGGCCGGCGCAGGGAAGCCCGACAGCACCACGTTCTGGCCGGCCTTGCCTGCCGCCATAAAAGTCAGGTTCTGGGGGGCCTTGGGCTGCTGCGGGAGGCTCCCCGCCTCACCCTGGATGGTGAGCGTGGTGCCCGCGGGGGTGAACGGCTTGGGGGTCAGCTGGTAGAGCTTGGGGGGCAGCACGCCTGCGGGCTTGGGCTGGATGGGTGTAGGTGTGCGATGCAGGATCACGTTGGGCGCCGGCACCAGCGGTGAGGTGCCGAGGCCCGGGGCCACCGAGGGCGCCGCGCCAGCCGCAGTGGCAGCCCCTGCCCCCGCGAAGACCGAGTTCCCGTTGAGCGTGGTGGCCACGGCGGTGGGGAGGTTCTTCTGAATGACCAGGCCGGCTCCCTGCGGTGAGACGCCGGCCGATGCCAGGGTCACTGGCTCCGAGGGGCCAGCCGCCGAGGCCAGGTAGCCGCTGACAGGCACCTGCTTGGCCAGGAGCTGGGACGTGGGCGGGTTGAGTGCCATGACTGGCTGGCCCACCACCTGGATGGGCGCCAGGCCGAGCGTGGCCGCAGCGGCGCCCCCGGAGCTGCCGTTGGGCAGGCCCTGGAGGCCCGGGATGGGCTGGAGGGTCACATTGCCCAGGCCCACGGGCTGCAGGAAAGGCTGGACGCTCAGGGCCTTGTTGACCACGTCCTGGGGTGGCACCAGGGCCTGGTGGGTCAGCACAGTGGGCGGGGCCTGCAGCCCCAGCAGGTCAGCGCTGCCTGGGAACAGGGCCTGGGGCCCAGTGGCCACGGCCGCAGCGCCCCCAGCTCCTGCTGGGCCCGCTCCGGCATCCGCGGGCTGCAGGGTGGGCAGCTGGAAGGGGCCCAGGTCCAGCTCGGCTTCGGCCTCGAGGGTCTGCTCAGTGATGTTGGCCTCTTGGAGGCTCTGCTGGAGGATGTCACAGGGCTGGTCGGCGCCCCCGCCGCCCCCGCCGCCTCCCCCCGCTGCCGGCGAGCCCAGGATCGCATCTTCCAGGAAGTCTAGGTCCACGCTGGGGGCCGGCTGCGTGGGCTCTGGGCTCAAATGGTTGCCAGAAGCTTCTTGCACATGGAGCTGGAGGCCGGGGAAGGTGGGAAGGGAAGGGAAGAGCAGAGGTTAACAAGGGGCTGGCTCGGGGCAGGGCTGAAGCTAAGGGCACTTGGTGCCGGCGCGGTCAGAGAGAACACTCCATCCGGAAGTGGCCAGACCTGGGTTCGAGGCCCAGCTCCCGCTGGGCTGCGCCCAACAACCCAGGGCTGGCTTTCTCTGGCCTTGTTCCCCGTTTGCACACGTCACTAGGATGGAATAAAAACTATTCTTTAAGGAGCCAGAAAGGCCCATAAATCTGCGATTTGCACTCAGAAGCGCTCCCCAAGGTGCAAGTAAATGTCTTCCTGACTCTCTGGGTAGCGAACCTGACCGAAACTGGTAAGGCGCTCTTGGGGAGGGCCGGAATTTGTCCACGTAACGTGACTCTTCTGGAGTCTGAGCGTGGAAAGGTGAGTGCGTGTGTTATGCAACGTTCCGCACCACGTTCCCCGAACCTGAAAGGATTTGGAATTCTGGCCCCAGAGCTTCCGGGGGGAAGACCGTGGCTGTGTTAATTACGGGCAGCCGCAGCTGCTGTCCGGGCCCTTACGTTGTGCCGGCTCTGCTGACTCTGACCTGCCTCCGGTGCCTTCCACGCTGTCCCAGATTGCGATCCAGGACCCGCATGATGTACGTGTGAATGTTGGAGCCAAGGCTGCACGAGCGGTAATTATGCTTATAGTGTGTAATCCGCCCTGATCCTTGATCAGACGATGATCAAAACGTGGGGCCTGACAGATCCGGGGCTCCGACGGGTGGGGGGCTTGGAGCAGGTGCGTGAGCGGCAGCGGCGGACATTAGTATCACACCACCTATGTTGTTGTCCGTAATGGGCTCAGTGAGGTGGGCACTCTCCCCCGCAACCCTCCTCTCCCAGGTGGAGAGTGGGGGGTGCTTGGCGGAATGTGGGTCTTGATCAGCCCCCAACCCAGAACCAGACAGGTCTGAGTTCCTAACCACTAAATGGTCACAACCAAACCTGCCTCTTAGGACGGTCATGACCTTCACTGACGTCACAGATAGGAGGCTTAAAGCCTGACCAGGGACTTGGGGGTGTTAAAAAAGGATGGCAGGGGCACCTGGGTAGCTCAGTCGTTTGAGCATCCGACGCTTGATTTCAGCTCAGGTTATGAGCTCACGGTTCATGGGATCGAGCCCCGTGTCAGGTTCTGTGCGGGCAGCGCGGAGCCTGCTTGGGATTCTCTCTCTGTCCCTCCCCTACTTTCTCTCTCTCTGTCCCTCCGCTACTTTCTCTCTCTCTAAATAAATAAATAAAATACACGTAAAAAAGATGGCAATGTGAATAATGATCACAAAAAGTCCAGGCTCCTCACTGTTCCCGGGTCTATAAAGTAACCACGTGAGCGGATGTTTACTTGTCGGGCTCTAGATTAGTCATTTATATTGTCAAAGATAAATTATTCAGAACATATCATCATAGCTGCTGTCAGCACTAAGTAAAAACGGCTGGGCGGGGCTTGGCAGCATACAGTAAGTGTTCAGTAAATGCCGGTTATGACAAGAGAGGGGAGGGAAGAGACAGGAGGGGGGTGCGGAGGGGGGTTGGGGAGAGGAGGAAGGGAGAAGCAGCAGAAGAGGAAGAAGAGGAGGTCAGCTGACATTGTCAGGCACACAGTAGGTGCTTAATTAATGTCCGCTGCGTTCCCCACTCTGGGCTTGGCCTGTCACCCCTGCCTCCATTTTCCAGATGGAGACTGAGGTCTGTGTTGGTCAGTCCCCTTCTCCCGGGTCACACTCGGTGAAACAGGGACGGCCCCCAGGCCGCCAACTCCCGAGAAGTGTCCCTTGGTGAACCCCAGAGCTGGCACCTGCCTCAATTCCACAGAACTGCTCTGTCCCAAGTGACCTCTGATGCCCCAAAGCCAGGGACCCAGGGCCCTCACCTTCTTCCCGAGGAGCCTGTGGACAGAGCTAGGATCATCCTACCTGGTCTTGCCTCCGCCCCCAAGGTGCCCCCCACTCTCCTCCAGGTGAAGTGCCTCCGGGCATGAACAAGACCCCCTTCCCTCTTGGAGTTAGGGCCTCCCGCCCGCCGGCCACCAGCAGGGGCAACACGGGCCCTACCCCCACCCCCCACCGAGCCCCTGAGCCACTTACCCCAGGACCTTCATAGAAGGCACTTTGGGCCTCCCCGGGGTTATCCAGGAGGTCATCGCTGTCCAGCTGCAACAAGACCCGCCCCCACCCAAAGTCAAAGGTCAGCTGGGCAGCAGGCTGGCCCTGCTCTAGAACAAAATCCAATTTAAAGTCACACTGGATCGAAAGACAAAAATGGCGTGTAGGGCGTTGAGCATCGTGGGAAACTCTGCCTCCAGAAAAGAGGCCCCAAAGAAAGGAGCTTGGCGGCGTGCTTAAAACCCAAGGGGTCCCCAGCACTGAGTCCGAGGCTCTCCTGACATGCGGGCCTTGACCTCGAGACTCCAGCCTCCATGCCTCTGCCCGAGCTGAGCCCCGTTCCTTCTCCGGCACATCCTTCAGGGCCTGTCGCGTTGGCCACCTCCTCCCAACAGCCACCATCCCTCCGGACTAAGTCACTCCTTTCTCTACATGGGCCAAAGCCCGGCGCGCCCCACCATCCAGGCAGCTGGCACCCATGCCCAGTCTGTCTCTGGGAGGGCAGGGACCTGTCTGATTCCCAAGGGGCCGCTCCAGGGCCTGATGTCCACGGAAGGGCCCACGGAATGTGTGTCCACAGCTGAGCCTCCCCGGTTTCTCACCCCCTCCGGGCCCAATAGGGCCCCTGCCCTCGTGGAATCCCCCCCCCCCCCCCCCCCCACCAACTCCCAAACTCAGGAGACACAACCCACTCAAATCCGGGAGGCATTCGGACCCTCT
>NC_043715.1:50074584-50079369 GCF_006229205.1 Suricata suricatta
CTCCTCAACATCGACTCCACCAGCCAGTCTAGGCGGCTCTGCCTTCCAGACAGACCCCAATGCCAGCGCCCGGAGCGCGACCCCCCCCCCCCCATGGCCCTGGCCATCATCATCCGCTGCGCCTGCCGCCATGCCACAACTATCTGATGCTCCTCCTTCCAGGAAGTGGCGCGCCCGGCTTGGTGACTCGCTGCTAATGAACACATGTGACGACAGTGACGGTGTGTGACTTCGGAGGTGAGACCATAAGAGGCCCGTCCCTCAGGTCCCTCCCTCCGGCGGAAGCCGGCCACCACATGCCGAGTGTCGAGCCCTCCAGCCGACAGCCACAGAAATGAGTCATCGTGGAGGCATGTCCTATGGCCCCAGACAAGCCTTCGGGTGACAGCGGCCCCTGCTGACTGCAACCTCAGGAGAGACCCCTAGCCCTGGCGCCGGAAGTGCTCCGCTCAGCAGGGCCCGAGTCCTGACCCTCAGGAACTGGGAGGGCGCTAACAAACTGTAAGTCACCGAGCGTCAGGATAGGCGGTTACACAGCCCCAGGGAATAGATATGACCCCTCACGTCTTCTCCTTCCTGCTTTGTTCCAGGCCCTGCATGACCTGTGACTTCTGTCTGCTCCAGGGCCCCCGTGAGGGCGGGGATGCACCCTCTCCTCTGCTCCAGCCGTGACCCCGACCAGGGACCCAGCTCCCAGAAGGCTCGAGGCAGAGGCCTACAGAACCGGGGGTCTCTCAGCCCCCTGCCCCGGGGAGGCCCCTCCCTGCCCTGGCGCTCACCTTCTCGGATCCATGTAAGAAGTCATTGAGGGCCTGAGGGTCACTGAAAGACAGAAAGGGAAAGACATTGAGGAAGTGAGTGGGGGACGCGAAGGAGGGGCGGGGGGAGGGCAGAGGGAGCCCATTACTCACCAAATCACATCCAGTAAGCACCTCCCGTCCTCATCATCCATCGCCACTGGACAGGGTGGGGAGGGAAGGGGGCAGGGGAGACAAGATTAGACATCATGGCGGCACACCAGGACCCTCCCCTCAGGGAAGGCGCCCTGGGCCCAAGGTCCCTGAGGGTTCTCTACAGAGGCTACAGGGGTGTGTGGGGGGGAGGGGAGCGCCTTCCAGGGGCCTACCCCCTCCCACCAGAGACGGCCTCCTCTTCCTCCTCCCCAACCTCTTCCTTGGCATCTGATGCCCATGAGGACGATGTCGAGCAAGGCTAAGTGAGCCCTGATCGTGAGCAGGCCTGCGCCGGGGGCATCACGCACACGCGACTCTTTTAACGCTCACGGTATCCCACGAGGGGGGGTCCCGCCATCCCCACGATGCAGGAGTAAATGGGGACGCAGAGAGTGTCATCCACCTCCCAGCCAGCAGGGGGCAGAGCCAGGCCTTGGACCCAGAGTCCAGGCTGAGAGCAAGGTGGGGCAGGGGTCTGCCCACCCTGGGAAGGGTCCTGAACCTCACTGGGGATGTGGTGACTGTCGTGGGTCCCTTGCTGCCCCCCAAAACACACAGAGACGAAACCTCACGTGCGCCCCCTGCTGGTCAGAGCCGTTCACCACTGACAGCGTCCTGTGACCGCCACCCCCAACCATCACCCTGGCTCCCATGACCCCCCAAGTACTCTGGGATCTGAAGAAGAGCCTTTGGAAGGGGCTCCTTGTATTTGGTTCAGGGTCTCCTGTGAAAACAGTGCCCCGGAGAACCTGACGACGGCAGAAAACCCTCCATGAGCCAAAAACGTGGCACGTGCTTTCTCAAGGTCCACGGGACACACATGTAACCCACTTCGTGGGCCCTGGGCTAACAAGTCTCATCTAGCAGGGCCCGGGAAGCCAGCAGGGACAGATTCTGCCCGACACACACCCAGGGCTCTGCCTTCCGGATCTGGCCGTGGGGACCGTCCCCGGAGGTCCTTCCCCGGCTCTCGCTGCAGTTGGCAGTGCTGACATGTTCTCTCCAGCTCCACATCCCAGCCCCACCAAAGCTTCCTTCTTCCGGGCCTACAAGCCCCGCCCTTTCCAACCAGCCCGGGGCAGGGGTGGGGGGTGGTGGTAGGGGGGCCCAGCCAGGGACAGAAAGGCAGGACCTGCAAAGCATCTGGAGAAGAGGGGAAAGTGGGGAGAAGATACCACTTCCGTTGGCACGGAGGCAGGGGGATGGTCCAAATGACCTGGGGCCAGAGAGGGAGGGGCTGAGCCAGGCTCTGCCAAGAAGAAATGTTCCTTCCTCGCCCAGGGGTCAAGGTGGGCCCAGGGACGGGGAATCAGGGACACGAGCCCCTCGGGGCACAGACTGGGACCCTCGGCATTACCTGCGCTACAAACGAATCATGAAGGGAAGGAGGGGGTGTCCACTCCAGGTCTACACGGGGCCCCCGGCTGGGGACTTGGGGAGTGTCCTTTCGGGGGCCAGCTGTGGAGAGAGACGGAGAGGGAGGCGGTGAGAGAAAGCGAGTGACAGGGAGAGAGACGCGGCGAGGAAGGAGGGGGTCAAATACATGTTTCACAGCATCAGAAACAACCCTGCACGTGTTCTTGTACAGGATGTGCACACGGGGGCGGCGCCGGCCGCACGGGCGTGCTAGAAGCTGCAACTGACCGGCTCTAATTCACTGACGCTTCTGCCTAATAAAACATCCGATTCTCGTTATCTGAGGAGCTTCCGTTCTGCACGGTGGCCCGGTGTGGGTCCGGCCGTGTCCTCGGAGCCTCGGCTCAGGCTTTCACCAGTCCATCGCGCCACCACCTGCATTTACTGGTGCTTCGGTTTGAAGCCACCCGATTTTACATAGACTGTGGATTCGTTTACACCCAACTCACGGCCCAGTGCAGCTCGTGCCCGAAGGAAGCCAGTCTGACACGCGTATTTTCTCCGGAGGCCACAGCGCAGCCTTCCTGCACTTGGGGACCCTGGGTGGGACTTGGGCACTACACCGGGGCCATTTGTAACAGCACAACCTCATTCAACCTCAGTGCGAACATGTGTTTGGGCCACTCAAATGTGTCACGTGTCCCCAAGTGACCAGGAGGGTGTCCGCCTGCCACTCGCTTAAGTGCTCTACCCAGAGGAACCCATTTCACCTTCTCTCTCTCTTTTTTGTTTAATGTTTTCATTTACTTGGCGGGGGGGGGGGGGGGGGGGGGGGGGGGGGGGGGGGGGAAGACACAGAATCCAAAGCAGTTTCCAGACTCCAAGTTGCCAGTGCAGAGCCCAATGCGGGCCTCGAACCCACCAACCATGTGATCGTGACCTGAGCTGAGGTCGGACGCTGAACGGAGCCACCCAGGCGCCTCCCCCGTCTCTTTCACCTTTCCCAAATCCCTCTGACTCAGGCACCTGTTCTTTTTTAAAGGTTTATTTATTTGAGAGAGAGTAGTAAAGAGAGAGAGAGAGAGAGAGAATAAGCAGGGAAGGAGCAGAGAGAGAGGGAGAGAGAATCCCAAGCAGGTTCTGCAGCATCAGCACACAGCCCAATGCAGATCTCCATCCCACGAACCGTGAGATCATGACCTGAGCCAAGATCAAGGGTCAGATGCTTAACCCACTGAGCCACCCAGGAGCCTCATGAGGCACGCACTTTTGTTTTTTAATTTTTTTAAGTGCTTATTTATTTTTCAGACAGAGAGAGACAGAGTATGAGCAGGGGAGGGGCAGAGAGAAAAGGAGACACAGAATGTGAAACAGGCTCCAGGCTCTGAGCTGTCAGCACAGAGCCCAATGCAGGTCTCGAACCCACGACCCGAACGTGAAATCATGACCTGAACTGAGTCAGATGCTTTAACCAACCAAGCCCCCCAGGTGCCCCTGGGACAGGCACTTTTATTAGCCTCATTCCATGGAGGGGGAAACTGAGGCTCAGACCAGTGAGCAATACACCCAAGAGTCCAAAACTGCTAAGGGGCCAGGCTGAGATCTGAGCCAAGCGGGCTAACTCGAGTCCCTGCTCTGAACCACCCATCCAGCGTGGTTTTCTTTCAAAATCTGAAGCAACTACAGCAAAAATGCCACGCAAACAAAGCCTCCACCAGAGGCTTCGTTACCATCTCATGAATGCTTGGAATAGTTTGGATAAAGAGAGAGAGGAATAGTTGCACCCAGGCCTGGAAGAAAGATCTAGAATGCATCAGTCACAAGACCCAGGAAGCACAGGACCCATGTCCCAGCGAGATGCACTGCCTGGGCCCAGCTTCCCTCCGGTTCTGTCCCCGCCTGGAGCTTCGGGGCGGTCCAGGTTCTGCAAACCCCAGGCCGGGACAGTGACCGCTGGGCACGGAGTCTCCTGAACAGAACTCTCCAAATGGGGTCCGTGCGTGAATGGCCAGCGGGAGGCTCCTGACGTCTCATTCAAAATCACTGATCTCGTGAACTGCGCGAGATGGTGCCCTGAGCCGGAGGGGGACGCGTCACCGACTGAGCCACCCCGGCGGCCCTGGTGATTCACCAGGCGGAAGCAACCCAAGTGCCAAGTGGACAGACAGGCCGATGTGGCATACGCTTACGACGGACTAGCATTTAGGAAGGGGATTCTGACACAGGCTTCGACGTGGATGACCCTCGGGGGCCTCCGGCAAAGTGGAATGAGCCAGGGACAGAAAGACCCGTATCGCACGATGCCATACGGAGCCAGCCGTGGGGAGAAGGGGGGGCGGGGGCGGGGGGGGGGGGGGGGGGGGGGGGGGGGGGGGGGGGTTGGTGCTTATTGGGGGCAGCGCTTCAGTTCTGCGAGACCAAGACTTGTGGCCATGGGTGGCGCCCACGGTTGTAGAACGGCGTGAATGTGACAAGT
>NC_043715.1:50079469-50082416 GCF_006229205.1 Suricata suricatta
GGGGGGGGGGGGGGGGGGGGGGGGGTTGGTGCTTATTGGGGGCAGCGCTTCAGTTCTGCAAGACCAAGACTTGTGGCCATGGGTGGCGCCCACGGTTGTAGAACGGCGTGAATGTGACAAGTGTGCGCAGGACTGCACACTTAACAACGGCTGAGGGGAGGCGCCGGGCGGCTCAGCTGGTTGGGCATCCAGCTTCGGCTCAGGTCATGATCTCACGGTTCGTGGGTTCGAGGCCCCCGTCGGGCTCTGTGCTGACCGCTCGGAGCCTGGAGCCTGCTTCGGATTCTGCTTCAGATTCTGTGTCTCCCTCTCTCTGACCCTCCCCTGCTTGCACTGTCTCTCTGTCTCTCAAAAGTAAATAAAAAACATAGAAAAAAAGAGATAAAAAATAAATAAATAAATAAGAATGGCGAAGGGGGTGCAGGGCGCCCGGCTGGCTCAGTTGGAAGAGCGTGCGACTCGTGATCTCAGGGAGTTCAAGCCCCAGGCCGGGCGTAGAGACTACTTACTTAATACATTTTTTAAAAGTAGGGAAGGTAGTAAATTTTATGTTGTATGTGTTTTACCACGATTAAAAAAAAAGAAATTTAAAATAAAAAAGACAACTGGGGCACCTGGGTGGCTCCGTCAGTTAAGCGTCCGGCATCAGCTCAGGTCCTGATCTCAGGGTTCGTGGGTTCGAGCCCCGCATCGGGCTCTGTGCTGACAGCTCAGAGCCTGGAGCTGCTTCAGATTCTGTGTCTCCCTCTCTCTCTGCTTCTCCCCTGCTCATGCTCTGTCTCTCAAAAATAAATAAATATTAGAATAAATAAATAAATACAAATTTAAAAATGGGTAAGGTTACGAGTATTCTACTGTGGTAAAAAAAGAGAATTAAAAAAACCCCAGATAACTGGGGCACCTGGTGGCTTAGTCCGTTGAGCATCTGACTCTTGATTTCGGCTCAGGTCACGGTCTCACGTGGGGCTCTGAGCTGACAGCGCGGAGCCGGCTTGCGATGCTCTCCGCCCCCTCTTTCTGCTCCTCTCCCACACACTCTCTCTCTCTTTCAAAATAAATAAACTTTTTTTTAAAAGGACAATGAGGACTATCAAAGATTTTTGAAAATCTTTTTAAATTTTATCTTAGCGAGCAAGTGGGGAAGAAGGGCAGAGAGAGAGAAAAAAATCTTAAAAAAATTTTTTTGAGAGACGGAGACATAGCGCGAGCAGGGGAGGGGCAGAGAGAGAGAGAGAGGGAGACACAGGATCTGAAGCAGGATCCAGGCTCTGAGCTGTCAGCACAGAGCCCGATGCGAGGCTCGAACCCATGAACCATGAGATCATGACCTGAGCCAGAGTTGGGTGCTCAACCGACTGAGCCCTCCAGGCGCCCCTAACATTTATTTCCATCACGCTTGCCACTTTTCAAGTGCTCAACAGCCACATGCAGCCAGTAGCTACCATCCGGGGCAGCAGCACAGAATGAGAACATTTCCGTCGCCGCAGCGAGCTCTCTCCCGGACAGGGCTGGTCTGGCATCGGCGGAGACTGAAAACGGATCGAGTTGGTAGAAGGCGGGGGGCACCTTTCGCCGTTCTCTCTACCCGGTGCACATTTGACATTTTCCACCAGGAAAAATGTCTACTTAAAAGAAAATCCTTTAATACCAAATATTGTGCGTTTATCCGACTGTTCGTTGTGTTTCGTTCCGTGGGACGCGGGAGGGGGAGCGCGACAAAATAATCAGGGAATGAAGAAATGAAGGCTCAGAGCAAGTCAGACAAACCCGTTCGTGTGTTCAGAGTCGCTCGCTACGTGTCCAGCACGGGGCTGCCCTCATTACAGGGCACCCTAAGGAGCAAAAGCAGATCCGATCCTTGACCTTGGGCGTAGGTTTCCCCCACCAACAGAAGCCCACTCAAAAGCTTTTAAAAAGCGATGGGGGCGGGGGGGGGGGGAGGGACAATCAGTGTACCAAGTTGCTAACCCAAAGTTGCACACACAGGAATGGATACACTGTGTCCCTTTAGAGCAGATGCTCTAAGAGCTATTGCGAGGAGGTGGGGGGAAGGGGGTGTACCCGGGTGGCTCAGCTGGTTGAGCACCAGACTTCAGCTCAGGTCATGATCTTGCGGGTTGTGAGTTCAAGCCCCACGTCAGGCTCTCTGCTGTCAGCCTATCAGCATAGAGCCTGCTTCATATTCTCTGTCTCCCTCTCTCTGCCCCTCCCCCAGTGGCACTCCCCCTCCCCCAAAAGAGCTATTACACAGCTTGGCCCGAGTCCCACGACAAAGCAGACACACGGACGGAACCATAGCCAACCGACGAAAGGCTGATGCATGGGTGCGAAACGAGTCTTTGCCACCAAAAGTCCCAGAGACATGGGGCTCACTTGCTAACCCACAAAGGGCTGAGGCTGCTGATGCACCCGGATGAGCCCCTGCTGCCCGGTGCTTCCCCAGTGTCAGGTCTCATGCCAACAGCACACCCCCGGAACCCCCCAGGTCACCAGGAAGGCAGGAAGCAAAGGCTGACTCGAGTTTTCACCAGCTCAGGACACCAGGACTCAACAGGGGTCAGGACGCATGCCACCACCCATAACTGTGGGGCCAAACAAAATTCGAACTCAGACCCTGTATTCCCAGAGCCCTCGTTCTTGGTCACCGCTGAGCTATGAAAAGCAGGAAAGGCCAGGACTGCAAACACCAGAGGCGGCTCAAGAGACAGGCGTGACGCAACAGTGTCGAAGCGTCCTTCCAGAAAACCGTGCGAGTGCCTCCCGCGCCGGAAACGCAAGCCGGGTTCTGCCTCGTCATCAGGAGCTCCGCACGGGCCAGACTGGCCGGCAGGACCCGGAACTAACTGCCTCCGCTGAGCTCCAGTGGCGCCTTCTCCTTTCCCGGCGTGGATTCCAGTCCCCGCCCTTCCTGGGATGCTGACAGGGAGCAGAAGTGAAACTGCACAGA
>NC_043715.1:50082516-50084543 GCF_006229205.1 Suricata suricatta
GTTGAGCATCTGACTCTTGATTTCGGCTCAGGTCACGGTCTCACGTGGGGCTCTGAGCTGACAGCGCGGAGCCGGCTTGCGATGCTCTCCCCCCCCTTTCTGCTCCTCTCCCACACACTCTCTCTCTCTTTCAAAATAAATAAACTTTTTTTTAAAAGGACAATGAGGACTATCAAAGATTTTTGAAAATCTTTTTAAATTTTATCTTAGCGAGCAAGTGGGGAAGAAGGGCAGAGAGAGAGAAAAAAATCTTTAAAAATTTTTTTTGAGAGACGGAGACATAGTGCGAGCAGGGGAGGGGCAGAGAGAGAGAGAGGGAGACACAGGATCTGAAGCAGGCTCCAGGCTCTGAGCTGTCAGCACAGAGCCCGATGCGAGGCTCGAACCCATGAGCCATGAGATCATGACCTGAGCCGAAGTTGGGTGCTCAACCGACTGAGCCCTCCAGGCGCCCCTAACATTTATTTCCATCACGCTTGCCACTTTTCAAATGCTCAACAGCCACATGCAGCCAGTAGCTACCATCCAGGGCAGCAGCACAGAATGAGAACATTTCTGTCGCCGCAGCGAGCTCTCTCCCGGACAGGGCTGGTCTGGCATCGGCGGAGACTGAAAACGGATCGAGTTGGTAGAAGGCGGGGGGCACCTTTCGCCGTTCTCTCTACCCGGTGCACATTTGACATTTTCCACCAGGAAAAATGTCTACTTAAAAGAAAATCCTTTAATACCAAATATTGTGCGTTTATCCGACTGTTCGTTGTGTTTCGTTCCGTGGGACGCGGGAGGGGGAGCGCGACAAAATAATCAGGGAATGAAGAAACGAAGGCTCAGAGCAAGTCAGACAAACCCGTTCGTGTGTTCAGAGTCGCTCGCTACGTGTCCAGCACGGGGCTGCCCTCATTACAGGGCACCCTAAGGAGCAAAAGCAGATCCGATCCTTGACCTTGGGCGTAGGTTTCCCCCACCAACAGAAGCCCACTCAAAAGCTTTTAAAAAGCGATGGGGGCGGGGGGGGGGGGAGGGACAATCAGTGTACCAAGTTGCTAACCCAAAGTTGCACACACAGGAATGGATACACTGTGTCCCTTTAGAGCAGATGCTCTAAGAGCTATTGCGAGGAGGTGGGGGGAAGGGGGTGTACCCGGGTGGCTCAGCTGGTTGAGCACCAGACCTCAGCTCAGGTCATGATCTTGCGGGTTGTGAGTTCAAGCCCCACGTCAGGCTCTCTGCTGTCAGCCTATCAGCATAGAGCCTGCTTCATATTCTCTGTCTCCCTCTCTCTGCCCCTCCCCCAGTGGCACTCCCCCTCCCCCAAAAGAGCTATTACACAGCTTGGCCCGAGTCCCACGACAAAGCAGACACACGGACGGAACCATAGCCAACCGACGAAAGGCTGATGCATGGGTGCGAAACGAGTCTTTGCCACCAAAAGTCCCGGAGACATGGGGCTCACTTGCTAACCCACAAAGGGCTGAGGCTGCTGATGCACCCGGATGAGCCCCTGCTGCCCGGTGCTTCCCCAGTGTCAGGTCTCATGCCAACAGCACACCCCCGGAACCCCCCAGGTCACCAGGAAGGCAGGAAGCAAAGGCTGACTCGAGTTTTCACCAGCTCAGGACACCAGGACTCAACAGGGGTCAGGACGCATGCCACCACCCATAACTGTGGGGCCAAACAAAATTCGAACTCAGACCCTGTATTCCCAGAGCCCTCGTTCTTGGTCACCGCTGAGCTATGAAAAGCAGGAAAGGCCAGGACTGCAAACACCAGAGGCGGCTCAAGAGACAGGCGTGACGCAACAGTGTCGAAGCGTCCTTCCAGAAAACCATGCGAGTGCCTCCCGCGCCGGAAACGCAAGCCGGGTTCTGCCTCGTCATCAGGAGCTCCGCACGGGCCAGACTGGCCGGCAGGACCCGGAACTAACTGCCTCCGCTGAGCTCCAGTGGCGCCTTCTCCTTTCCCGGCGTGGATTCCAGTCCCCGCCCTTCCTGGGATGCTGACAGGGAGCAGAAGTGAAACTGCACAGA
>NC_043715.1:50084643-50112155 GCF_006229205.1 Suricata suricatta
TGCGAGTGCCTCCCGCGCCGGAAACGCAAGCCGGGTTCTGCCTCGTCATCAGGAGCTCCGCACGGGCCAGACTGGCCGGCAGGACCCGGAACTAACTGCCTCCGCTGAGCTCCAGTGGCGCCTTCTCCTTTCCCGGCGTGGATTCCAGTCCCCGCCCTTCCTGGGATGCTGACAGGGAGCAGAAGTGAAACTGCACAGAACCGCATCCTTTGCCGCAGGAAGAGCCGATCTGGCAAAGCCTGGCGGGCAATGGCGTTTTCCAAACACCACGTCCCCAGCCCTCCCCCTGCCTTACTCACAGAAGCCCGGATCCTGCTCAGAGTAACACTTTCCAGCTCCAAGATGTAAACAAAGACTGTTTTGAGTCAGTCTTTTTCAAACTACGGGTCACGCCTTGGAGGGTTGTGAAATCAAATTAGCAGGTTGTGACCGGGTTTTTTTTTTTTTTTGAAGGGTTATAGAGTAAAATGGAATGGAACAGACTAGGAAATATTTACAAAGGCATCAGGTGTGGTAAAGCGTTAGATATCCGTGTGTGAGATTGCGTCCAATGATGTGTGTCTGTTTGTGTGCATCATTTCCTATGGTAGGTTGTGGTCAAAATAGCTTTACGGCAATTGGACTTGGGGCGCTTGGGGGCTCCGTCGGTTGAGGGTCTGAGTCTTGATCTCATCTCAGGTCATGATCTCACGGTTCGTGGAATCAAGCCCTGCATCAGGCTCTGCGCTGTTAGCTTGGGATTCTCTCTCCCTCTCTCTCTGCCCCTCCCCTTTCAGCCCCTTTCTCTTTCTCTCAAAAGAAAGAAACATTAAAATAAAATAATTAGACTAAATCAGTGGCACTCCTATTCACTCTATAACTCACTGTCCTAGACTTCTTGGTACCTAGGGTCGCCACGGCTCCGCAAACAGGAAAAGCCAAAGGGTACAGACAGGTTCTGCTCAATGAGACTTTTTGAGGAAGACTGTGGGCCATTTGGGGAAAAGTTTTTCTTCCAGAATATAAAGACAGGGCTCCTCTAGGGAGAAAATCTTTTTGTTCCCCGCTTCCAGCTTGGAAGACAGTTGAGCTGGCTGGAGCTGGTGCAGCCGTTTTGCAACAATGAGGCAATGCACCCAAGGGACATAAGCACACCTGTGGGGGACAGCTTTTGGGAGGACAGAAAAAGAAGGGTTCTTAACTACTCCTCCTGGACCGCCTGGCTCCAGACTTCCTATCCTTACAGCTTAAACCACCATTACGTTTCCCATGACCTGCTGCCCAACTCAACCTGATTGTTTGGCTCGCATTTCTAGATTATCTTTGCAACCCGTCTCAAGGATTCAGAGTTCCGTGGGTCAAGGGCTGTGCTCTGTGCATCACTGATTGAGAAGGCTGAGCAAAATGGAAGAGGGCTGCTAGAAAGAGGATCTGAAAAAAAGGGCACTGTGGTTGATTGCAAAAGTGGCCAGAAATTCTTCTCCCTGGTCCCCTACGCTTTGCAGCTCCTCCTACCAAGAGAGGGGGTCTGTCACCCCACACCTTGAACTTACAAAGGCAGTAGTGTGTCTTTCTGAGCCTGCGTCTCAAGAGACGAGGCACACGTCAGGTCTCTGCCCCGCTGCCGGGGGAAGAAGCCTGGACGCCCCCACCGTGGGGACAAGGGTCACATGCCTGTCTCCTGCACTGTCCCAGCTCACACCTGGTCAAGCCCCAGAAGCACAGCCACCTACGTGACCTACACGTGACCACAGACACGGAGGGCAAGACTAGAAGTGCCCAGCTGTGCCCAATTCAAATTTTCCTACCACCAGGGACATGGCTTTTTTTGTTTTTTGTCTTTTTTGTTTAACCCACCTTACCCGAAGTCTGGCTATGCCGAGGACGCCATCCTACGGGAAGCCTAATGCCACCAGCCCGTGGGAAGACGACAGGCAGGTGATGGTGCTCAGAAGTCCTGTCACCGGGGCGCCCGCTGGCTCAGTCGGTTAAGCAACCAACTCTTGATTTCAGCTCAGGTCACGACTGCACGGTTCAAGAGTTCGAGCCCCGCATCGGGCTCCACACTGACGGTGCGGAGCCTGCTTGGGAGTCTGTCTCCCTCTTTCAAAAATAAATAAATAAACTTTATAAAAACAGAAAAAGGAAGTCCTAGCATCAAATTCCCCCAGCCAGGCGCCAAGCGCGGGTGGGAACGGGCCTGCAGAGTTCCCAGCGGACCCCCAGGAGGTCGGGGAGGGGGGACCTGCTGTGTCAAATCCTGTGTCAATTGCACACCGCACCTGTTCCTCTCAGAGGCTGCTTTGTGGGTAATGTGTTAAATGGCAACAGTAACCAGAACGGCCTCTGACTTTGGGGGCTGGCTGTTAAGCAGAGCAGCTAACAGATACAGCCCTCCCCAGAGATTAAGGGCCAACCCTGACCTCACACCTCTGACTCCACCCGAGGCTGACCCCTTCCACCTCCCACATCACCCCGAGCTCTCTCCTCCTCGGCCCGGCCGCTGCCGCTGCCCATACGTAGACCTCGCCGTTTCTTTCCACCTAACCATCCGCCGGCCTGAGCTAACATCTGCTTGCTCACAACCCTCGTTAAAATACTCCAGCGCTTCCTGAGTCATCGGCAGACACATATGCTCCCTGAAACGCCCCCCAGGACCCAGGACGGGAACACGCGGCCCAACAGGGAGCGCCCGCGACCACCCTTCACACCACGCCGGGCGCCGCCCGAGCCGTGCTAAGGTTCTGCTGCTTGTTACGCATCGTAAACACAGTAAAACCTTGGCTTGCGAGCGGGATTCGTTCTGGAAACATGCTTGTAATCCGAAGCGTCGGTGTCTCGAAGCGAACTTCAGGAACCGCTGGCTTAGGGGCGCCCGTGACACTGGACGGCACGCGCCGCTTGCTTATCAAGTTGAAGTTCATGAGAAACCTTTGCTCGTCTCGCGGAATGCTCGCCATCCGGGGTTTTACCACACTGTCGTGTCCGTTCGTGCCTCCTTCACAAGTGTCACTCGGCACCTCCTCCATTTTTTTTTGGTTAAAGTTTAGTTTTGAGAGAGAAACAGCGGGAGTGGGGCAGCGCCAGAGAGAGAGAGCGAGCGAGAGAGAATCCCAAGCAGGCTCCATGTTGTCAGCGCAGAGCCTGATGCAGGGCTTGAACCCCCAAAACCGTGAGCGGAAACCGAGAGTCAGACGCTTAACTGACTGAGCCACGGCACGACACACAGGAGTAGGCGATACGGCTTGAGTCCACTGGTAAGAGCATCAATCAAACCACACACAAATGACAATATAAAATCTGCCTCCTACTGGCCAGGGTCCCTGGCCCCTTGCTCCTCTGTGCCAACTCCCTTCCTCACCGGCCACGGGCCTGACCTGCCCAAGCCTGAGGCTCACCCCTGCTTAGGGACCTCCCTCAGATGGCGTTTGGAAATCAGTGATCCTTTGTAGTAGGCACTATCATCCTTGTTCCCATTTCACAGCAGAGGAAACTGAGGCCGACAGAAGGGTCAGGTAACTTACCCAGGGTCACTAGGTCAGCAGAACGGCAGAGCCTGGATTTGGACCCAGGCCCACTGGCTCCCAGGCTCATGGGAACGACATGATGGGGCCAGCGTGGGTAAGTGCTTCCCCCTCCATGTGCTCCCAGCTCCCCATCTTCCTCCAGTAACCGGCCCAGACCCCTCGCCCTGACGCCGTCCTAAAGTGTAGAAAACGCAAGTTCATCTCCCGCACGCTTGGGTCTAACAGGCAAACTTGAGTGATGAATTCCCACAGCGGACCTGACGCACCGCAACATCTAGAAGTTGCCCTTTTATGGTTTTTCCCAAGGCATCTGCCGTGCCCGGAATGCTGGTCCCCCCGAACGTAATTAAGGGTCCCTACGTTATCTGGGTGAGCCCTAAATCCAATGACAGCGACCTTCTAACAGACGAAAGGTAAGACACAGAGGCTGGAAGCACAAAAGAACTATTCTTCCCTAGAGCTTTCAGAAGGCACAACTCTGAGTGCCCTGGTGGCCCTGCCAACACCTCAGTTTTGGACGTGTGGCCTTCAGAACTGTGAGAGAGTAAATTTCTGTTATTTCAAGCCACCAGGTTTGCGGGACTTGTTAGCGCAGCCACAGGAAAACTGACATAGCGTGTACGTTTACGAGAGATGCGTGCGGGCCACACTGGGTTTACGACGTATAAACACAACCCACCGTGTATGGTTGCACAGGTTGTTCACTACACAAAGGAACGAAGGCATGTGGACAAGTGGGGCCTCAAATCCAGCCGAGGCTCTGCTCGGGCCGGTGAGACCCAGAGAAGGGCAACATCCCCCTGGAGAAAGGATTCTCTTCCCATTCACTGGAAGGCCCGGTAAAAGCTAGCTCGGCCCCACTGGCCTGCTGTAAAGCCAAAAAAGGAAGCCAGATGAAAAAATATTGATTCTTTGCCCACGGCACCCCTTTGGGGAAGACGGAGAGAGAAGCAACTTGAAGAGCAGCGAAAATCGACTCCATCTTTATTTTCAGCGACCTTTGGGGTTCTAAAATCATGGAGTTAGCTGAACAACGTAAAAGTGTGCCTTAGAAAACCTGGATTGACCGGAAGGTGACAGGTGTCTAGCTCCTAAAAGCCCATCACACAGGCAGTCACACAGGACAGTGTGAGGTGCGTCCTGCCCCCCCCCGCCGCCCCCTGCTGCTGATGGCGGTGCAAACGCCCTAGGAAGCTGCAGGAAGGTCAGGGATCCCGAAAGATTTCACACGTTTTCTTAATGCTGGGTCATAAAACACAAAAGAAACTCCAAGAAGGAGGGAAAGTGGCAGAGGAGAGGGAGGAAGAAACAAAAGGAATAGTTATGTTGACCGGACACAGGGCCTCCCGTAGCACCGGGCAAGAGAGAAGGCTTCAAGGGCAGGACCCAGGGGAGCAGAAGGAAGCAAAGTTCAAGGGCAGGACCCAGGGGAGCAGAAGGAAGCAAAGGGGAGAGAAAACCTCCAGTGACTCGGTGCACGCTTCAGACCGCTGGCTCTCAACGCGAACGTGCATCATGGCAGAGTCACCTGGAGGGCTTTTATTTATTTTTTAAAAATTTTTTAAATAAAATTTTTTAAATAAAAAAATTTTTTAATGTTTATTTTTTGAGAGAGAGACACAGAGAGTGAGCAGGGGCGGGGCAGAGAAAGAAGAAGACACAGAAGCTAGAAGCAGGCTCCAGACTGAACTGTCAGCACAGAGCCTTATGCGGGGTTCGAACCCACGAACCGCAAGATCATGACCTGAGCCAAAGTTGGACGCGCAACTGACTGAACCACCCAGGGGCCCCTGAAGGGCTTCTAAAGTAAGGACTGGATTTCACAGTCAGAGGGTCTGGGGTGCGGCCTGGGAACCTGCATTTCCAATAAGCTCCCAGGGGACGCGGATACTGCTGCTCTAGGAGCTTCTCCGGGTTTTCCTTCCGGGGCTTCCGCTGTCACACTGAGCACAAGCCACCAGTTCCCAGCACGTGACAAGGTGTCCTGGTAGGTCAGCTGAAAGGCCTGCCCATTACCCAAAGCTACTCCCAGCCTGACTTCTCAGTCAACAGAACCTGCATTTGGTTTTATTCAACAATGCACCTGCCCAAGAGGATGAGTCACAACGCGTGTAGGCTTTGCCTCTTGGTCAGAAACTTCCTTCCACAGCCTCCTTAGCAGTTAAATTGTGGACCCGGGAAAGATTTTTCCATTTGGTTAAAAAGAGCCCTACATCGGAAAGATTAATAAGCTTTTGTCCCTGCTCCTTCTTCCTGCTGGAAAAACTGATGTGAAGCATGACGACAATGGCCAGAGCAGCAGCAGCTACTTTGTCCACTCGAGGGGGAAAGTCAAAAGAATCAGAGCCCAGTGGCCTGGCAATACGGAGTTGCCCCAAATCCCTGGAATGGTCTTCTATTCGACATCTTGTTCCAGAAGATGAAAAGCCTGGATAAACAAGTTAAACAGAGACCTACTCTATGACCCCGCCATTCCACTCAAAGTGAAAAAAATGTGCACAGAGACACTTTGGCAAAAATTTTCACAGCAGTCTAGTTCACAGAAGCCCCAAACTGGAAACAGCAAAGACGGACCCCGGCTGGTGAATGATAAACTGTGTCACAACCACACAGTGCAATACAGCTTGACAGGAAAAGGGACACAGGCGCACATGGGCGGCTCGGTCAGCTGAGCGGCAGACTGCTTGATTTCGGCTAAGGTCACAATCCCAGGGTCATGGGGTCGAGCCCTCTGTTGGCTTCTATGTTGAGCGTGGAGCTTAAGATTCCCTCTCTCCCTCTGCCCCTCTTGCCTGTTTGGGTGCTGTCTCCCCCCGCCCCCCCAAATCTTTAAAAAAAAAAAAGGGATGGGCCCCTGGATGGCTCAGTCGGTTAAACATCCGACTTTGGCTCAGGTCATGATCTCACGGTTCATGGGTTCGAGCCCCGCGTAGGGCTCTGTGCGGATAGCTCAGAGCCTGGAGCCTGTCTTTGGATTCTGTGTCTCCCTCTCTCTCTGCCCCTCCCCCACTCACACTCTCTCTCAAAAGTAAATAAACATTAAAATAAATAAATAATAAAAAATAAAAGGGAACACACTACTGATTCTTGCAGCAGCACGGATGGATTTCACATACATCATGGTGGGCAAAGGATGCCAGACACAGAAGGCCACCCGCTACTGTGGGATGCCCTTGGATAACGTTCAAGTTCAAGTGAAACCAGTGGGAAGAACTCAGCGGTGTGGCTGCCTCACAGGGTCAGGCAGAGGGACAGAGGGAGGGGAATCTTATTTTTAACTTTATTTTAATGTTTATTTTTGAGAGAGAGAGACAGAGACAGAGCATGAGCAGGGGAGGGGCAGAGAGAGGAGACACAGAATCGGAAGCAGGCTCTAGGCTCTGGGGTGTCAGCACAGAGCTTGATGTGGGGCTCCAACTCACGAACCGCAAGATCATGACCTGAGCCGAGGTTGGACACTTAAGAGACTGAGTGAGCCACCCAAGCGCCCCCCTCCTCCTAATACACCCCCATCTTTTTCCGAGTTTTGCAACCAGCACTGTCCTCTAACCCTGCCCTGAGCACGGCCTGGGGGGGGCTGTGGGGGAGTCGCTAGCTGCGTTCCTGCTGTCTCTCCGGTTCCCCACTCAGTGGCCAAAACCGATTCCATTTTATTGAAGGTTGGGTCGTTCCCAGCAGCGCCGGGGAGGCAGCGGCAAGGCCAGCAGGCAGCCCTGCTCTCTCGGAACCACAGGGACACAGAACATTCTGCACAGCGCATAGTGGCCAGGACAGAGGAGAAAGGTGGTGAGGAAGGGGGTGGGGAGGGCGGGGGATGCGTTGCATTTTTAGCTGAAGTGGTCAGGACGGCCTCACGGATGAGAAGAGCAGACGTGCAGGAGTAAGAATAGCAGCACTGTGGATACATGGGGAAAGGCATTTCAGGCAGAAGGCACAGCAGATGCAAAGGTCCTGGGGTGGAAATGTGCTGAAGGGGCTTGAGCAATAGCAAGGAGGTGAAGAGGGGTTGAAGAGGCAAGGTCAAGGGCCAGGTGACACAGGGCCTGGGGGGCCAAGACGAGGTCCTGGGCTTTTTTTCTGAAGGAGCCTGAGAGATGGGAGGGATCTCAACAGAGTGGGTTGTAATCTGACGGGTTTCCACGGGATCCTTCTGGCTGCTGAGTGGGGAACAGAGGGCAGGAGGCGAGGAGAGGGGCAGGGAGCCCAGAGAGGAGGCGCCAGGGGCAGGGGAAGAAGGGAAAACGGCTTGGATTCTGGGTATGACAGTGAGCAGCCAAGTCTAGGATCGACTGCCCAGGGGGTGGTAGGGAAGGAGGGGAACCAAGGACCCTTCAGGACCTAAGAGGGGCAGGAGGGCAGCCGGGCAGATGCACAAACATACCCTTATCCACACCTCCTTCAGGAAAGGCATTTCCTCCCCTGAGGTGTTCTGATGGTCCCAAAGCTACTAATGCCCGGATCGACGCTCCCTACCCAGGGCAAGGCCGGGAGGGCTGCTCGGAGCCTCAGAGAAAGAGAAAGGGCTGGCGTGGGGGCATGGAGGCCAGAGATGTGCCTCACCACTGCTCCCAGGAATGCTTTTTTTTTTTTTAATTTTTTAATGTGCTTTATTTTTGAGAGAGAGAGAGAGAGAGACACAGACAGCATGATCAGCGGAGGGTCAGAGAGAGGGAGACACATAATCAGAAGACAGGCTCCAGGCTCTGAGCTGTCAGCACAGACGGGGCTTGAACCCATGAGCACTGAGATCATGACCTGAGCCAAAGTCGGACGCTTAACAGACTGAACCACCCAGGTGCCCCCCCCCGAAATGCTTTCTGTACCTTGTTTCAGAATCTATCCTTACCCCCCAAATCTACACAGTTTCCAAGTTTATATCTGACTTTGAATCCATAAGCTATCTTGGGGTATATGGTGTGAGGCAGGGATCCACATGAATCTCTTTCCATACGGACTTTTTTTCTTTCTTTTTTTTTTTTTCTTTTAGCACCAGCTCCATTTACTGAGTGACTCCCTTCCATGCAGACCTGACCGGTGGCCACCACGGCCACACACCAGGTATACGTCCACCCTCGCCTCGCTCTCGTCCTGGGCTCTCCGTTCTGTTCCGCTGCTACAGCATCGATTTCTATTTTGGTGCCTGACCTCAGAGATCAAACAGATTCAGCCGGACAGGCCATCGATAGATGGACGGACGCTCGGTGAAGGTGACGGGCGATGCGGGAAGCGAGGTGGCTCAGGGACGGGCTCAGGACCCGCAAAGCAGAAGGCATCATGTTCCTGAGTAAACTGACTTGTGTATTATAGTCAACTTTCAACTAATCCTCATACTAGTGACAGAGGCATAGAAAGGGCTCAAAAAGAAAGCAAAGGATTCAAAATACAGACACAAAAGCTCACATATCGTATGTTTCCATTTATACTAAATTAGATGGAGGTGACTGTCCTATAATGTGTACGTATGTACCTTATACTGAACGGATGACAGTTAAGAACACGGACTTTGGCGGGGCAGGGGTGCTTGGGTGGCCAGTCGGTTAAGCATCTGACACCTGATCTCAGCTGAGCTCACGATCTCAAAGGTTGGGAGATCGAGCCCCGTGCCGGGCTCCGTGCCGATAGCACAGAGCTTGCTTGGGGTTCTCTGTGTCCCTCTCTCACTCACTCTCTCTCAAAATGAGTAAAGATAAACTGTGAAAAAATAAAAATATGGGGTGCCTGGGTGGCTCAGTAGGCTGAGCGTCCGGCTTCGGCTCAGGTCGTGATCTCACAGTTCATGGGTGCAAGCCCCACATGGGGTTCTGTGCTGACAGCTCAGAGCCTGGAGCCTGCTTCGGATTCTGTGTCTCCATCTCTCTCTGCCCCTCCCCTGCTTGCACTCTCTCTCTCTCTCTAATATATATAAAACATTAGAAATTAAATTAAAATAAAATAATTTTTTAAAGGGGGCATGGACTTTGGACCCAGACCTTGTGTGTTCCAATTTCACCTGTGCCACTTACGGGAGGTGCTCCCTCAGGGCAGTCACAATCTCCTCAGTGCCTCAGTTTCCTTCTCTGTAAAATTAGATCGCAAGTTGTGTCCACTCCACAGAGTTCTGAGCATTGAAATGAGCTGATACATACAAATATAGCTACACCTTGTCACAAGCCTACCATGTTTATAGTCAGGACTATAGAATCAAAATTAGTGTGTCCTCACCCCTGTGATTCAAGGCCAACATCAAGCTGACTGTATGTACCTTCAAAACAACAAGGCGAGAAGGGTGCTTAACCTCTGGGGTCCCCTTCCCCGAACCCTAAGTGCCAGGACTGCCGTGTGAAAAACAGTAGACAAACCTCAACTGAGGCACATTGTCCAAAACACCTGACTGCTGCTTCTCGAAACCAACAAGGTCATCACAAGTAACGGAAGTCTCAGGGGCGCCTGGGTGGCTCAGTCATGACCTCACCGCTCAAAGGCTCGTGGGTTCGAGCCCCGCATCGGGCTCTGTGCTGACAGCTCAGAGCCTGGAGCCTGCCTCCCTCTCTCTCTGCCCCTCCCCTGATCATGCTCTGTCTCAAAAAAAAAAAAAAAAAGCCTAAGACCCCAGCCCGGCCCAGCAGGCCTCGTGCCATCTGCACCCATGTCCCTCATCCCCTCCCCTCCGGCCACACCAGCTCCTCCTCAATTCTGCTCTCACACACCAGGCACACGCCCCCTCAGGACCTTTGCACGAGGTGCTCCCTGTCCGGTCTGCCTCCGCCCTCACCTCCTTTTCTCTACTGTCACCAGGTCCGGAAGACGGCCAGACTCTGTCTACAGCCGTGACCCCGACCTTCACCTCCTTGCTTGGCCGGGCTGGTTCCTGGCAGACATGGCGCAAATGTGATCGATCTCATCTCCTGCCAGTCTCCAGCAGGAGGAGGCGGGTGCCCAGGCTGGTGGGCTCACTTCTGTACACACGGAGCACGAGGCTGAGGGGGGACCGTCCTCAGCAGCCACAGCAGGGGCCGAAGAGCGTGGGCGCCCATACCACTGCTGAGCCCGAGGGGAGGGCCTGGAGGGGACCGTGCGCAGCCTGGCCAGACGCCCCTGGGGCCTGAGCGCACGGAGCTCTTCAGAGGTGGGGGAGCGTGAGCAGGAGGGCATTGAACAGCGATGAACAGAGACAGAAGGTGGGCGCATCTCCCGAATCACCCTGAGTCCCAACCCAGGGGACGGATTAACCCAGTCGGTCTATACCTGTGGCTCCTGCCCACGCAGCGCCTCGAGCCATGACGGTGAGGAAGGAGCCCAAAACTCTGCGCAAATGTGGCAAAGACCCCCTAAGGGGCGACACCACCCATGGGAACCCCCTCAAGCCCAACGGGCCAGCCTCGCACGGGGGAGGGGCTGTGTGTGACACTGTCAGATCCACCAGCTTCCTCTCGGGATTAACCCCGCCCTTATGAATAATGGGCAGATGTGGACCAGGGGGCACGTTCTAGAATATTCACAGCGCCCCCAACTGGACACGACCCGGATGCCCCATCGACAGGAGCGCGCGCAGGCACACCCCGGGCACAGCCAGCCGAAGGAAGCTACAGGGCAGACAAAAGGGAGCATGTTCCCGGCGGAAGAACCACAAAGAGGTGGGAGGTGGGGCAGGAAAAAAAAAAAAGAACCACAGAGACATTTCGTGGAGCGGAAGAAGATGCCATCGGAGGATTTCCTGAGCAAAGGACAAGCCCAAGCAGTAGTCATCTACGGGGTTCTCATCGGGCGCGCTCCCGGGGCGGGGGTGTAGACGTTGGGAGGGATGAGGCACCCCTGGGAGCGCGGACGTGAGGCGGTCCCGGCTGGGGTGAGGCGGTCCCGGCTGGGGTGAGGCGGTCCCGGCTGGGGAAACTCATCCAGCTGAAGATGTGTTTTTTGAAAAAAATTTTTTCTGTTTATTTAGTTTTGTTATGCCCAGATTTTAACATTGCCCCCCAAAACCAGAGATTACCTAGGAGACCGAGTCACGCATGCAAAAGCAAAGGGCGGTTTTATTACGGGCTCAGGCTGGCCGTAAGCTCGGGCTCACAGACTTTACCAGGGCAGCGGATCCAGGCTGAGAGCCCCGAGGGAACTGGGGGTAGGGCCTTTATGGGGTTGGGGAGGGGGAGTTACAGGAAATTGTGACACAGGCGCAGTGATCCAATCATCATTATTATACAATATTATTGACAGGAGGTTTAACCATTCACATTGCCTAGAGTATTTGCGACTTTTGGCGGGACCCAATCACAACAGTTACAGTGTTAACCAATCACAGAGTGGGCCCAGGACCCTCACGAAGGGCGTGACTAGTCTTCGCCTCCATCTCTAGGCCCGCCCTCAGAAATGTTAAGGGTGTTGGCTGGCCTTTCCTGACTGGGCGTTACAAGGGTGGTCCCTCTTGCCTTGGGCAGTGTGTGCCCTTCTAGTGTCTCAGAGTCAGTTTCAGACCTGCATCCTTACAGTTTTGAGAGAGAGAGAGCAAGCGAGCGTGAGCCGGAGAGGGTCAGAGAGAGAGGGAGACACAGAATCCGAAGCAGGCTCCAGGCTCCGAGCTGTCAGCACTGAGCCCGACGCGGGACTCGAACTCTTGAACGACGATCACGACCTGAGCCGAAATCAAGAGTCGGACATTCAACCGAGTGAGCGCCTACCGCCAGGCGCCCCAATAAAGCTGGTTTTGAAAAGTGTCTATGGGGTAGGTGTGGGCAAAAGGGCCAAGAACTACAAATTTCTAGCTACAAGATAAAATAAGTCCCAGGGATGTAAGACACAGTGCCATGACTGCAATTAACGGTACTGTGTGCCTAGTTAAAAGTTGCCGGATGGTAGATCTTAAAAGCTCTTACAACAAGCGGAAAGCCTCCGTTATGCACCGTGACAGGGACAACGCTGGCTGGACGCAGCCGGTGACCCTTCTCAGTGGGTACCGAGTCGTTAACACTGCATGCTGGAAACCAGTACGGACAGTGAAATACACCTCAGTGTAAAAAAGAAAAATTATGCATGAAAATATTCGTGGAACGTCTATTTCACAGTTAAGAAAAGGGAAAAGTCGGGGCGCCCGGGCGGTTCCATCAGTTGAGCGTCCGACATCGGCTCCGGTCATGATCTCACAGTTTGTGGGTTCGAGCCCCGCGTCAGGCTCTGTGCTGACAGCTCGGAGCCTGGAGCTGCTTTGGATTGTGTGTCTCCCTCTCGGCTCTGCTCTTTCTCTCAAAAATAAAAAACACTAAACAAGGAAAAGTAGGGGCACCTGGGCGGCTCCGGCAGTTGAGCGTCCGACTCTTGGTTTTGGCTCAGGTCAGGATCCCAGGGTGGCGGGATCGAGCTCCGTGTCAGGCTCTGTGCATGAAGCCTGCCTAGAGAGTCTCCCTCCCTCGGCCCCTCTCCCCTCTCCCCTGCTCCCCTCTCCCCTGCTCCCTTGCTCTCTCTCTGAGAACGAAGGCAAAGTAGTGAATTCGTACTGACCACGTCAAGACACCTGTTTAGACCATTTCACACGGTGAAAACCGAGCCCAGCCCACGTCGCAGAGCAGGTCTGCCTGGAAGGTGGGTTCTCAGCTCTTACACGCCCGGGGCCTCCCGGGACCCCGCACTGCTCCCAGAGGAGGCAGGAGGAACGACCTGGGGGTGCCTGGGACAGACCTCTGACCCTCACCCCTGCGCGTCTGCGACGGCCAACGCCTCCTCCTGCTTCGCTGAATCATTCGTTCTTTCCCTTGACGTCAATAAATATTTCCTGGAGCCACATTACGCCCGCACATCTTCAGCAGTGTCCCCACTGCGCTCCCTGCCCTCGCCCCACTGGGATCCAGTTAGAACCCGAATCAGCTCATGTCCCACTCGGCTGAGCACCCTTAAGTTCGTGTCTCACTCAGCATCAAAGCCAAGTCCTCATTGTGGCCCACAAGGGCCCGGAAGATCCACCACTCTACCCTCTGCCCCATCCCCTGCCCTCACCCCCCTGCCCCCATCCCCTGCCCTTACCCCCCTGCCCCCATCCCCTGCCTTCTCCCCGCTGCTTGCTCAGCTCCAGCCTCCTCGATATTCCTCAAACACAGCAGGCACTGACCTGCCGCAGGGCCTTTGCACAGGCTCTTCCCTCTGCCTAGACCGCTCTTCCCCAAATACCCACGCGGCCTGTCCTCTAATCTCCCTGCAGCCTCTACACAAATGTCAACCTCCATGACCTCGCCTTCCCTGACCCATCTATTTAAAAACCCAACCAACCCCCTGCACCCTGATCCCTCTTATCCTGCTTTATCTTTGTTAGGAACACTTGCTGACATCTGACATAGTAAATATTTTACTGGCTTATCTTGTTTATTGTTGGCCTCTGAAGTAGACACTTGAGAAATACTTGCTAAGTATTGGGAAACTGTGTACAGTTGTGGAGGTTGTACACTGCACAACCATGCTCCACCCCCACCCCGGGGGGGGGGGGGGGAGGAGGCTGTCCCAGCTCAGGACTCTGCAGATCTGTGGGGACGAAGGACCACAGTTTTCTGGCAGATGGCAGAAGAGGGTCATGAGAACGGGGCATCTGTTTTTAGTTCCACAAAAGCACAGCATGGACTCACGGAAGCCTGAGTTAAATGAACAGGCAAACAGCCTCTTCAGATGAGTCAAGAAGCACCGCGCATGCCCAGACTGCGTTGGCTTAGATCCCATTCTGATAAGAAGTACCTGTTTGACCTTGGGCCAGTTTTTCCCCACGACAGGGGTATGAGGCGAAAACAAATCGATAATGTACAGAGTACACGACCCGGGGCTCAGAGGATGTGCGCAATGATCACAGTGGCTACTGTGCCCAAATCCCCAGGTTCGGATTCAAAAACCACAACTGGAGGAAAACCTATCTTAGATGCTTTAGCCCGCTTTGTGCGGAGCTGAGCCACCCCGCTGGGTTTCGGGTTCAGAGCCGCCAGGAGGGGTTCTGGGGACCTAGGGACAGCGTTGGAGGGGCCCCGGCCCTACTCACCGGCTCCTGGTCTCGTCTCGGGGACGCTGGTGTCCACTCGGCGGGGCACAGACCCTGGGGCACAGCTGCCCAGCGGGCATCCGTGACTCCCGCTGCACCTGGCCGGCCCGGTCCCAGTGTGCCCCTGGAGCGAGACGGGCCTCCCGCACGTCTCTCCTGACTTTAGCTCTCAAAATCTGTCACTCTGGTCAAATGTTCGAGAATGAGAGCCCTGAGGGCAAGGGGGAAAAGGAGCCAGATCGGGAGGACATGTTGCCAAAACACCGATGGGGCTGTACTCCCTCCCCGGGGGTGACAGAATTACAAGTCACTTCTGCGTTCTCGGTGTTTCTAGAAATGTGTGTCTAGAATGGGGCGCCTGGGGGGCTCAGTCGGTTAAGTGTCCGGCTTCGGCTCAGGTCACGATCTCACAGTTCATGGGTTCGAGCCCCATGTCGGGCTCTGTGCTGACAGCACAGAGCCTGGAGCCTGCTTCGGATTCTGTGTCTCCCTCTCTGACCCTTCCTTGCTCGCGCTGTCTCTCTGTCTCTCAAAAGTAAATAAAAAAAAAAAATTAAAAAAATTTTAGAACATTGTACCTAGAATGTTCCAATTTCAACGAAACTGAAAATTCCAATTTCGCCTCCTCCTCCTTCTTTTGTTCCTTCTGATGACCCGGGATGACTTATTTTCTGTTGGGAAACCGTGTTTTGCGTTCACTTGGTGTGAAAACTGCACGCCCCCCAAACGCACTCACAAGCGCAAGACTGTGCACGCGGAACGCGCCAGGCGCCGGACCTCGGAGCGGTCGACGCGGCAGGACCCGCTCGCTCACACGGCGATGCCTGAGCTGCGAATCTGAATCTCGCCAGGAGGAAACGGACGTCAAGCCCCAACTGAGGGCTGGTCGACGAGATGACCCGTCTGGACCCTTCTAGAAGGCAACGGCACAGGGGCGCCCGGGCGGCTCTGCTGGTGAAGCGCCTGTCTCTTGATTTCGGTTCAGGTTATGATCTCACGGCGCGTGGGTTCGAGCCCGGCTGATGCCATGAGGCCTGCTTGGGATTCTGTGTCTCCCTCTCGCTCTGCCCCTCCCCTGCTCGCTCCGGTCTGTCTCACAGCCAGGGGCAATACGTGATCATCTCTCAGGGGGGAGGGGGGGAGGAGCGAGCGAGGGTTACTAGGACAACAGACAAAACCAGAATACAAAGAACAGAGCAGAGAACAGTACTGGGTCAGTGTTGGAGGAGGGGGAGGAGGGGGAGGAGGAGGAGGAGGGGAGGGGGGGGGAGGGGGAGGGGCTCTCGAGGACTGTCTAAGAGACCCATCCAAGTGCCGAGAGAGCACTAAAGAACAGTGTGTGTGTGGAGCTCAGGTCCATTTCCCAGATGACGCCACTGAGGCTCACACAAGGAAACCTTTTGCTCCGCTGACCCACAGAGAGAGAGAACAGGAGAATGAAGAAGGAAATGTGGTAACATGTTAAATTAGTGAACCGGGGTCGCCTGGGGGGTTCAGTCGGTTGGGCGTCTGGCTTCCGCTCAGGTCATGATCTCAAAGTCTGTGGGTTCGAGCCCCGCGTCGGGCTCTGTGCTGGCAGCTTGGAGCTTGGAGCCTGCTTCCAATTCTGTGTCTGCCTCTCTGTCTGTCCCCCCCTCACTCTGTCTCTCGCTCCAAAATAAATAAACATTAAAAAAAAAGTTTGTGAATCGGGTGGCGCCTGGGTGGTTCAGTCGGCTGTGTCTGACTCTTGATCTCAGCTCACGGCCTGATCTCAGGGTCATGAGTTCATGCCCCGGGTTGGGCTCTGCGTTGGGCATGGAGCCTGCTTGGGATTCTCTCTCTCCTCTCTTTGCCCCTTCTCCCCTGTTTACATGCATGCACACACACACTCTCTCTCTGTCTCAATGTTTAAAAAAAAAAAAAAGCTGGTGAATCTGGATAAAGATTTCTATTTTTGCCACTTCTCCAGAAATTTGACATTTTTTCAAAATAGAAAGTCCAGCGGCTCTGGGCCCACACTGCCTGGATCTGCCTCTCGCTCTCTCTCTCTAGGCTGTGCAACCTGGCATCAGTGACTCCCCCTCTCTGTGCCTCGGTTTCTGCATCTATAACACAGACACCAGAGTGAGAACAATGGTCTCACAGGCCAGCAGCATCCCGCCGGCACGTGCATGGGGTGTCCCACGGCCAATCTGCGTGCCAACGGGTCTTAAATGTTCTCAACTTCACCCTGCTTAGGAGGCTGGCTCAGGATTTAATGGGTCCACACGCAAAAGACATCAAACACTCAATCAACAAGGACTGTTGCTACCAGGATAAATGAAAATTTATGCCTCATTCTTCCTACTGTACAGACTGCTCAAAGCAAAAGAATGCGGCTTCTCCCTGGTCTGTCTGTTTGTGGACACCAACCCTGTCTGATGCTGGGGACCTTGGCGACTGCACCGTGAGTGGACCCAGGGACCGTGAGACAGAACCCTGTGCCCTAGGAGGCAGGCGCCCCCATGGTAGACAGAGCCACATTCCAACGTGTCACTTTGCCAGCAGCAAACCAGAGGCCCCAAGATGTAGCTGTTGATTGCCGTTACTTCTGTGGTCCAGATTCTAGAAAGCCAGAGAGCTGTTCTTTAAAATATTCCAGGTTTCTGGCCTTTCTGGAAATACTGGAATCATCGATCCGATAACAAGGAGTGAGCAAGCACTTGGACCTTCCGGATGCAGAATCCGGGAAGAAACCTACAACCCCATAACAAGGTGACAGACAGATCAATTTCAAAACGAGTCAAGTAAGACACACAAGGGGCACAGAAGCCCGAGATTCTCAGCGTGTGCAGTCATCGGGGTCATTCCAGATAAGACCATAACGAGGGGCGCCTGGGGGGCTCAGTCGGTTGGGTGTCTGACTCTTGATTTCAGGCTCGGGTCAATGTCTCACGGTTCGTGGGTTTGCACCCCCACGTCGGGCTCTGAGCTGACAGCGTGGAGCCCGCTTGGGATTCTCTCTCTGCCCCTCTCCAGTGCTCTATCTCTCTCTCTCTCTTTCAAAATAAAGAAATAAACTTTAAAAAAAAAGACCATGATGAGATATAGCTAACATACCCATTAGAATGTCTAGAAAAAGGGGTGCCTGGGGGGCTTAGTCAGGTGAGTGTCCGGCTTTGGCTCAGGTCATGATCTCATGGTCTGTGAGTTCGAGCCCCATGTCAGGCTCTGTGCTGACAGCTCAGAGCCTGGAGCTTCAGATTCTGTGTCTCCCTCTCTCTCTGACCCTCCCCTGCTCGCACTGTCTCTCTGTCTCTCAAAAATAAATAAATGTAAAAAAAAAATTTTTTTTTAATGAAAAAAAGAGAATGTCTACAAAAGACTGACAACAGCAAGTGGGGATGTGGATGTGGAGCAACTGGAACGCTCCTCCGCCCCCCCACCCCCCCCCCCTGCTCCGGGGTGTGACGTGAAGGGTCACGGCCTCTTTGCCAAAGCGGTCTGGAAGTTTCAAAGAAAGTTACACACATCCTGCCCTGCCGTGGCCATTCCACCCCAGTATCTACCCAAGAGCAGAGCACGGTCCACCCCAAGGTTAGTGCACCAACAACATTCCCTCGTGTGTCGTGGCCAAATGCTGGGAACAAGCCAAGCATCCCCCAGCAAGCGAACGGGTGAACACGCTGTGCTCAACCTGTGCGACAGGACCCTGGCTCAACGGTGTGTGCAGAAGCAGAGCACTGCACCCTCCCACCCACCGTAGATGCATCTCAAAATCCCGAGCACCGGCACAAACCAGACACAAAAGGGAGCCTGCTGGGTGATTCTACCGAGATCGAATTCTGGAAAAGGCAGATCGAATCTGTTGCTACATAAAGCAGATTTTACAGCCTGAGCCTAGGCGCCAGGGAGGACTGACAGCAAGGAGGTAGGAGGGGGCTCCTCCGGTGAGGCAAATGTTGTGTCCTGACTGCGATGCTACTATGTGTCAAAATGCAGCCGGGGATGCATCACATTGTACAGAAATTGTATCCCAACAAAGTGCATTAACAACAACAACAACAATACCAGACTCGGTCTGTCTCGTTCCAATCCCAGCACCGCTGCGTACTAGATGTGACGTAGGGCCTTCACTTCCCTGCCTCAGGGCCTCTGCACTGGCTGTTCCAGTTGCTGGGAAAACCGTTCCTGCAGATACCAACAGCGCTTTCAGGTCCTCGCACCAACGCACCTTTTCAGCGAGGGCTGGTTAAAAGGACCACTCACCCCCAGCCCTCCCCTCCCACTCTCCAGGTTTCCTCTGTCACAGCACTAAGTACTGTCTGAGGGGTCCTATCACGGGTCCCCGGCCACCAGCAGGCCTGCTCCCCCAGGACAGAGGGCTTTGTCTTGCTCATGGCGTAGACCCCTCCTAGAACTCTGCCTGGTGCATAGCACACTCGAAATAACCATTGAATAAGCCAACGAAGGGACACACGGTTCGCCCATTCGGGGATGCGAGCCGTAAAACTCAGAGAGTGTCCAATAAAGGACAGCAGGAGAAAGCCTGAGGGCAGGTGGAAAGACACGCACTTCATGACCACGCGCGTCACACCGGAGGGTCAGCAAGGTGAAAGCAGGCCTCCAGGTTACTCCACTGGCGGAGCAGGGCGGGGGCGGAGGACCCACTGGGGCCGCCTGCCTCCATCAACTGCTTTCACCGCACGCGGCACGCTGCCCCAGGGGGTGGCCGTGACCGAGGACGTCCAGGACACCCGGATGTTACCCCTCGGATCCCAGGGGGGCGGGTGGGACTGGGGGGTTCTGTGTAGGAAGATGAGTCAGGGAGGACAAGCAGGTCCTCTCGGCTTGCCTGTTGGTGGGAACGTAAAACGGCGCAGCTGCTAGAGACGACATCGGGCGGGGGGTGCCCCCGGTCAGTCAGCGGGAGCTGTCCCACGACCCAGCGAGCGAAGACGCACGTCCACGCAGGCGTGTGCACGGGAGAGTGACAGCGGCGCGGCCCCAGCAGCCGGCCCGCAGAGAGAACGCAAGTGCTGCTGACCGACGGGCGCGGAAACGGCAGGTGCGGGTCCGCGGGATGGAGTGTTATTCCGCCGATAAAAAAAAAAAAAAAAAAAAAAAAAAGAGGGGGGCGCCTAAGGGGCTGAGTCAGTTGAGCAGCCGACTTCGGCTCAGGTCATGATCTCACAGTTCGTGGGTTCGAGCCCCGTGTCAGGCTCTGTGCTGACAGCTAGCTCAGAGCCTGGAGCCTGCTTCAGATTCTGTGTCTCCCTCTCTCTCTGCCCCTCCCCTGCTCGCACTCTGTTTCTCTCTGTCTCAAAAATAAATAAACAACAAAAAAAGGGGGGGGCGCCTGGTGGGCTCTGGCAGTGGCGAGTCCAACTCTTGATGTCGGCTCAGCTCATGAGGTCGAGCCCCACGTTGAGCTCCACCTGCTTAACACCCCCCCTTGCCCTCTCTCCCCCCCCTCCCTCCCCCACTGGCACACACACTCACTCTCCCTCAATGAATAAAAAAATTAAATTAAAGAAAAAAGGAACATAACACTGATCCATGCCACAACGTGAATGAACTACGAAAACACTGTAAAGGAGTCCAGATCAAAAAGGTCACGTGTGGCAGGAATCCATTTATATAAAACCCCCAGAAGAGAGATGAATCTGTGGGAACAGAAAGCAGATTCACGGCTGCCAGGAGCTCACAGTGGAGAAGACAGGACGTGTGGCAAGGGGGGGCACTGCCCACGAGTATGGGTTCCTTTCTGGGGCGATCAAGCATTCCAGAATCCGACAGCGGTGCTGGCTGCGTGACCCCGTGGCCACCTGTGCTAAAAGCCATGGAACTCTATGTGAATTTTATGGCACATGAACGACATCTCAATTTTTAGAAATATAACAAACAAACAAACAAACAAAAAGCACATCTCGTGGGAGGGGGCAACTGGCGGGCTCAGTTGGTAAAGAAGCAACTCTTGATCTCAAGGTCATGAGTTCAAGCCCCACATGGTGGGTGGAGCGCACTTAAAGGACAAAACAACAGGGGCGCCTGGGTGGCTCAGTGGGTTAAGCATCCAATTCGGCTCAGGTCATGATCTCACAGTTTGTGGGTTCGAGCCCCACGTCGGGCTCTGTGCTGACAGCTCAGAGCCTGGAGCCTGCTTCGGATTCTGTGTCTCCCTCTCTCTCTGCCCCTCCTCCACTCATGCTCTGTCTCTCTCTCTCAAAAATAAACATTAAGAAAAAAAAAAGAACGAATATAAAAAGCACATCCCTTGATGATACCAAACGACTTTAAATTTTCTTAGGTATGATCCTGTCATTGCGGTCATGTAAGAAAATGCTTACTTTTGTTCTTTGAACACATACTGAAGTATGTGACAGGAGACCTGGACTTGCTTTAAAAATCCTTCAACAACAACAAAACAGAGCTCAATAAAGCAAGAGTGGCCAAGTCTTGGATGCAGTAACCGAGTTTGCTACTCTGTTTCTCTCCACTTTCAGGTGCATTTGAAAATTTTCGGGGTTGTTTTTGTTTGTCTGAACATACACCTTTGTGCAAGCCCAGGTCTGGGATTTTATCTTCTAGCTCAACTCACATCCACACAAATCCACGACTGTACAGTCACTCATCGGAGCCTTGTTTGTAAGAGACGGGGGCTAACCCAGAACTTTTTTTTTATAGATACATAAATTTTTCTAAGCCCCAAAGAAAAGCTGCTCCCTCAGCGTGGCCACGCCCCCAACACGCCTCCCAGGGGCTGGATTCTGAGGACCAGGTCGTCCCTTCTCCTCCCTCCCCTGGGCTGGGCAGCCGGAACCAGGCTCAGGCCCCGCCTCCCTGCTGGGAGGGCAGAAAGGACCCACGGGCCTGCCCATTTCCAGACTCGTGCCCTGGCTGCGGCTGGGGAGAGGGAGACACAACACAGAAGGGACTGGAGGGAGAGAAAGGAGAAGAAGGGGTAGGAGGGAGAGGGAGGGGGAGGGGGAGGCCCGAGGAACGAAGCAAGACAGGCCTGGGCAGGAAGGCGCTGGAAACACCAGCCCCCACCTTGACAGAAGACATGCCCACCAGGAGCCTTACTCAGAATCGACAAACACTGCGTGCCCACGGGCTGACGAAGGGACGGACAAAGTGCGGGGGCCCCGTGGGACGGAATGCCACCCGGCCATAAAGAGGGGTGCAGGCTGACCGTGCACGACAACGCGGTGCAAACCTCACGCTGAGGGCCCAGCGTGGACTCCGCATGCAGGAAACTTCCAGAATAGGCAGGCTCGCAGAAATGGAAAGCCGATGAGTGGCTGCCAGGGGCTGGGGCGGGGCGGTGAACTAGGTACAGAGTTTCCTTCTGGGTGATAAAATGTCCTAGAACTGGACTGTGGTCACAGTTGCACAACTTCGAGAATATACTACAAACCACTGAATTGAGCCCTTTCCAAGAGACATTGAAGGCATGTAAATATCTTAGATCTCGAAAAGAAAAAAAAACACCAAGAGAGATGAACTAGTGAGACGATGCTAGTGTGCGGATGGACCCTAACACCCCCGGGGGCTCAGTGGGTCAGGCACCCGACTCTTGGTTTCGGCTCAGGTCAGGACCTCATGGCTCATGGGTTCGAGCCTCACGCTGGGTTCTGTGCTGACGGTGCGGAGCCTGCTTGGGGCTGTCTCTCTCCCTCTCTCTCCCCGTCTCTCCCCGTGCCCTTCCCCCCATGCATGCGCGCACGCGCACACACACACTGTCTAAAAATAAGTAAACTTAAATATTAAAAAAAGGTAAAAAATAATCACTGTGAGTGAAAGAAGGCAGACGCAGCCACGTTCCGTACCATTCCACAAGATGCAGGACTCACACGAGATAGCCAGAAGACGCGAATCCACAGAGACGGAAAGCAGATTAGCAGTTTGGGGGAACAGGGAGTCGGTCGGTCCCTGCCTAATGAGCACGCTGGGCTGATGGACACGTCGTGGGACTGGATGGTGGTGAACATCCCAAAACCACTGGATTGTATATTTCATCTTTTTTTTTTCCAATCAGCTTGGGGCGCTGGCGGGGGGCCTCAGTCGGTTGACCATCCGACTTTGGCTCAGGTCACAATCTCATTGTTTGTGGGTTTGAGCCCCGCAACGGGCTCTGTGCTGATGGCTCAGAGCCTGGAGCTGCTTCGGACTCTGTGTCTCCCTCTCTCTCTGACCCTCCCCTGCTCGCACTCTCTCTCTCTAAAAATAAATAAACATAAAAAAGTTTTTTTAATTGGCTCCACACCCAACGTGGGACTTGAACTCACAACCGTGAGATCAAGAGTTAGAGGCTCCCCCAACCGAGCCAGCCAAGCGCCCCTGGATTGTAAACATTAAGTGGATTAATCTTATGCTATGTGAATTAGGTGTCAATAGAGCTGTTTAAAATTTTAAGTGAGGGGCGCCTGGGTGGCTCAGTCGGTTGAGCCTCCGACTTCGGCTCAGGTCAGATCTCACGTTGGTGGGTTCGAGCCCCACGTCGGGCTCTGTGCTGACAGCTAGCTCAGAACCTGGAGCCTGTTTCCGGTTCTGTGTCTCCTTCTCTCTCTCTATGCCTCCCCCTTTCATGCTCTGTCTCTCTCTGTATCAAAAATAAATAAAAAATTAAAAAAATAATAATAAAATAAAATTTTAAGTGAGAAAAATAAAACAAAAACAAAACAGGAAATGGGTCCCGTGGCCGGCCTCACTGCCCCAACCTCCCAGACACACAGACCTGAGAAGGAAGGGCACAGCCAGGACCCCCCCCATGATGCCGCGGACCCCCCGGACCACCCTGGGCCACCTTCCCTCGGCGCCCACGGCTGGAAACACCACGAGGGTGAACACCAAGTTCTGGCCTCACTCCCCCTGCCCCACACTCAGCCAAGCCAAAAATGGGTAAGAAGGCACAAACCACAAAGGAATGTGAAATGTGCTAGGTCTGTAGAATTTCCTAAGTGCAAAATGCCAATTTCAGAAGCATAAATACCTTTAGAGTTCAACAAAACAAAACACGGAAACACTGATTCTTCAGGGGCGCCTGGGGGACTCCGTCAGTCGAGCGTCCGACTCTGGACGTTGGCTCAGGTCCTGATCTCACGGCTCATGAGTTCGATCCCCGCATCGAGCTCTGCGCTGGCAGTGTGGAGCCTGCTTAGGACTCTCTCTCTTTCCTCCTCTCTCTCTGTTCCTCCCCTACTTGCACACACAGGTGCTCTTTCTCTCTCAAAATAAACTTAAAAAAAAAAAGAAAGAAACATTTATACTTCGCTCAACAGTGAAACACACCCACACACAGAAAACCAGGCTGAGGGGCTCCTGGGTATCTGACTTTTCGGCACAACACGTATTTAGTGAGCACCTACTGTGCACCAGGCTCTGGGAGACCCCAACAAAGACGCACACCATACATCAATTGACAAGTTCATCTATAAAGTGATATCAGCAATGGTAAAAGGCTAGGAAGAGACCGTAATAAAGGAGGGGGGAGGTTTTGATTTTCAAATAGGAGGGCCTGGGGGCTCAGTCGGTTAACCGTCCAACTGGCTATGGTCATGATCCCATGGTTCAGGAGTTCGAGCCCCACATCAGGCTCTGTGTTGACAGCACAGAGCCTGCTTCAGATCCTCTGTCCCCCTCTCTCCCTGCCCACCCCTTGCTTGCATTCTCTCTCAGAATAACTTTAAAAAATAAAATAGGGTACTTGATAGCAGTGACACTGAAGCAGAGGTTGGAATGAAGGAGACAGCCATGCAACTACATGGGGGAAAAGCATCCCAGGCTGAAGGAACAGTGAGTGCAAAGGCCCTGAGGCAGGAAGGTGCCTGATTGGCTCCAAGAACAACCAGATCACTGTGGGGTGGGTACAGGGCATTAGAAATGATGGCGGAGAGGTAGTGGGGGTGGGGAAGAGGCAAGGGAGGCATGTGGCTTTTGTTCTATGTGTGCAAATCTTCGGTACTGCGTTTGTGCCTTCAACATGCCTCTCAAACTGGGGTTGGGACCCAGGGGGCATTGAGGTGGTCCTCTCAGGAGTCTAGAAGTTGTCTATACAGTTTGAGTAAAATAGCTAATCCAGAGACCGTGTCCCCTCATACGGAGTCCCTCCCATCCTGTCTGCTGCCCTTGCCAGCATCGACAAATACACATCTACTGGGGCGAAGGCTGTTGTGTATTCTCTCCCAGCCATTTTCTCTTTCTCCTAGGCACAGCGTGGGACTACATTTCCCAGCATGCCTTGTGCTTAGGAGAGGACGGAGCCAAAAGAGAGAAGGAATCTGGTTCCTCAATCCCTCCCAGGAGGCCGGCCGACCAGAAACACCCTCCCTGGTCTGTAACATGGGCAAGAAAACAAAACCAAAACCAAAAACGACTTGTATCCTTTTGAGCCACTGAGAAGAAAGGGCTTATTTGTCACAGCAGCTAGCGGGCCCCTCGCTAACTCGCACACCCACCAAATGAGGGGTCCGCTGGGCAACCTGCTCGAATGAACAACCTTGTGCAGAAGTTCCAGAAGGGGCGTGGGGGGCCACTGAGTCTGTGTGTGCCTCAGGGGGTGCAGGGCTGCAGCTGGGGCGAGAGACTTGATGCCCACAACATGTTCTCAGCCGGGTCGAGTCCATATTGTGAAAAGAAAAGCCAGCAGTGTGATTGAGGCTCTGCCCGATACCACCCCGATGTGGGGGGCCCCGATTTACACATCACCGTCACTGCAGGCGAGGCACCGGCACTGGGCTTCCCCGACAGCCCCACGCCGCGGCAGAAAGCCGAAACCCACAGCCACTAAGCTGATGGAGGGCAGGAGCCCTGGGCCACCGCACGCCTGCCGGGCGGCCGTTTAAGTGCTTACTTTGTCCATGGGCCCCTGGGGGAGGGAGCCTGGCAGAGAAACTCAGTGAGGGCAAGGACGGTGCCCAGTACACGGCAGGCACGTAGGGAATCCCTGCTGCCCACGTGGACAAAGAGCTCCAGTTTTCCCTTCACAGAGGAGGCTCAGAGAGGGCATGTCGCTGGCTCGAGGTCGCCCAGCAAATGGGTGAGGGTACCAGGTTTGAGGCCAAGATCCAACCCCCCTGCTCACTCTGCCGGCGGGTTCCTGATGCCCCTCACTCCCACCCATACCTGGACCAGTACCAGCTGGAAGCCTCGGGCCTTTGCTCTGCTGTTCTCCACTTCCCCTCCCCCCCACCTCCAGTACACGGTCTTCCAGCTCATTCACATCCTCCCGGTCCACTAAGTGCTCATCCATTCAGCAGTTAAGGACTGAGACACGTGCACAGACCCTGTTCTAGAAGCTGGGGGGACAGCCGTGAGCAAAACAAAGATCTGTGTTTGCTCTAAGCTTACACTTTTTTTTCAAGTAGGCTCCATGCAGAGCTTGAACTTCATGACCTGAGGTCAAGACTTGAGCTGAGATCAAGAGTCAGACCTTTACCCAACGAAGCCACCTAAGTGCCCCAAAACATACCTTTTTTTTTTTAACATTTTATTAATTTTTGAGAGACAGAGAGAGATAGCGCGAGCAGGGGAGGGTCAGAGAGAGAGAGGGAGACAAAATCCGAAGCAGGCTCCAGGCTCTGAGCTGTCAGCACGGGGCTCAAACCCACGAACCGTGAGATCATGACCTGAGCCGAAGTCGGACGACCAACTGACTGACCCACCCAGGCACCCCAAAGCTGACCCTTTTGGCGAGGGTAAGGATGAAGACGGAGGAGAACAGTAATCTGATGTATTATACTAAATATTCACAAACATTTAACTGTACTTAATTTCTATTCAATAAAAACATGCATTATAAACTGTATTTATACATGTTAAATTAGAAATGCCATATTAGGTATAGCATTATGTAGGAATATTGGAAGTATTTACAGATATTATAATATATGGATAAATAAAAATCAATATAAATGTAAAATAGATGGGACACCAGAAGTTGCTAAGTGATATGGAGCAAGAGGGGTTAGTACAAATTTAAACAGGGTGATAAAGGCAGGCGTGGGAGAGGAGGGGAGGGAGCCATAGAGCAGGGCGGGGCAAGCACGTGCCTGAGGTGGCCATGTATGTGACTTGAGGAAGGAAGCCAGTATGGCTGAAGCAGAGGGTGTGACAGTGAGTAGTGAGTTGAATGCGATGTTAGAAGGAAAGCCAGGGACCAGAGAGCATATAAGAATCACCAGGGGCGCCTGGGTGGCTCAGTCGGTTGAGCCTCCAACTTTGGCTCAGGTCAGATCTCACATTCGTGGGTTCAAGCCCTACATTGGGCTCTGTGCTGACGGCTAGCTCAGAGCCTGGGGCCTGTTTCAGGTTCTGTGTCTCCTTCTCTCTCTGCCCCCTCCCCCATGCTCTGTCTCTCTCTATATCAAAAGTAAATAAAACATTAAAAAAATAATAAATAAATAAAAAGAATCACCAAAAGGTAGAACAACCCAAGTGCCCATCCACGACCAGAAGAAAGTCTGAACAAAATGTGCTCTGCCTGTACAACGAAGCATTACTTGGCCCTAAGAGAGAATGAAATTCTGAACCGCGCTACGGTAGTGACGAATGCTGAAAACACTACGCTCAGTGAACTACCCGGACACGAAAGACAAGACTGTAGGATTTCCCCTCCATGAGGCGCCTGCAACAGGCAAGTTGGCAGAGACAGAAAAGTAGATCAGAGCTTACCAGGAACAGGGAGTGACTGTTGTTTAAGGGGCCCGGAGTTTCTGTTTGGAATGAGGAGAACCTTCTGGAAATGGACAGAGGTGACAATCCTACAACACTGTGAAGGTACTTAGTACCCCTGAAGCGTACTTTTTTTTTTTTAATGTTTTATTTATTTTTGATACAGAGAAAGATAGAGCATGAGAGGGGGAGGGGCAGAGAGAGAGGGAGACAGAATTGGAAGCAGGCTCCAGGCTCTGAGCTGTCCGCACAGAGCCTGACGCGGGGCTCAAACCCACAAACGTGAGATCTGACCTGAGCCGAAGCCGGAGGCTTAACCGACTGAGCCCCCCAGGCGCCCCTGAAGCGTACTTTTGAAAAAGGTGAAAATCGTGGGGGCGCCTGGG
>NC_043715.1:50112255-50113462 GCF_006229205.1 Suricata suricatta
CCTCAGCTCCCCGTCCCCACTGCCCAGCCTGGTCCAGCCACGGTCGCCCCCCACCTGCACCCTCTTGCCTCGCCTCCTCCTGGTGCCCCCGCCCCATCCCCCCACACAGCCAGAGGGACCCTGCTGTCATCTGAGGCAGAGCACGTCCTTCCCGAGGCTCCCGGCGCTCAGAGTAAAAGCCAGGGTCCTTACGGAGTCCTGCTGTCTGTCCAGTGAGGTAACCGCTGACCCCGTGTGGCCCTTGAGCCTCGGAGGAACCGAGTACGAGATACACCCTAGATTTCAAGGTCCTGGAACGATTTGTGTATGTGAGTGTGGGGGGGAGGAGGTGATCTCATTAATGTATATTTTTTAAAGTTTATTTATTTAGGAGAGAGAGATTGTGAGCGGGGAGGGGCAGAGAAAAAGAGAGAATCCCAGCCCCGCGCCGTTGGCGTGGAGCCCAACGTGGGGCCCAGACCCACAAACCATGTGATCATGACCTGAGCCAAAACCGAGCATCTGACGCTTAACCGACTGGGCCCCCAGGCCCCCCGATCCCATTAATATTTCTATATTGATTACACCCTGAAATGGTCACGTTTGCAAATATTAGGTTACCTAAATTCTGTTATTAAAATGAACATCGTATAAACTCACCTGCTCTTTTTGCTTAGAGAATTTTTAAATGACGTATGTGACTCCCACTGTATTTCTCTTGAACTGCCCTGGTGTAGAAGGTGCCGCTCTCAAGAGTCATTGGAGGAACAAATGAATTAACATATACAGCTTTTTATCATATCTATTTTGTTAAGTTTACTTATTTCTGAGAGAGAGAGAAAGAGAGAGCACACAAGCCGGTGAGGGGCAGAGAGAAGGAGAGACTGAATCCCAAGCAGGCTCCACGCCGGCAGCACAGAGCCCCACCTGGGGCTCGAACCCACCAACTGTGAGATCATGACCTGATCCTAGATCAAGAGTCAGATGCTTAACCGACTGAGCCCCCCAGGCGCCCCTACATATGTCCTGCTTGTACGACAGCGCCCATCCATCAAGCGCCATGTGAGTGTGGTGTTAGCTGTTTTTAATTATGGTAGGATATGCAATTTATTGTTTTCACCTTTTTTTTATTTAAGACCAATTTTTTAACATTTATTTTTGAGACAGAAAGAGACAGCGCGAGCAGGGGAGGGGCAGAGAGAGAGGGAGACACAGAATCCGAAGCAGG
>NC_043715.1:50113562-50131258 GCF_006229205.1 Suricata suricatta
CCTGCTTCGGATTCTGTGTCTCCCTCTCTCTCTGCCCCTCCCCTGCTCGCGCTGTCTCTTTCTGTCTCAAAAATAAATGTTAAAAAATTGGTCTTAAATAAAAAAAAGGTGAAAACAATAAATTGCATATGCTACCATAATTAAAAACAGCTAACACCACACTCACATGGCGCTTGATGGATGGGCGCTGTCGTACAAGCAGGACATATGTAGGGGCGCCTGGGGGGCTCAGTCGGTTAAGCATCTGACTCTTGATCTAGGATCAGGTCATGATCTCACAGTTGGTGGGTTCGAGCCCCAGGTGGGGCTCTGTGCTGCCGGCGTGGAGCCTGCTTGGGATTCAGTCTCTCCTTCTCTCTGCCCCTCACCGGCTTGTGTGCTCTCTCTTTCTCTCTCAGAAATAAATAAACTTAACAAAATAGATATGATAAAAAGCTGTATATGTTAATTCATTTGTTCCTCCAATGACTCTTGAGAGCGGCACCTTCTACACCAGGGCAGTTCAAGAGAAATACAGTGGGAGTCACATACGTCATTTAAAAATTCTCTAAGCAAAAAGAGCAGGTGAGTTTATACGATGTTCATTTTAATAACAGAATTTAGGTAACCTAATATTTGCAAACGGGACCATTTCAGGGTGTAATCAATATAGAAATATTAATGGGATTGGGGGGCCTGGGGGCCCAGTCGGTTAAGCGTCAGATGCTTGGTTTCGGCTCAGGTCATGATCACATGGTTTGTGGGTCTGGGCCCCACGTTGGGCTCCACGCCAACGGCGCAGGGCTGGGATTCTCTCTTTTTCTCTGCCCCTCCCCTGCTCACAATCTCTCTCTCCTAAATAAATATACTTTAAAAAGTATACATTAATGAGATCACTTCCTCCCCCCACACTCACATACACAAATCGTTCCAAGACCTTGAAATCTAGGGTGTATCTCGTACTCGGTTCCTCCGAGGCTCAAGGGCCACACGGGGTCAGCGGTTACCTCACTGGACAGACAGCAGGACTCCGTAAGGACCCTGGCTTTTACTCTGAGCACCGGGAGCCTCGGGAAGGATGTGCTCTGCCTCAGATGACAGCAGGGTCCCTCTGGCTGTGTGGGGGCATGGGGCGGGGGCACCAGGAGGAGGCGAGGCAAGAGGGTGCAGGTGGGGGGCGACCGTGGCTGGACCAGGCTGGGCAGTGGGGACGGGGAGCTGAGGCCCGATTCTGGACGCGTTCCACAGGCAGAGCTCACAGCCCACGCTGTCACGCCAACCGGATAGAGAAAAAGAGGCACCAACGAAGTGCCTAGTGGGCTCAGTGGGTTAAACGGCCGACTTCAGCTCAGGTCACGGTCTTGCGGTTAGAGAGTTCAAGCCCCGCATCGGGCTCTGTGCTGACAGCTCAGCCTGGAGCCTGCTTCAGATGCTGTGTCTCACTCTCTCTCCATTCCGTCCCTACTCATGCTCTGTCTCTCTCTCTCTCAAAAATAAACATTAAAAAAGTTTTTAAAAATAAAATAAAATATTAAAAAAAATAATGAAGATGATGCCAAAGTATGCAGCCCGGGCCACTGGGAGGAGGGCACTGCCATCAACCAATGGTGACGGCCCAGAGGAAGCAGGCTTGGTTTGGGGTTTGGTCTTGGTTTCAGTTTGGGGGTGGCTGGGCGGTGGGCAGCTCGGCCTTGGACACCTTAGATCTGGGGTGCCCAGCAGGCAAGCCGGTGGGGTGCTCAGCAGCGTGGTGCGGGCTGGACACAAAGTGCGGGGGACCAAGGGGGAAAGGGGAGATGCTCCCCCAGCCCCCCACCCAGGCATGCCCCCCCTTCCTCCCTCTACCTGACCTTTAGGGGGCCTGGCCTCTCTCTCCCAGCTCCCACCACCCTGCATCTGGCCCCATCACAGACTTCAGGCTCGCGCTTTGGGAGAACCGATTTCCAGAAGCCTGGCTGCCCCCAGTGCTGCCACCCCTACCTGGCCTCCGCGCCCACAGACCCCGTCAGGGCGAGACGCGGCCGTCCATCAGAACCGGCTAGCAATGGGCGGAGGCGGCAGTGCGCTGTGAGAGGCCCAACGGTGTGTGAGACGCAGGGGTCTCGGTCCCTCACGCAAAGGCCTTGAGGGGGACGTGCTCCCAAGCACAGCTTTCCTACAGACTCGGCGGACTCCGAGGTGGTGCCCTGGGATCAGACACTGATATTTCTGGAGGGGGGGGGGAGCTGTCCATGGTGGTGCATGGCTAGCACTCGCCCACCGGCTGCCCTGGGAGGGGAGCAAATCTTTGCGTGGCTGCCTCCCCAAAGGCCCAGACGGAAGAAGCCCGCAAAGCTCCGGGTCACACAAATGTGGCTTCAAATCCCCACTCTGCAGTCCTCTGACCCTGAACATCCGGCCTCACTTCTCTGGGGTCTCGGTCCTGGGGGACAAGGAAGGGTCTGGCGGCTGCCTGGTAGGCCTGGAGGGAATGATAATGGCAACAGGGGTGCCTGGGGGCTCAGTCAGCCGAGCGTCCAACTCCGGCTCAGGTCATGATCTCACGTTTGTGCGTTCGAGCCCCGCGTCGGGCTCTGTGCTGGCAGCTCAGAGCCTGGAACCTGCTTCGGACTCTGTGTCTCCCCCTCTCTCTCAGTGTCTCCCCTGTTCGTGCTCTGTCTCTGTCTCTCTCAAAAATAAATAAACATAAAATAAAAAAGAGAGAGACCTGGATTAACCTGAGGAAGGAGGGAGCTGGGGCCCCAAGCCAAAGATTCTCTGACACACGGGCCTTAAACATTGCCCAAAACTGGGGTCAAGCCCCTCAGGTCGACCGGTCCTGGTGCAGGTCCTTCCCCCTACTATGGTGATAATCTAATAACACAAAAACCCGTGTGCTCTGTCCTTCCTGTGAAATCCTCCCAAAGGAAGCCCCGTAAGAAAGGCACTATTATTTCACTCCTCAGATGCTCCCCAAAGTGTCCCGCACTGATGGGGATCCCACACGCGGGGGGTCCCCGGACTGATAGGGTAGGCCTCCTGATCCAGCAAGTTCGAATGCCACCCGGGACATGCCAGACTCCCTCCACCATCTAGAATACTCCTTCCCCTCTCCGTTTCTGGTCCCTGTGAAAGCTTCTCCGTCCTTGGTGCTCAGAGGCAGTTCCCAAAGCTTGCCATGGCACCTGAGACCCAAGAATCTCATAAACGGCAGGACCGGGCACCCTCTCACCAGTGTCCCTAGGGTCCGGCATGGGCCTGGCATCGAGCAGCCACGCAATCCTGGCTGCTGTCTGCAAGGGGTGAAAATGGTATAAAGCCTTTCTGGAATGCCATTTGGCAGGGCTCGCCCAAATCCAAATGCACGCTTCTCCCTCCCTTAGCAATTCCTCTTCCAGGAATCTGGCCGCTAGAAACACTCCTACGCAAGTGACTGGAGGTGTGGATACAAAAATGTTTGGTCGGGTCACTCCCCAGCTCAAAAGCCTCCTGTGGCTCCCACTTTACTAAGAATCGAAGCCCAAACCCCAAAGACGCAAGACAGAAACTCCAGAGTAACAAAGAGATAGGGTGACTCAGCTAATAATGGAGAGGAAAGGAGACACTAAAATACTCATTTAATCCAGGGGCGCCTGGGGGACTCATTAGGTTAAGCGTCCGACATCAGCTCAGGTCATGATCTCACGGTCTGTGAGTTTGAGCCCCGCGTCGGGCTCTGCTGACAGCTTGGAGCCTGGAGTCTCCTTCAGATTCTGTGTCTCCCTCTCTCTCTGCCCCTCTCCCCGCTCACTCTGTCTCTCTCTCAAAAATAAACATTAAAAAAAAATTAAAAGAAAAAAAGAACCCACATAGTGTGTGCGATCAAAGAGGAAAAATTTACGCATGGAAAAGAACCGCTGAGTGAACCCCCAAATCCTCATGGGGTCCCTTACGGAGAGGGAAGAGGTAGGGCAGGGGTGGGGGGCAGTGACAAGGCTACCACAGTGGTCACGCCTTTCTTCCCCGTATAATTCATACACACCCACCCTCAAACGGGCAACCCCGAAAGCAAGAGGTTAAGGAATCTTACTCTTGCCCTCGGCCCCCCAAGTCTCCATTCCATTCGCAGGGCCCTCGAAACAACTCAGAAACGGGCTGACCTCCACTCTACACCGTGTCACTGGCCCCTCTCCCCCCACGCAGCAGCGGCCTTACCCCGAGAGCCTGTCAGAAATGCAGAGTCTTGGGCCTGCCCCAGGCCACCCTACTCTGAACCTGCCATTCAGGTTTGAGAAACTCTAGATCCACATAGCACAGGCTAAAGCCTGGTTCAAGATAAGAGCAACAGGGGCGCCTGGGGGCGTGGGGGGCTCAGTCGGTTAAGCCTCCGACTTCGGCTCAGGTCATAGTCTCGCCGTTCGTGGGTTCGAGCCCCGCGTCGGGCTCCGTGCTGACAGCTCGGAGCCTGGAGCCTGCTTCGGATTCTGTGTCTCCCTCTCTCTCTGCCCCTCCCCCCTCCTCAAAAATAAATAAACATTAAAAAAAATAATAACAGCGACAACAGAGGAAGAGCACCCCGCCTTCACAGCCCATTTGTTATGCGCCAGTCACACAGCGTGTGATCTCACAGGACCCGCCCAGCCCCACCAGGTGGGGTGTGGATCTCTGGCCCCAAATCTACAATTCCAACCTCCAAAGGGCTCTAAAAACCATCCTTTGTCTTGTTCCCTGGCTGCTCTCAGGGGCACCCTGGGGCCGCAGCGACGGTCCCTCAGGGTCCCAGCAGCCACACATGCAGTAGCAGCGGCAATGTCCGTCGGGCTGAGCTCCCGCCTGCAATATTCTGAATTTCCAGACACCCACGAGGCCAGCGACGCCCATAATGTGGGCTTCTGTTCACCTGTGATGTCACCTTAGCCTCCAAGGCCTTAGGTCCCCTTCACGCACGGATGGGGAAACTGAGGCTGAGAGGGCTGGGGGGCTGGCTCTGAGCCAGCTTGGCCTGGAGCCCTGACCCCCCAACCCCCCCCAAGCCTTGGTCAGGCTGACTCACTCCCGCCCCAGCTGCTCACAGGCTCGAAAAGGCACAAACACATCCGCCACCAGGGCGGCCTCCCCGGTATGCTAATGAAGATACAGCGCTGGGTAAAAAGGGAAGGAGGGAGGGACGATGGCGCCCCGCTGGGCTGGGGCCTCCAATCAGGGGAGGCCCAAGTTGGACCTCGGGCAAACCGGGGTAAGGCGGCAGGGGGTGGGGGGCAGGGAGTGGGGGGCCACTTCCGGACAGCGAGCTTTCTGGGCTTTCTCAGCTCGGACACTGGAACCAGGAAGCGGCAGCGTTCAAGGCTGAAAACCTGGGCTGCGGGGGGCCAGACCACCGGAAGTTGGGGGGGATTCCCCACTCTGCCATTTAGCAGCTGTGTGACTCTGGGCAAGTGACTTAACCGCTCTGTGCCTCCTGTTTCCTCATCTGTAAAATGGGGGTGCTCACATCCACCTCCTCAGGGCAGTCTGTGGAATGAGCCGCGCACGTCAAGAGCCTAGAGGGGTGCCCGGGACAGGGCTGCCTGTTCTTATCATTGTGACTGTCCCAGGCCACGTGAAGCCGGCGACTGGACCCACACCACCCAGAAATCCTTCCCCCAGTGTGGGGCCGCACCGCCACCCCAATTAAGAACCACATGCTCTTAAGACCTCAGCCCAAATTGGGGCACCTGGGGGGCTCTGCTGGTTAAGTGTCCGGCTTCGGCTCAGGTCATGATCTCACAGATTTGTGGGTTCGAGCCCCGCATCGGACTCCATGCTGACAGTGTAGATAGAGCCTACTTTGGATTCTCTCTTTCCCTCGCTCCCTGCCCCTCCTCCACTCGCGCTGTCTCTGCTTCTCTCAAAATAAATAAGTAAGCTTAAAAAAAGAAAGAAAGAAAAAAGAAAGAAATTCTGACTACAGCCTTATTCTGAGTCAGGTCCCGGGGATGAATCCTATCATGGAAACAAGCCCAGTTAAGTGAGGGAAGTAGGACAGGGATGTGGAGGAAGGCTTCCTGGAGGAGGGGGGATTCAGGCAGAGACCTGCCGGAGACAGGAAGGTGCTGAGGATGCAGGGTAAAGACGAGAGGTAGGAACAGAGAAGGCAGGGTGAAAGGTCAGGGATGGTAGAGTTTTGTTGGAGGAGGTGAGGGGCAGAGCTACCCTGAGGACAGGCTCTAGGGAGCCAAAGGGTGCACTAAGAACTTATTTTTTTAATCTCTCACTGCCAAGAACTCTTGACCTCCTTCTTTTCCTCCTCCCTCCCTCCTTCCTTCCCTTCTTCCATCCATGACACCATCTTTCGCTTTCTTGTGGCTCCTCACACATTCCAGTTGGGCTCCCACCCCTACCTCCCCATCAGACCCCTGAAGACCCCACTTCAAGTCCATTTAAGCTAAGACCTTTCTGGAAACGCTCTCCTTTGCTCCTGAGATGCTGACCACGTCTGATCCCGAGACCTTGTCCTCTCTTTCTCCGTTTTGGCCACAGGAGCTCTGCCACCAAACGTGCGCAGCCGCCCAGGGCGATTCTCAACCCTCTCTCCCGTCCTCATCCCTGGGACGCCTAGCTCAGTGTCCCCTGTGACCCCTACTGTTCATCACCCATCCTGCCTCTCTCCCCCTCTCCATCCCTGGAGGCTTTAGAGCTCTACTCTGGGATCCGTGCCCCAAACCATAGACACCACACCTGCACCGACCCAGCTGGCTCCTGCCTATGACCTTTAGCAGAACATCCACATGCGTACCGGCCACTGTGCCTTCTCTCCGCCGGGTATGGCCTTGAGCCCTAAGCCTGTCCCCACACCCCCTCCCCCAAGAAGCCTGGCTCAATAGACTCCAGAAGTAATGCCTCCTCCAGACGTCCACCAGCCCAGCGGGAACCCCCGAGATAAGGATCTCGCCACGCAGGGAAGGGGGTGTCTCTGGCTTCCCTCCCTTGCCCGTCCCTGAGGGCAGAGCTCTGAGCTCACTGCTGTGGGTCTGAATTAACCAGCGGGATGTGCCTGGAGTCACACCTCTGCCCTGCCAGCAGCTGGCTGGGTGACCCTGGACAAGTCACTTCACCCCTTGCTGCTTCTGGGAGAGGGAGGTGGTGACCCCCCGGCTCAGGGGGCCTGGCTCTAGGGCAAATTTTACCACCGTGACTGCCTGCCCTGAATGGAGCGCACCACTGCGGGGAGACGCAACGGAACTGATGGGCAAGTAGCAACAGGACAGGGCCGCCCAGACACAGGGAGCTGGGGGAGGAGAAACAGGAGGGGGAATAAATCAGGAGCCTCTACATAAAGTAAAAACCCACGACCCAAGCAATGTGTCAGGGCACAGGAGAGCACGAAGATCTTGGGGGGCACCTGGAGGGCTCAGTCAGTGAAGTGTCTGACTTCGGCTCAGGTCACGATCTCGCGGTTCGTGGGTTCGAGCCCCGTGTCGGGCTCTGTGCTGGAAGCTCAGAGCCTGCTTTGGACCTTCTGTCCCTCTCTCCCTCTGCCCCTCCTCCACTCACTCACACACTCTCTCAAAAACAAATAAATATTAAAAAAAAAAAAAAAAGATCTGCGGGGAAATATATGGAGTGGGGGCTGGGCAGAATTTTATATCCATATAAAAATATATACTTGTGTATGTTTACATATAATATAAATGCTGGTTCTGTTTCTATTATGTTAAGATCAAAATTAAATTATCACATAATATACAGTCATATATGTGTGTGTACATATATTTACTTACCTACTCATTTATTTATTTGTGTTTTTGTTTGTTTTCTTAATGTTTATTTATTTTTGACAGAGCATGAGCAGGGGAGGGGCAGAGAAAGCGGGGGACACAGAATCCGAAGCAGGCTCCAGGCTCTGAGCTGTCAGCACAGAGCATGACGTGGGGCTGGAACCCATGAACGGCGAGATCATGACCTGAATGGAAGTTGGCACTTAACCGACTGAGCCACACAGGCACCTTGGGAATGGCATTTTCAAAAATTTTTTTATGTTTACTTATTTATTTTCGAGAGACAAGAGAGAGAGAGGGAGATATGGAATCCAAAGACAGGCTCCAGGCTACCAGCGGTTAGCACAGAGCCCGATGCGGGGCTGGAACCTATGAACCGTGAGATCGTGACCTGAACTGAAGTTGGCACTTAACCGACTGAGCCACCCAGGTGCCTCGGGAATGGCATTTTTCCAGACCCTTCTGGTGATCTGGAAGCAAGTGGGTCACAAATAGGGATTCCAAACACAGGAACTGACCTTCCCTTTCTCCACCACTGGGATGTGCCCATCACTCATGCAGTCAGTCAACTGTGAGCCAGGAGAACGGGGAGCCCATTGTGTCTCTGTCAGCAGTGTAGAGTCTAGTGAGAAAGCCAGGCCTCAGCAAGGCTCACAGGAGACCAGGTACATGCACCGGGGCTACGAGGGGTGAGCCAGTGAACTGGGGGGTGTCCCTAGAGCAGGGCCCTGGGGGTCCAGGCAGGGCGGCCAGGGGAGGGGTGCTAGGAGGCAGAGACTTCATGGGGGTAGGGGCCAGTCTCAGCTGAGAGAACAGAGGTAAAACCTCCTCCTGGACTCTGCTCAGAGAGAAAAAGGAAAGCCTTCCTAACCCCACACCACGGCCGAGTCCCAAAGCCAGAGGTGTTCGACCCCAAGGACCACATTGAGTCTGTAAAACTGGAGAAGAGACGACGTGGGTCCACCTCAGCTGACGGGGGAGGGGTGGGGGGGTGGCCTAGCAGGTGTTGACAGGGAAGGGGGATGAGGGAGCTTGTCGGCCATTTGGGAGGACACTCTGGATCATGACAGGGTTACCCACAGGGCCGTCTTTGCCGAGACCCGTCAAGAGGCACATGTAACCCCTGCTTTGCATCGTGGGTATGGAGGGAGATCACTGGGTGCATTCTGGGGGGAAGTAAGGGCAGCGCGGCAAGAGCCTGGCAGGAAAGGGTTCAAGAGCTGAGCACGTGGCTCACCCAGCCTGGGTGGGGGGGCTCAGTGTTGGAGGCCGGCGGAGGGCCTACAGAGGCCAGGAGGGCGAAATGTCACACGGACCTGTGGGGCGGGGGCTGCGGGCATGTGCCTGCCCAGCACCACGGCGGGTACGCTGCAGCGCCCGTCCTCTGGGAAGGAGCCACAGGTGGGGGGGGGAGCGGGCCGCCCACTCTGTCTCCAGGTTGCAAAGCACTAGGAGGGGCTCCCTCTAGGGTCCCAGGGGTCATTCACGAGGATCAGGCAGCTGCAGACATTCCCCTCGCCCTCTGCCTCCAAGCCTACCAGCTGGGGCACGGGGGACATGGGCTGGGAAGGGGGGTCACCGAGAAGTCCGCAGCAGCCCCCCACCCTTCCAAGTCCATGAAACACTTGGAACCAGGAAGTCTAGAGGGATGGAATGGGCAGGAGGAGACAGAGGCAGCTGAGCCTGGCTGGGGGCTCCAGGGACCTCCCCTCGGACCCCCTAGCCCTACAAAGAGCTTCTGGTTCCACCTCTGGGTACACGCAGAAAGAGGAGCAACAGCGACAATCTCAATGGCCGCCACCTCTGCGGAGCGCTCATGCCGAGCCAGGCATTTGTAAAACACTTGTCCGGGCAAGACTCACAGACTCATGGTGCAAAGGCTCTAGGAAGAAGCCTGGGCTCCTGGTCCTCCAGCCTGGGATCAGAGAGTGGAAGGAACTTGCCCCAGAGCACAAGGTTTGAAGGGGCGGGTGCCTGGGGGGCTCAGTCGGTTGAGCATCCGACTTCCGCTCAGGTCATGATCTCACGGTTCGTGGGTTCGAGCCCTGCGTTGGCTCTGTGCTGACAGCTCAGAGCCTGGAGCCTGCTTCGGATTCTGTGTCCCTCTCTCTCTGACCCTCCCCCACTTGTGCTCTCTCTGTCTGTCAAAAATAAATAAATGTTAAAAAGAAAATTAAAAGAAAAAAGAAAAAAGAAGGGTCAACAAGAGGATGCAAACCCACGTAGCCACCCAGTTACCCTCACCTCTGGGGTCATCCTGTCCATCCCCCAGCCCTGGTTTGACTTCTCTGACTCGCCCTTTATGGTGACAATTTCTGCACCGAAACAGCAGACCCTAGGCCCACACTGTATATATCTGGATGTAAATCCCAAACCTGGGTAACTGGAAACAGCCCCCAGGGTCCAGGGCCTGGGATGGCCAAGACAGGGACCTCGCCAAGGTCCCAAAGAAGGGAAACTAGAGAAAAGACAACCCGGCCAAGGCCCACTGCCTTGCCACCTCAGTTCTCCCAATCTGTGAAATGGGCTTCATGTCTTCACTCTCACAGAACAGGACAGATCCTGGAGGCAATGAACAGAATTCTGGACCCCAGAAATACTAATATTGTTAGTAACAATAGTAATATCGTTGAAATGATACAATGTCTGGAATTTGCTTAAATCTATCTAGAGAAAGAAAAAACAAAACGTGCAGAGTAGGGGATGGGGTAAAAGACAATAAATAGGGGCGGCTGGGTGGCTCAGTCGGTTAAGCGTCCAATTTAAGCTCAGGGCAGGATCTTGCAGTTTTCAGGTTTGAGTCCTGCGTCGGGCTCTGTGCTGACAGCTCACAGCCTGGAGCTGCTTCGGATTCTCTGCTTCCCTCTTTCTCTGCCCCTTGCCCACTCATGTTCTGTCTCTCTCTCAAAAATAAACAAACAAAAAACTTTTTTTTAATAAAATGATAAAATCTCCATGGTAGGGGTGCCTGGATGGCTCAGTCAGTTACGTGTCTGACTCCTGGTTTTGGCTCAGGTCAGGATCTCACAGTTCGTGGGTTCAGGCCCTACATCCGGCTCTGCACTGACGGCGGGGGGGGGGGGGGGGCGCCTGCCTGGGATCCGCTTTCCCCCCCTCTCAAAAATATATAAACTTAAAGAATAATAAAATCTCCATGATAAAAAGTAAAAATCATAATAATAGGGGCACCTGGCTGGCTCAGTTGGAAGAGCGTGTGACTCTTGATCTTTGTGAGTTCAACACCCGTAACTGGGTGCAGAAATTACCTTAAAAAATCTTTTAAAAAATCATAAGAATAAGCCCAGCAAACTTTCACTGTGCTTGCCTTCAAGCCAGGACGAGTCTTTTCTTTTTTAACATTTATTGTTTTTTTGAGATATAGCATGAGCAGGGGAGGGGCAGAGAGAGAGGGAGCCACGGAATTAGAAGCAGGCTCCAGGCTCCGAGCTGTCAGCACAGAGCCCGACGCGGGGCTCGAACCCACGACTGTGAGATCCTGACCTGAGTCGAAGCCGGACGCTCAACCGACTGAGCCCCCCAGGCGCCCCCAGGACCAGTCTTAAAACCTTTCCACAACCTCACTCACTCAAGCCTCACAAAAGACCCCAGGAAGTTCTATTACAGACGAGGAAACTGAGGCCCAAACAGTATTTGATTGCCTAGCACCTTCCGTTTAAAATGCCAATGTTGTGGCGCCTGGGTGGCTCACTCGGTTAAGCGTCTGACTTTGGCTCAGGTCATGGTCTCATCATGGTTGGTGAGTTCGAGCCCCGTGTGAGCCCGCTTTGGATCCTCTGTCCCCATCTCTCTCTGCCCCTCCCCCGTGTGCACACACACGCGTGCGTGCTCTCTCTCTCAAAATAATAAAATATTTAAAAAATAAAATAATAAAATGCCAACATTGATTGCCCAAGATTTGGGAGGAAAGCAGTACGGACCTGGGTACCCATTCCCTTGGGAGACTTTGCTACTTCTTTTAAATTTTATTTTAGAGAGACAGCGCACGAGTGGGGCAGAGAGGCGGTGGGGGGGGGGGAGGGAATCCCAAGCAGGCTCCACACTCAGCGCAGAGCCCAACACGGGGCTCAAATCCCACCACCCTGGGGTCATGACCTGAACGGAAATCAAGAGTCAGTCACTCAACCAACTGAGCCACCCAGGGGTCCCACTACTTCTCTTCTTCATCATCATCAAGGCCAATAACGTTTTTTCTAAGTAAATTCCCTGCCCAATGTGGGGCTTGAACTCACGACCCCGAGATGGAGTCACCAGACGCCTGACCACGAACACTTTCTAAGCACTTGCTGCATGTCAGCTACTGTGTTCAGCATCGAACATTCAAGAGCATGTCAGAGGCGAGTCTCCTGTCATTCCCCTCCTTCCATTGGGGAAACTGAGGCATGGGTGCAGCAGCCCGGTCTGTTCCCGGGGTCACGCTGCTGTGCCTCACGCCAGAGCAGCCTGCCATGTGCCCTCTGCTGCCACGCGGCTCAGAATGCCAACATTGTTCCCCATGCGCCTTTGGGGAAGACAAGGAAGACCTTTCAGAGTGCAGAAGTCAGCATGCGCACAGCGGCTGGTTTCTGAAAGCCCAGCTCAGGCAAGCGCTGCCCCGTTCAGCCCTCACAGCAGACCCTCCCAGAGGGCCATCATGGTCCCGTTTCACAGATAAGGAAACTGAGACCCAGACACGGGGATCATTTGGCCTGGATCACACTATCATTAAGTCGAAAAGCAAGCATCCCCTCCCGTGCCTGCCAATTACGGGGTTCACAGCCAAGAATCTGGGTATTTCAGGCTGATAACAGTGCCCATGACCGACAAGGCCACCTGTGCACATTAGGGATGCCATTCAGCCCTCACAACTACCTCCCACACGTTGGAACAGAGATGAACCCATTTAGCAGAGGGGAAAATTGACGCCCGGAACTAGCAAGCTCCTGGTCTACGGCCAGGATTCCAACCAAGAGACAGAGACAGCCGGATTCTAGAGCCCCACACCAGGTGGCAAGCGTGCTAGGCAGGCCACGGGCAGAAAGGAAGAGGCAAGGAGGCCACAAGAGGCAAAGACAGGAGAGCAGGCAGATTGGATGGACTGAACAGGACGGGAAGGAAGTTGCCGAGGCACCTCCAGAGAGCCACTAAATGACAAATGGCAGACAGGCCCCTGGTCCAGCCACCCCACTTAGAGTCAATCCCACAGGCACACCCTGTTCCCGGGAATACACCAGGACCTGTGAGGCGAAAACCGCTTCCACATCTGGGTCAAAGAAACGAGGGTTCACCCGCACCCCAGAACACCAATCGGCGGAGAAAAGATGGAGGAGACCCTCCCGCTCCCAAGTAGGAGAGTGTCTCCCTGGGAAATGAAGAGGAAAAGCAACGTGCAGCACCACGGGACAGCAGGCAAAAATAAAGATCTTTAAAGATGCATCTGCACATATAGAAATACATGTGCACGGAACATCAGGATTGGGGAGCAGCCTCAGGAGAGGGGAGCCAGGGACCAAGGGTGCTGGGGAGGGAGGAGGGAGAGACTTCCTGTGTTTGCAATGTGTCCCATGTGCACGTAGCACTTAGGAAAAAATAAAAATAAAATTAAAAAAGACCGCGAGAGAAGTCGCTTCGACCACCCAGTCGGAATGACTCAAATCGCACGGCAGATTAACCCAGCCCTGGGGACCACGCTTGCCTCTGGGACTTCCTGGCCCCGCTCCCTGGCACACAGTAGGCCCTCAGCAAGTTTCACTGGGAACAATTAAAGAAACAAAAAGCACTCTCCCCGGGCCAGCTGGATCCCACGCCACCAGGATGCACACAGACTCGCCCACAAAACTAATTGTCACCGAACTAGAAACGTCTTAGAAAACTCTCCGTTGGGGAGGGGGGGGATCTTGCATGTCACCGAGGAGAGACACAAAGGCTTCAGTCAATGGGGACAAGACTCTTAACCAGTGACACCCCAGGCAGGGGAGGATTCAGGAGAGATGAGGAGGGACCCTTGGGGACAATTCAACCCAACATTTCCCATGCGTCTGTCTGTGGTGTGGAACGTCCTACTCCAGGGAGGGGGCGGAGGGGGACAAGAGTCAGGCTGGGGGAATAAGTGGGGAGCAAGTCATTCTGATGGGGGGCAGTGCGGGGGGAGTGGCTTATGTCACAGATGTAGTTCAGGTAACTGGCTTCCATTGAGAGGGTGCCTGGTGGGGGAAGACCCAAAGGAGACCAGAGCAAGATAATTATGCCCCCCACCCTGTCCCCCGCGGGGCGGGAAGGGGAAAAGGCAGCCCCTCACAGCTCTCCAAGCCCAGGCCCACTGGAAAAGAATGCCATGTTTTCCTGTTTCCAATTAACTGCCCCCCGCCCCCCGAGCCAGCAGCCCTCTGCATTCTTGAGACCAAGAGTCAAGACAAGCCACAGGGGAGAGCTGGGCAAGCTGGCTGGAACCCCATTGGTGGCTTAGCCCCCAGGAACCTGGGGGACCCCACCCCCCCACCCCAGGACCCTCCCACCAGGCCTCAGAGCTTGGTGCCGACCCCCTTCCATAGCTCTAGGGGGTGGGAGGGGAAGACCCCACATCCCGAGGGAAGGCTGGCGAAGGCCCCAGAGGCCTCTGGGAAGGAAGTCAGCAGGGAGGGGGGTGGAGCACAGGCCTGTCCCTTTGGGCCTTACTCATGCTTCTCCGCTCAAAAAAAAAAAAAAAAAAGAAAAAAATCAGTTCCTATTTTCAGGAAACACTCAGGCCTGAGAGCTGGTGCGTTCCCCACAGCCCCTCTCCTCTTGCCCCCAGAAAGGAATTAGCAGGACTTAGGCCTATCATCACAGGAAGGAAGATCTTTACACATCAAGGTCAGGGCGGGAGACAGGGGGCAAAACACGGTGTCTTCTCAGCTCCGCTGATACATGCAGAGTCCTTCTCCCACTCGCTCCTACCCTTGCAGCCTGGGCTTGGAGTCCCCTCTCAGCTTTCCCTGGGCTCAGTTTTCTCAACTGTAAAATGGGAAGATCACCTGTACTACCCTCTCTGATGGGCGAGCTGGGCCCTCCCAATGGCTCTCCCTCAGTCCACCATGCGCCCCCCCCAGTAAGTGCAGAAGGGGAAGGGCCAGATGGTTCAGACAGTGGGTGGGGTCGGGGGGGGGGGTCAGCGATTTACAGTTGGCCCTCGCCCACCCACGATGGGGAGGTGCCCACCCACGAGGGGGCGGTCCTCCAGGCCTTCTGCTGCTCCCTTCAATGTCCAGCACCCAACATCCCTCCCCACCGCCATAGGCACGGCCACATCCAGTCTGATGAACGACAAACGAAATAACACGTCTGGGCAATACTTTCACCCACCTCAAGGTCAGCTAAGGGAACTATAATTATGGCCACCTGCAGGTGAAGAAGCTGAGGACCAGGGCCTTAAATGACCTAAGGCCACAGAGTGGGGACAGGGAGTCTGGCGCCAGCCAAGGGAAGAAAGGGTCTCTGCCGGATGCGTCAGGGTGCTTTGAAGGGTCGCCGGGCAGAGTGACCACGAAGGCTGCCCTCTTGGCAGGGCTGAGTGGCAGAAAGCCGGGCCAAGTCCCGGCTCAGGAGGAGGAGGAGGAGGAGGAGCATGGGGCTGGCTCCCAGGTGCCCCCAGACCCCCAGCCAGCCGGGTCTGCGGTCCCCCTTCCCAACCCACACACCCCCAGCTCAGTCCTTGCAGGCAAATGTTCTGCTCCAGCCATGGGGGAAAGGATTCCACTCCCGGCCCCACTTCCAGACGTCTTGACACCTTCCCCAAACCAGCATGGGGGCGGGGGGGTGGGGGGTGGAAATGACACAACGGCTCCTTCCAGGTATTATTATACATGAGACCCGGATCAACTGAAATCAACAGGACAACGTGCCAAAGAGGGGTACGAGGAGAACTTCACAGTTTTGAGCAGGGCTGGAGAAGCCGGAAATGGTTGCCAACTGGGGCTCTTGTGACTCTGGACAAGTCCTGTAACCTGTCTCTGGGCCTCCATTAGCCTATCTGCAAAATGGGAATGCTGTCACAACCCCCCCCCCCCTCCCCGGGTTGTGGCCAGGATGTAGCAGAAGCAATCCATGGTGCTCCCTGGGTGGAAAGATGTGGTTGTTTGTGGGTTCTAGGTGTGGGGGGCGGGGGAGCCATCGGGAGGATGGGGGGAGTAAACATAAGTCCTTCAATCCCACCGGACTTCAACACAGGGAAGAGGAGGACTCCCAAACTGTCCAATTCCCCTGTTCTCTCTCCCACCACCCCACAGGTCAGACTTGACTGAGCTCCTTACCCCCCCACCTCAGGTGAAAGCACACAGAGAGCGGGATCAAACGCCCCCCACCCCACAAAGGCGCAGGCAGAAAGGAGGTGTGAGGAAAACACTCCAAACGTCCCCAAACGGCAATTATTCTATCGGAGGTCCGTGTGACAAAAGGAGCTGATGGTCCGGCCAGACATGAGGCTGGGCACCGCCAGCAAGCAACCCCCGGTCAGGGAGCCCGGGAGGGCTGGGACCTGTCACCCCGGGCCTCCCGGGGAGAGCTGACCCGGCGGCCTCTGACCCCACCTCCCAGGAAGTTCAGCTGCTCCGAGCCACAAAGCAAAACAAAGGGGCGCGGAGAGGAAGGAGCCGCGGTCCCTTCCAATCACCGCGGGCCCCCGGGTCCCGAGTCCCCGAGCCCTGGCGCCGCTCGCCGCCTGCTCCTCCGCTGGCCGCGGACGGGGCCCGGGCAGCCTCCGGTCCCGGGTCTCCCCGCGGCCGCCCGTGACAGGAGCCGGGGAAGCAGCCGAGGGGCAGCCGGGGATGGGAAAACCAGATGGCCCCGGCCCTCCTCCCTCCTCCTCCATCCCTCCCTCCGGGTGCCCGCGGCCTGGCCGCCCTCCGCAGGGGCCCGGGGAGGCCGCGGGCCCGGCTCGTCCGGGCTCACCCCGGGGAAAGGGTTGCCTTTGTCTAAAGGTCACCACCCGAGCGCGGTGCTCGGGCTGGGCCTGGTGCCTCCCATTCCCAGGCCGAGGGGGTGGAGATGGGGGGCCGCCCCAAATCTCGGGAGGTGACAGGAGTAAGGCTCCCCTCCCTCCCCTCCCCCTCCCCGTAACGGCCCCCTCCGGGACCAGCCAGCTAGCGGGGGAGGGGGGGTCAACTCCCCTCATCGCTGGGGGGGTGGGGGACCAAGTCAACTCCTTTCATTGTTTAGGGGCGGTGGGGAGGGGGAGACCCGATGGCCTCCTTCCGCATCCATCCCTTGCCCGCCTGCCGGATGCCCCATTTCTCCCCGGCACCCCCCGACCGGGATTTGGGGAGGGGGCGCAGGGGACGGGCGAGAGGGGGAGATGAAGGCTCGCCACCTCCGGCCGGGAGATCTCCATCCACTGCCCCACTGCCCTCTTCTCGGAAAGGCGGGGAGCAGGGTGAGGGGAGGGGGGCCCCCGGGCCGGGGGAGGGGGTCTCCCCGCCCCTCCCCCAGTGGAACATTAGGTCTCGTTTTTCCGCCGCTCCATTGTATCCCCGGCAGCCGGCGGGAGGGCCGGGGAGGCACCGGGCACCAGGTTTGGGCAGGGAAGCCGGGGGGGGGGGTCCCCGCAGGATCGGGGCGGCGGTGATGGTGGGAGAGACGCGGGGGATGGGGGGGCTGCCGGGGGTGGTGGGCGCCGAGCAAAAAAGGAGGCAGCGGGCGCTGCGCCCCGGTTGGGGGGCTGAGTGTGTGAGTGTCGGGGGGGTGGGTTCGGCCCCGGCTCCGGCTCCCCCCACACACACCCTCGCCGCCAACCCCCACTCCCCCCTCGCTTTTGCGCCCTGTCACAGCCCCGACTCGCAGGTAGAGAGAGTTAAGAGATTTAAAGAGAAATTGCTACATTGTGAGAAACTCACCCTGATGTTTGAGCAGCCGTCGGCGCGGGGTCTCCGAGACGGCCCCGCACGGGCTGCAAAGGGAGGACCCAGAAGGGGCCGACCGGCCGGGCCGGTCAGCGCACTGCCTGATCGCATGGCGGCCGCCCGGCAGCCTCCG
>NC_043715.1:50131358-50159932 GCF_006229205.1 Suricata suricatta
CTCCTCCTCCTCCTCCTCCCTCCGCCCTCGCCGGGGGACGGGCTTGGGGGAGGCCCCGCCCCGCGCTCCGCACACCAGCTCCGGCTCCGGACGCCGAGCGGCGGGCCCGCGAGCGAATGGGAGGCAGCGGACGCCCCGGGAGGCTGCCTCCCGCTCCAGCGCCACCCCCTCCCCAGCCCCTGTCCCGAGGGTTTGGGGTCGCGCCTTCCCCAGGTTCTGGTGGAGTCGGCCGACTTCCTCGGACCGTGCTCTGGGCTGCGGGGAAAGGCTACAGGAGTCTGCGCTCCCAGACCCCGGGCGCCCTGCCCGCTGGGGAAGGGGCGCCGTGCGCCCTGGGCGAGCGCCGGACGCGGGGCACAGTCACCGGGCGGGAGGACGCGCCCAGGGCGAGCGCCGGAGGTTCAATAAAGGTAGCGGGAGTAGAAGGTGGAGAAGAGAGGGCACCTCGCGGGTGGAGCCGCGAAGGAGCCGCCAGTGGGAACGAATAGGGTGGAAGGCTGCGGTGAGGGTGGGAGAGTGGTTGAGGGCAACTGTTCGGGACCCCGAGCGTGGCTCGATCACTCACCTCAGACGGTCTGTGCTCACACCCGATGGCCCCGGGGACGGCGCCAGGGACACGGGATCCAACTTCAGAGCCACCTCGAGGACTCTCGGGCCGCGCTGATGGGATTCCCAGAAGCCCCAGAACGCCTCGGTGGTGTTGGGTCCGTTTCCGCCCCACCAGCCTGTGAACGCCTTTCGGGCGGGACACTTAGATTCCCGCGTTCAGGCCGGGAACGCGTGGTGGGCGCCTGCCGTAGGTCCCGCTCGGTGCTGGGGACCCAGCGGGGACCCGAATGGCCTGGACCTGCCTGCTTCTCCGGGGTGCACAGACCAGGGGGACCTCTTATTTTGGTCTCTTAACTACCTTCTGTCTCCCCAGTGCCCTAAAAAGGCTCATGCATGCAGAAGCAGCTTAATAAATGCGTTGATTGAATGAGTGATTGAGACCTATCTGTGTTTTAAACTTGAGTATTTATTTTATCTTGATGGTACTATTCATGTTACTTAAGAGATCATACAGGTTAAGGACCCTCAACTCAAACCTGTGTCTCTGGTTCACATCCTGCCTTTGCCACGTCCTTGCTTTGTGACCTTGGGCCAATCCCTTCACCTCTCTGTGCCTCCATTTCCGCTTCTCCATAATGGGCTCCCTTCATAAGGTTATCGGGACCAAATAAGCTTGTCAGGGAGAGCGGAACCTGACCGGAAGTGCTAGATAAGGGCCGACTGTTCTTGATTATTACGTAAAAAGTAGACTGCCAATTTCAGAAGTGAAAGCATGGGTTGCCCCAAATGTAAGACACTGGTGAATCCATATCTCACATGGTGGTCGTCCACGGCACACTGGAAGTACGGGACTCTTTGGAGAACACAGTATACACACTTAGACTTTATTTTTGTGCAGCCTGCCCTTCTGTTTGCTATGATTGAGCCGATCAAGCTACACCTTGAGTATTCACTCACTAGTGCCAAGCACAATATTTGGAAACCTCAGCACAGCCCACCGGGAAGATGCCACCCCCATCTGGAAAACCTTGAATCCCATTTTACAGCGTAGGAAACTCAGATCGGCTCCGAGAAGGGGAAGTATTTTGCCCAAAGTCACACAACCAGAAAGTGATTTGAGCTGGGTGACACTTGTGTCTCTATCAAAGCTGCCAGCCTCTGGGGAATGACTGGTTAAAAGCAGATATGAGGCACCAGGAGTGACCATCCACATGTATTCATTCCAAAACAGGTATATTTTTTCTTTTTCTTTCTTTTTTTGTTTTTGTAAAGCTTATTTATCTTGAGAGACAGCAAGCGTGAGCGGGGAAGGGGCAGAGAAGCCCAAGCAGGAGCTTGGTCCCAGACAAGGGGATCACACTCCCCGGCCGGTAACATCCTGACCTGGGGCAAAACCAGGTGGCGTAACCGGCCAACTGACTGCGCCACCCAGGTGCCCCTGCCGGAAGTATTTTTTTAAGTATCTGGTGTGTTCCAGAATTTTAGGAGCAGCCAAGACCACTCAAGTCCTCGCCCCACCCTCCACCCCTGCACCATACATACACGCTTCACAGTCCTTTAAGGAGCACAGACAATGTCTCCCATCCAAGTACTAACCAGGCCCGACCCTGCTTAGCTTCCGAGATCAGCCGAGATCAGGCACATTCGGGATGGTATGGCCATAGACAAGGAGCACAATGTACAAGTAAGACTTAGCATCCGATGCCCCCACTGCCCTCCATGCATGGCGGGTCCCAAGTTTCTGTGGTGTACCGGGACCCCCCACCCCTGCAACACTGCCCAAAGTACTTTGTGCTCAAAAAAGGTCTTTTGAACAAAGAGGGAATAGCCACCCTCCCACAGACACACCTGACCTCTTTGGAAGATGGCCTTGGGCCATGCTTCTTGGAATGGGCCCGGCTGGGAGTGAAGGAGGCCAACCTGAGGTCAACCCCAAACCAAGCCACAGCTGGCAACCCCCCCTTCCCACACCGGGAAAATCAAAAGTCCAAGGCCAGCGTAGGGGACATTCCGGGTCCTAGTGAAAAGAGACTTGCTGTCTTTTGGGGGATGACACACATCTCCCCTTTAAGAATCCAATGCAAGTGGTGAGTTCTAGGTTAAGAACAGTTGGCGACGGTAAGACACAGACAGGTCCAGCGACTTGTCCCAGAGCTACTGAGCCAGGAAGGGGGCGGGGGAGATCCAGTATACCCAGGTGTTCCATCACCAACCGTCTCTGAGTCATCACATGAACTTGGGGTGAGTCACTTCCCTTCCAGCTCCTCCATTTTCTCATTGGTCCAATGGGAGCATATAGTCAAGACACCAACACCCCTCCTGCCATTTTATTATGAAAAATTTCAAGCATGGAAAAATGGTGGAAACAATGTACATACACCTAAATACCCACCACTTAGATCTGACCGTTAGCATGTTACTCTTCTTGCTTTATTACACATCTGTGCATGTATCCATCCATCAAATCCGTCGTATTTTTTGATGTGTTGCAGACATCTGTTTGCTTCCTCCTCAACATCATTAACCAGGTAATCCTAGCTCCCCAATCTGATAACGGCTCATGACTGGCAACTCTCTGGACCAGGTGCTGGCTCTCTTCAACCTCAGTTCTATCCCTTTTTTTTTTTTTTCTTTTTTGTCGTGAAGGAGAAACAGATTCAGAGAGTATAAGAAACCAGATCAAGGTCAACAGCCTGGGATTCAAACCCAGCTCTGGGTCCCCTGGGTTCAGACTTTATAAGGAGTACAGAGAAGATGAAATGAGACAATGGACACAGAAGGTCTTTGGGGACAGCAAGAGACTAGTGCACAGATGTGAAAAATTAGGACCAGAGAAAGTGCACCTATGTTTCCTCAACCAGCAGACAGGCTGGGCTCCTGGCAGGGGTCCTTGCTTCCCAATGAGACTTAATCCCGTATGGATCACACTATCTCCTGTTTACTAACATAAGGCTGGGCAGGTGACACACACCTCACAATGTCTGCTGAAATGAATAAAGGGTCCAAAAAAGTTTGCTGTGAGGAAAATGCCTTCTGTAGGTCCTTGTAGCCACTCAACAGCAAGCATAGTCCCAGACGTTGGACTTGGGGTTATCAATACCCCACATGGAAGGGCGGCTGAGCAGCTCAGTCCCTGGAGCATCCAACTCATGGTATCGGCTCAGGTCATGATCCCCAGGTCATGGGATCAAGAATCTGCATGGAGCCTGCTTAAGATTCTCTCTCTCTCTCCCTCTGCCGCTCCCCCGCTTCTGCACACTCTCTCAATTTTTTAAAAAAGAAGAAAACCCCATGGCCTCAACATGAACTTGGATGTCTGCCCTTCATCTTCAATGCTTAATGGAACTGTTTTAAATACAATTTGGCAGCTGAAAAGGAACAGCAGGACACCCACTACTGGCCGTGGAAGGGTCCAGAGCATTGGAGAACTAATCTGCCCTGTCCTAGGGCTCTGATGCTTTTTTCCACTTTCACGCCACTGACCCCAAAGCTTGGAAAGCTCCTCTCCCCCCGCCCAAGTACCACAGCATTTTCTGTCCCATCCATTCCCACTGCGAGTCCTTCCCCACCCCCACCCTCGGCTCTGCCAACCAGCTCCTAAACCCCTTTACCTCTAACTGAAGCCTGCGCCTCCTATCCGCCCTGCCGTCCAGCCCCTCCCTTCCAGGGCCGTGACCGGGACCTGCTCTGGTCGCCATCTCCCTACCGAGAGGGGTGGTTTTTCTTTTTCTTTACTCCTTTTTGAATAAGTGGTTGTCCCTCCCAAAGTCAAAACAGTGCCCATCGCGGGCCCTTCCTGGCACTGAAACTTTGCCAACCCACGTTCTGTTTCTTGATCTGGGAGGACGCTGGTGCTAAGGGAGTTTCTGGCTTTCAGTTCAGGAGCACACTTACGACCCATTCACCGCTCTGTAGGTATGTATGGAACACTGCAATGAACAAGAGGGCACGGAACAACAAGGCTTGCCCAATCCTAAAACACCCTGAGGTCCCTTCCGGTTTCGTTCAATGGGATTCGAAGGGAGAAAGTTTCCATCAAAGACCTCTCCAGGATCCGGGTTCTGGCCGCCTGGTGAGGAAAGAAAGGGGAACCGGAGGGCACTGGCTCCGGTCCCACTCCTGCCCCCTGACCGCGCCCTTTAAACATGGCTCGGACAGCGGGACTGCGCAGCCCCAGCTTCCGAGCCCTACGGGCCCGCTCGGAGGGCAGAAGCCAAGAGCGCAATAAAATCAGGCAGCAGAGAGCCCAGCCCGGCCTCGGGTCCTCAGCGCGGCAAGTGCGGGGGGCGGGGCCTGGACTCCCATTGGCTCGAGCCTAGGGGCGGGCCCACTGCTCCGACCCGCCCCCACCCCCGCCGGGTTAATTGGGCCTCGCGCCTGCCCGGGGAATTATTCATCGGGGGGCGGGGCCTGGGTTTGTTTACACTCTGCCATTGGCTGGATTTGAATCGGCCCGACTGCGGGCTGGCCGCGGGGCGGGGCTCCAGAGGGCCGTGGCCCGCGCCTGACAGCTTCGCGAGGAAGGGCCTGCGCGAGGCGCGCCGCCGGAGGCCCGCGACCCAGCCGACCCGTACCCTCGGCGGAAGCGGCCAGCGGGGGCGGGCAGGTTGAGGCTTCCGCTCGTTTCTCCACAAATACCAGCCAAGGGCTATGGTGGGGAGCACTGTTTTTGTTTTCATAAAAAACGCTTAAGGATAAACAAACCCGGAAGCAACCTTGCTGTCCAAGGATGGGGGACTCATTTAAATTAGCTGTGGCCTGACCGAGTAGTGAGACACAAAGTAACCGTAAAATGAGGAAGGAAGACGCGAACCGACACATAACAAGCTATGTATCCAGTCAAGAAAAAAAAAAAAAGCAAAGAGGGGAGCAGAGTGTATAATGATTTAAAAGTGGAGGCGTGGGTGAAAGAAATACAAGATTTTGGTTGTTAAATGCACAGAAAGTCTTAGAAAGCAGAAACAAACTGGCAACAGCAGTTGTCTGTGGGGAGGAAGATAGGGGGCGCAGAGGGTAGATCTTTTTGTACTGCTGTAAAGTTACAGCCGAATACCACCCATTCAAGGAATTACATACAATGTAAATAAACACACAGGATTGAGTTCTGAGAACTCTCCCCTTGCACTTTCCTACCTTGCCATCATTGCCCCTTGGAAAACTCTTGACTTGGCTTAGAGGCCATGGGCCTCCGAACTGCACCCCCTGTACCTCCGCAATGGCCTTGGGGGTTTGGGGAGGGACTCGCCAGGAATGAGTGTCTTCCACCAGGCATGTACCCCCAGATATCCAGACTCAATGGAGAGAAATGGCTTTGTGGTGTGAAGTGAGTTAGTAATTACCACTGGATTTAACATCCTTACTCTGGGAAAGGGGCTCCCTTAGCCATGCTTGGGGGTGGATGAGGAGAAAAAGCCTAAATAAAGAAGCCCTAAAGGAAAGAAGCGAAAATCAATTCTAGGAGAGGCCCCTTTAAGAAGGGAAACCTGCCTCTTGCAGAAAATGATGTGAGGCTAGTGGAGCCCCTGGGCAGAGGGGACAGTTGTCCTGGGCTTTGGCTTTTATTAATACTCTTCTGTTCTGGGAGGTCTAGAGAGAATGAGAAGCACTTCCTGCAGCTGAGTTTTGAACTGCTAGGGTTTGTACTTCCTTTACATAAATTCCACCGGGGGTTGAGATGCATTGTTAACTTGCCAGTGAAAGTCACCCAAACCTAGAGTGAAAATTCGCCCATCTGTAAATTGTAAGTAGCCCCTTAACCAAGCTGGCATGGTCTGCCCAGGTCCATAGATAACCTCAGTGAAGGTGCCAACGGACCCTAGCAGCTGTGGAGGTTCTAAAATCATCCCTGGTTTACAGATGTGGAAACTGAGTCACAGAGAGGTTCCAGAATTGCCAATATCTGGAAATCAGGCAGCCTCCCTCCAAAGTTCATACCTGTAACTGTTGTATTACACTTGCCCCTAAAAACTATTGTGTCTTCACAGAAGTGAACTATTTCTTATCCACCTTCCACAGTAGAGAATTTTGTTTGTTTTGTTTCCAATAAAAGAATTTCAGGTGGTTCTTTCTTTTTTTTAATTTTTTTTACATTTATTTTTTTTTTTTTGAGAGATAGAGTGAGACAGAGCATAAGCGGGGAGACACAGAATCTGAAGCAGGCTCCAGACTCTGAGCTAGCTGTCAGCACAGAGCCTGACGGGGCTCAAACCCACTAGCTGTGAGATCATGACCTGAACCAAAGTTGGACACTCAGCCGACTGAGCCACCCGGGTGCCCCCAGGTGGTTCTTTCTAAAATTCGACACCAGGGCAAACTTTAACTTTTTTTGTAAGTACAGGTCACAGAGGAACCGTTTTGCCCTTGGCCCTTTTACCCCCTTCTCCGGTAAACACTTAACCTAATGCTTACCTTATATCAGGCACATCTCTGAGCCTTTTGTATACATTAGCTCATTGAACCATCACAACCCAGAAGCCAATATTATCATTATTCTCCATTCACAGATGAAGAAACTAAAAAACAGAGAAGTTAACTGGTCCACAGTCCCACATCTCCGTCCAGAAAAAAGAAAAGCGAGACCAAAAAAAATGGGCAGGTCATGGCGGGAGGGAGAAGGTATCCAACCTTTCTAGGGAGGGAGGAAAGAAGGGGAGCTGAGATAAACCATTGGGCTGTGAACGTGGAGAAAATGGCTTTAGTCGGGTGCAGCCAGGGGCGGGGATGCAAATCAAAACCACAGTGAGACGCAAATGCACGCTCACAGGAATGGCCATAATGATAAAAGGGGACAGTAACAAGGGTTGGCAAGGACATGGTGAAATCAAGGCCTCACACACTGCTGGTGGGCAAAATCTAGTAGCCACTGTGGAAACCAGATCGGTGTGTCCACGGTCAGGTTGCACATAGAATTATGCCGACTCCGGTGTATATGTCCCCCAAATAATTGAAAACAGGAATTCAAAAATAACTTGTGCAAAGGGGCGCCTGGATGGCTCAGTCGGTGAAGTGTTCGACTCTTTGATTTCAGCTAAGGTCATGATCTTATGGTTTGTGAGATGAGTCCCGTGTCGGCCTCTGCACTGACAGAGTGGAGCCTGCTTGGGACTCTCTCTCTCCCTGCCCCTTCCCTGCTTGTGCGCCCACACGCACACTCGCTTTCTCTCTCTCTCTCTGAAAATAAATAAACTTAAAACAATAAAAAGGAAGGGTGCCTGGGTGGCCAAGTCGGTTAGGCGTTTGGCTTCGGCTCAGGTCATGATCTCACGGTTAGTGGGTTCGAGCCCTGTGTCAGGCTCTGTGCTGACAGCTTGGAGCCTGGAGCCTGCTTCAGATTCTGTGTCTCCCTTTCTCTCTCTGACCCTCCTTTGCTCATGCTGTCTCTCTCTCTCTCTCTCTCTCTCTCTCTCTCAGAAATAAATTTAAAAAAATTTTTTAATTAAAAAAAATTAAAAACATAAAAAGGAGCACCTGGGTGGCTCAGTTGGTTAAGCCTCTGACTTCAGCTCAGGTCATGATCTCACGATTCGTGAGTTCAAGCCCTGCATCAGGCTCTGTGCTGACAGCTCGGAGCCTGGAGCCTGCTTCCGATTCTATGTCTCCCTCTCTCTCTGCACCTCCCCACTCTTTCTCTCTCTCTCCCTCCCTCTCAAAAATAATAAAAACATTCAAAAAATTAAAAATAAATTGAAAATAAAAAATAACTTATGCGGGAATGTTCATAGCGATACCACTCAGAATCGCCAAAAGGTAAAAACAACCCATGTGTCCATCAACTGATAATTGCATAAGCAAAATGTGGTGTAGCTACACCTTTTTTATTCAGCCACAGAAAGGAACAAAAGCACTGACATGTATTATGAACGTGATGAATGTTGAAAACATCATGCTAAGTGTAAGAAGCCAAGCGCAGAAGGTCACGGGTTGTAGGACTCATTTATGTGAAACGTTCAGAAAAGGCAAACCCGTAGAGACAGAGAGTAGACTTAGTGGTTGCCAGGGATGGGGCGGGGCGGGGGGGGGGCCAGGATGGAAGAGACAGGGGGTATGCGGTCTCCTTTTGGGGATGATGAAAATGTTCTGGAATTCATGAGGAAGGCTGTACAAAATTGTGAATGTATTGAATTGTACTGAACTGTACCCTTTAAAATGATAAGAATGATAAATTTTATAAGTTGTTTAAAATTAAAAGATTAAGAAGGATTTTTTAAATTTATGTATTTTGAGAGAGAGAAAGAGATTGTGTGTGTGCATGGTTGAACAGGGGAGGGACAGAGAGAGAGGCAGAGAGAATCCCAAGCAGGTTCCGTACTATCAACATGGAGCCTTATTTGAGGGCTCGATCCCTGGGAACCTCGAGATTAAGAACAATTTTTTAATATTTATTTGTTTTTATTTTTTATAAAGATTTAAAAATTTTTTAACGTTTATTTATTATTGACAAACAGAGACAGAGCATGAGCATGGGAGGGGCAGAAAGAAAGACAGACACAGAATCCGAAGCAGGCTCCAGGCTCTGAGCTGTCAACACAGGACCCAATGCGGGGATCGAACCCACAAATAGCGAGATCATGACTTGAGCTGAAGTCGGACACTTAACCGATGGAGCCACCCAGGCGCCCTGAAAGATTACAATTTTGTGAACGGTGGTGAGAAAGAAAGCAGTGATGTTGAGTGCAGACAACTTTAAAGGTAAGTGCCACACATAGCGGCAGCGTAAACAAGAAGAGAAGTCAGAAATAGCTGGAGAAGGGCCAGGTGGAGGGAAGGAATGGGGACATCTGGGGAGTGAGGTTCAGGCAGTACACCGGCCCTGGAGGGGTTATGGAGAGCCCAGGGGGACCTTGTGAAGCTCTCACAGGTCTCTGGAGGATACAGACCCACCCCAGGGCAGTAGGGCAGGGATGGGGGAGGCAGGGGGCTCTAGGAGCCAGGAGCTGCTACCTGACCCAGCCGGGGGTTCTGAAAGACTTCTTGGAGGAGAATGATAAAGAGGAGTGTGATGAGAAAAGGGGAAAAGGCAGTGTGGGAGGGCGTGTTCATTTTCTGGGGCCAGAGTAGGAAGAGGAAGAACCCAGAGTTTCTAAAGCACAGATGAACCGAGACATTGGTGATTGAAACCCTGCTGAGGCTCCCTGGCGCTCTTGGGGGAAAGGCCACACCCTCGAGCAGCTTAGCACCTGTTCATTCCCTGCGCACCTGCTCTGTGCCCCACCCTGTGCGGGTGGTGGGGAGGAGGCTGGGGACGGGACCGCCCAGCCCTGCCCCACCCCAGTGGGGGAGACCGACATAAAACAAACCCTCCCCCCTCCCCCCAGAAATAGCTATTAGTGCACCGGCTCGGGAGGTCAGGCAGAGTTAACCCAGCCCATTGGGGGCTTCTCAACGTCTGGGATTCCCAAAGGACATTTCACAATTTTTGCAGAAGACTACCTCTACTGTTTATATGTTTAATTTGTTCTTTCAACCAACTTGGGATTTTTTTCCTTTTTTTTTTGTTCTTTAAATGGGTTCCCATGGGGCTCCCTTAGGCTGATCCAAAGCCCCAGTAGTCATGAAATCACAGGTGTGATGAGCTGGTACCTTTTTTTCCTCTAACATGCATTAAAATCGAGGCATGATCATTAAAATAAGTCACCCGGAAATGATCTCAGATGCTCCTTTGGGAGACGAGAACCTGGTTTTGGGGGATTAAAGGTGAGCTTCCTGAGGGAGGTCAGTGGTAAGCTAAAACTCCAAGATGAATAGAGTTTGTGCAACAGGGAGGATGGGAAGAGCAGGTGCAAAGGCCCAGAGGCGGCCGCAGCAGAGCAAGAAGACAGGCTGGGCTGGTGGAGTGTTGGGAGGGACTGGGCAGCTTTGCAGGCATCCATGGGTCTGGGGGCGGATCCCAAAGGCGATACCCACTCATCGAAGGGTTTGCTGTCAGTCTTGTTACTTTCAGCGGTTATGCAATTCACATACAATTCAGTGGTTTTTCCATATATTCCCACGACTGTCCAATCGTCACCCCTTTTTGGTTCCAGAACATTTCATCACCCCAACAAGAAAACCTATACCCGGTGACAGTCACTCCCCATTCCCCTCCCCCACCAATCCGAGGCAACCTCCAAATCTGCCTTCTGCTTCATGCATCTATCTGTCAACAGAATCACACAACACATGGTCTCTTGTGCCTAGTGTCTTTTTACAATGGTTCCAAAGGTCGCCCAAAAGGTTGCCCATATAGCATGGATCGATACTGTGTTCCTTTTCATGGCTAAGTAATACTCCACTGACATATTGGGTTCACTTAGTTGATAGTAATTCAGGTTATTTCCACCTTTCGGCTCCTGGGAAGACGCTGCTCTGAACATTCATATACCAGGTCCTGTGTGGACACAGGTTTTCATTTCTCTCGGGTATTTACCGAGCAGTGGCGTGAAGCATTTGTTTTTATGGTCTTGTTTTTCACCTGAAGTGAGATCAAACTCCAGAAAGCTGGCAAGCAGGGGAAAAAGAATTCCCCTTTTCTGGATTCATCGGTCAATCACTTGTTACCACATTTTTTTATGTCACACCTTCCTGAACATGGGAGAGGCGGTTGAAGATACTGTATCCCTCCACCCCCACAAACGCTTTGGCACAGAGCTACAGAACAAAGGCGTTCTCTTCAAGAACCCTAGGATAGGACCGCTGTTCTGGGTTCGAGCCCCACATCAGGCTCTGTGCAGACAGCTCGGAGCCTGGAGCCTGCTTCGGATTTTGTCTCTCTCTCTCTCTCTCTGTGACCACCCCCCACTGATATCCCCCACTCACACTCTGTCTTTCTTTCAAAAATGAATAAACATTAAAAAAATAAAAGACGGGGCGCCTAGGTGGCTCAGTCGGTTAAGCCTCTCACTCTTGATCTTGGCTCAGGTCATGATCTCCGGTTCCTGAGATCAAGCCCTGCACTGGGCTTTGCACTGATAATGCAGAGCCTGCTTGGGATTCTCTCTCTCTGCCCTCCCCGCCGCCCCCACTCTGAAAATAAATAAATAAACTAAACACAATAGCAAGCATCACTCTCACTTGGCCCCCGGCCACCCTCCTCTGCCTGTCCCTGAGTCAGGCTCTCTGCTACGTGACTTTGCCACTCTTGCCATAAGAGATGCAATCGCTCAAAACAAAACAAAACCTAACAAAAAAGAAGAGATGGGTCTCACCATCCCCTGAACTGGAACTCAACACTTGCTCTGGAACACAGAGCAGAGTGCCGGCGCATAAACTCCAAGGGTAGGCCTTAAGATGTCTGAGTGTTTCTCTTCTCTCTCTGGCCCCTCTGCCTTCGCTAGGAGAACGTGCCTGGGCTGGCTTGCTGGACGGAGGTGAGGGAGAGGTAGAGAAGAACTGAGCCATCCCTGCTGAAGTCATTCCAAATCAGCCAGCCTCTAGCTGACCTGCCAGAGGACGACAGACTCCGAGGACGACAGACTCAGGAGTGAGCCCAGCCAAGGTCAGCCGAGACGGGTCCAGATTAGCAGAAACTGTCCAGATGACCTAGATGCATGTGAGGAAACAAAATGATTGTCATTTTAAGCCACCATGTTTTAAGATGGTTTGTTATGCGGCTATAGCTGACCGGTGCAAAGGACAGACTAAGAACTAAGAAAAACGTGGGGGCATCCTCACCACCTAGTACTGTTGGATCTATCGAATGACAAAGGAAACCCAGAACTCCCTCTTTCCTTCAAACTTCCTGTCAAACTGTTCCTCCAATATCCAGAGCACAATGTATATCCTCCCTTCTAGGGATGCTGGATTAATCCTTTAAGAAAGACACAATGTTTTGGGCGCCTGGGTGGCTCAGTTGGTAAAGCATCTGACTTTGGCTCAGGTCATGATCTCACAGTGCATGAGTTTGAGCCCCGCTCTCTGTGCTGAGAGTGCAGGGCCTGCCACAGATCTTCGGTCTCCCTCTGTCTCTGTCCCTCCCTCCCTCGCCACTCTCTAAAAAATAAATAAAAATTTTAAAAAGAAAGAGAGCGGGGTGCCTGGGTGGCTCAGTCGGTTAAGTGTCCAACTTCCGGCTTTGGCTCAGGTGATGATCTCATGGTTCATGGGTTCGAGCCCCGCGTCGGGCTCTGTGCTGACAGCTCAGAGGCTGGAGCCTGCTTCGGATTCTGTGTCTCCCTTTCTCTCTGACCCTCTCCTGCTCATCTGTCTCTCTCTGTCTCTCAAAAATAAATTAAAAAACATTTTAAAAATTTAGAGAGAGAGAGAGACAATGGTCAAAGAATGACAGCTTTGGAGTCTGTGCTATTTATTAGCTGGGAGCTATTATTACCAATTAAGTAAAGGAACAATGGTCTTAATTTTATTTTATTTTTTAAGTTTATTTATTTACTTTGAGAGAGACAGAGAGACAGAGAGAGGGAAAGAGTGCACATGAGCAGAGGAGGGTCAGAGAGAGAGGGCGAGGGAGCATCCAAAGCAGGCTCTGCGCTATCAGCATGGAGCCCTAGGTGGGGCTCAAACCCACAAACCATGGGATCACTACGGTCTTAATTTTAATTAAAAAAATTTTTAAGGGGTACTGGGTGGCAAGTCGGTTAGGCGTTTGGCTTCGGCTCAGGTCATGATCTCATGGTTCATGGGTTCGAGCCCTGCATCGGGCTCTGTGCTGACCGCTAGCTCAGAGCCTGGAGCCTGCTTCTGATTCTATGTCTCCCTCTTTCTCTGCCCCTCCCCACTCACCCTCTGTCTCTCTCAAGAATAAACATTAAAAAATTATTTTAATTAAAATTAAGACTGTAGTGATCTCATGGTTTGTGGGTTCGAGCGTCACCTTGGGCTCCATGCTGATGGTGCAGAGCCTGCTTTGGATGCTCACACTCTCTCTCTTTGTCTGTCTTTCAAAAATGAATGAAGATTAAAAAAATCTCTTAATCACTGGAAAAAGGTTGGTGGGGAGCATGGGGTTCACACGGCCCCAAAGCATCCCCTCCTCGGACCTCCCATGGCTGAGAAGAGGCTCCTTTAAGAGATGCTGAACATTTACTGCCCATGTTAGCTAAGACCTGTCCACAGGTTTGGGGCCCCTCTTCTGACAAGGGTAGAAGTTCCTGTTTGCCTTTAAAAGCATTTTTTTTAATGCTTATTTATTTTTAAGAGAGAGAGCAGGGGAGGGGCAGAGAGAAAGGGACACCCAGAATCCGAAGCAGGCTCCAGGCTCCAAGCTGTCAGCACAGAGCCAGAAACGGGGCTCGAACTCAAAAACAGTGAGATCATGACCTGAGCTGAAGTCGGACGCTTAACCAGGTGCCCCGTCCCATTTGCCTTTTAGAAAAGGCTGCCGTAGCTGCTGTGGGACCCGATTCTCCAGGGGGTAAGGGAGAGGGAGGAAGACAGGGAGAAGATGGAGAAACCATAAAGGGGGGGGGGGGGGGGGGGGGGGGGAGAGGAGGGCAGGAGAATGGGGGCTGGAAGCCGGGCTTGGGGATTGGAAGGGAGTGGGCCCAGAAGAGGACTAGTGCTCTGGGGACGGGCAACAAGGGCATCCGCCTGGAGGAAAGTCTTCTGAGTGAGCCACCAGAGCCACCTAGAGAATGCCCTGTGCCTGTTGGGGAGATCTGTGACTTCTCTGATTCAGGTAAAACCTGTCGGCCTGGCTGGGTGGTGAGACACCACATGGCTGTGGTTAGGCCAGGCGTGTACTCCAGAGGATGAGGGGGCGAGAGGAGGGTGCCTGAAGGAAGCGATCCAAAAAGAAAGCATTGGAATGTGGGGCTGAGCAAAGCGAAGAAAGGGAGAAGAGGGTGGTGGAGAGGAGAAACCAGCGGTCAGAGTGGACCCCTTCCCTCCTTCTGGAAAGCGTCTTTTCCCAGACTTCCCTGGGGCTTCCCCCTGCACGGTTTTCCGGCGCCCCCACTTCCGGGTCTTCAGTGATTGACTCCTTCTCCAACGTCTGACATCCTTTTCCAAAGGCCATCTGCCTCCCCTTGTACTGTGCCTTTCCAGGGTTCGGTGGCCACGGGTAACCTTGAGCCCAGCATGAGAAGCACAGTGCTAGCCTGTTGGAAGGGCGGGTGGTCCGCATGCAGATGGGAAGCGGCAGGAGGGAGAAGGGCCAGCGGGCTAGCGGCTCTGTCCACCGACCCCCCAGAGGTGAGGTTTTGACTCCTGAGCTGCGCCCAAAGGTCACATGGGGAGCTTTAAAAAAAAAACAACAACGCCCAGATCAACGCCTGATCCACCATCTCCGGGCACAAGACTGGGCTAGCCCACCATGCCATTCCGTTTGGGGTTGGTTGTACAAAATTTGGTCACACCAGGGGAGAAGCTGTTGGGAGGTGGTGATTTTGACCCCCCTCCCCCACCCAGATTCTCCTTCTCTGCAATTACATATAATCCACCTTGGGATGGCATATTATTTTTCTTAATGTTTATTTATTTCAGAGAGAGAGAGCGAGAGAGATAGAGCATGAGTGGAGAAGGGGCAGAGAGAGAGGGAGACACAGAATCCCAAGCAGGCTCCAGGCTCCAAGCCTTCAGCACAGAGCCCGACGCGGGGCTCAAACTCACAGACCATGAAATCATGAGCTGAACCGAAGCTGGACACTCAGCCAACTGAGCCACCCAGACACTGCCAAGCATATTTTTAATGTTAATATTCTTAAAGTGAGATATTTAGATGACGGTTGAGGAAATCTGAATATGGACAGTATATTAGGTAAAAATCACCAAATGAATCTTAATGGGCAGATTTCTCTTCTGCCAAGCCCAATCCAGAATCATACATGGAACGGAAATCCGAAAAACGAGGTTCTAGCAAAGCTGTCACAGTATAAAGGTACAGCAGGACCAGAGGGGCATTTAAAAAAATATATTTATTCATGGGGGCGCCTGGGTGGCTCAGTTGGTTGAGCGTCTGACTCTTGGTTTTAGCTCAGGTCAAGATCTCACGGTTTGTGGGTCCAAGCCCTACATTGGGCTCTGCGCAGAGCCTGCTTGGGAATCTCTCTCTCCCTCTCTCTCTCTGCCTCTCCTCTGCCCATGCTCAGTCTCTCGCTCTCAAAATAAATAAATAAACTTCATTAAAAATATTTATTTATTTAAGTAATCTCTACACCCAACTTGGGGCTTGAACTCATGACCCTGAGAACAAGATTCATGCACTTCTCGGACTGAGCAAGCCAGGTGCCCCTCCGAGGGACATATTTGTTAATATCAATCAGGTCATGTCCCCCTGTCACCATGTGGCCCTTCCATGGATTCCATATGCTATCCAAACCCCTTCCCGGGCCACCAGGGGCTGTCCCCTGGCCCCCCGACCTCAGCCAGTACTCCCATGGCCGCCGACATGCAGCCCGAATCACTCCAATCTTCTCTGAGCTCCTCAGGCCCCTACCTGGGGTCCTGACCTTCGGACTTGAACTTCTCTTTGCCTGGAATTCCTGCTCTGCACGCCAGCATGACTCTCTCAAACTTTAGGTCTCAATTCACATGCCTCCTCCTCCTAGAAGCCCTCACGGGTCACGCGGTCGAGGTAGTGTCTCTCAACCTTCAGGGTGCACACAACCTTGCTAAAATAAAATGCGAGACCTCCTCATTCAGGAGCCTGGGTGGGGACTCAACTTCTGCGTCTTGTTAACTTCTTTCTTTTCTTGCTGATTTACAGCAAGAGTCAGACGCTCAACCAACTGAGCCACCCAGGCGCCCTCGTGAGGCCAGGGAGGGGGTGTGCTTGCTGGTCACGGCATCCTGGCACAGAGCAGGCGCTCAGTGTGAAGTGTCAGACTACGGGACTCAGAGATAAAGAGAGATGGTCCCCAACCAGAGGATACTGAAATTTAAAAAAAAAATAAAGTTTTCAAGTGATCTCTACATCCAACGTGGGGCTCAAACTCATGACCCCGAGATCAAGAGTCCCATGTTCTATTGCTGAGCCAGCCAGGTGCCCCATGATGGGTTATTCTTTATTTGGTTATTTATTTTTATTTATTTGGAGAGAGAAAGAGAGAGAGCATGTGGGGTGGGTGCAGAGAGAGAGGGAGAAAGAAAATCCCAAGCAGGCTCTGCGCTGATGATCCAATCTTTGGATCTCGACTCCTCCGTTTTACTAGGTTAGTCTTTCTGGGCCTTGGTTTACTCCTCCGGAAAATGGGAATGATAACTGCCCCAGAGGGTGTTTAAAAGGATTCAGTGAGTTAATTATATGTAAAACGCTTCAGACAGCGCCTGGCACGTAGCAGGGGTGGCCAGAGATCTCCTGCTCTTTCCTCCAGGGCACGCAGTCTCCGGAGAGAGGGTGGTCTTCCCGCCCTCTGAGTGTGCTCAGTCCTACCTCCCAACTCACCCGTCTACGCAGCTCCCATGCACCAGGCACTGTGCTTGGTAGCATCATATATATGTTGCACGAATTCTTTTTTTTAATGTTTATTTATTTTTGAAAAAGAGAGAAAAAAGAGAGAGAGAGGAGTGGCAGAGAGAGAGGGAGACACAGAATCCCAAGCAGGCTCCAGGCTCTGAGCTGTAAGCCCAGTGCCCAACGTGGGGCTTGAACCCGCAGGCTACAAGATCTTGACCTGACCCAAAGTCAGACGCTTAACTGACTGAGCCACCCAGGTGTGCCCCCCCGCCTTTTTAAAAGTTTATTTATTTATTTTGAGGCTGGGGATGGAGAGGCAGATTGGGAAAGAGAATCCCAAGCAGGCTCTGCGCTGACAGCACAGAGCCTGACAGGGACCTCACACTCACAAACAATGAGATCATGGCCTGAGCCCAAATCAAGAGTCAGTCACTTAACTGACTGAGCTGGTGCCCCTAATTCTTTGAATTCTAGAATTGTAATGGTGGAATACAATCTATGGGAAATGTTATTTAATTTGATACTCTAAAAGTTGGGGTGCCTAGCTGACTCAGTCTGTAGAGCAGGTAACTCTTGATCGCAGGGTTGTGAGTTCAAGCCCGACAGTGGGTATGGAGATTACTCAAAAAATAAAATCTAAAAAGAAAGTGCGGCACCTGGGTGGCTCCGTTGGTAAGTGTCTGACTCTTGGTTTCTGCTCACGTCGTCATGATCTCGTGAGTTGGAGGCTTGCATCAGACTGAGCTGACAGCGCGGAGCCTGGAGCCTGCTTGGGATTCTCTGTCTCCCTCTCTCTCTGCCCCTCCCCTACTTGCACTGTCTCTGTCTCTCTCAAAACAAATAAATAAACTTAAATAACAGTTAATTTTAACTTAACTTTTATTTTTATTTACTCAACTTTAATTTAAATATCAACAAAGCTTTATCCAACTGCTAGACGTTCAGTTCAATTTAACGAGCACACTGTCATTCAATTTCAATCAATAATTTCAATTGAAATGTAATCAATGCACTTAAGGCAGGTGAATTTAATTTTGAGCATACAACCTAATGTAATTTTAAGTACTAAGTTTCATTTGTTAATAGGTTTTCACTTAATAAAGTTTTTGCATAATTATAGGTAATAAGTTTTAATCATAAGTAATATATTTAATTAATACCTTTTCATTTAGTTAGTACATTTTATTTAAAATTTATTTAAAAAATTTTTTAAAATGTTTTATGTATTCTTGAGAGACAGAGAGACAGAGTGCAAGCCAGGGAGAGGCAGAGAGAGAGGGAGATACAGAATCCCAAGCAGGTTCCAGGCTCTGAGCTGTCAGCACAGAGCCCGACGTGGGGCTTGAACTCACGAACCACAAGATCATGACCTGAGCCGAAGTCAGACACTTAACCGACTAAATATTTTACTCTTGGTTTCCTCTGAGGTCATGATCTGAAGGTTTGTGAGTCTGGGCCCCATGTCAGGCCCTGTGCTGACAGCGTGAAACCTACCTGGGACTCTCTCTCTCCCTCTTGCTCTCTGCCCTTCCCCTGCTCATTCATGCTCTCTCTCTCTCGAAATATTTTGTAGAAGATTGAAGCCCTTAAGGATTACGCTGAAGTCCTCCTTCACCCACGTCTCATCAGTCTCCTCCCCGAAAAGAAGCGCCATCGCTTCTGGATCCTCTGACCACCTTGTATGTGTTTGCATGCATCTGGAACCCCCAGAACATAAATAGTATTTTCAGTTGTCCCGGTGACAGCGCCCCCTGGCTGCCCAGGGTGTCATCCCCACCTCATCTATGCTTACAGAACCTCGGTCCTGTTTGGAGCACCGAGCATTGATCATGATTGGCCCGAGCCAATCGGCTCCATCCCATTCCTTTTTCTCAGATTCCACGCGGCCGTGTTTGGATATGTGACCCCCTCGCCCACCCCACCCCATACCCTCCACCCACCCCCACCTCCCAGCTCTGGCCAAGATTGCTGGGAGGGCTTCTGAAAAACATGAATCCATGATGTACCACCACTATCATGCTGTGTAAAGGACAACCACCAAACCTCGGTGAAATCTACACCAAGGATCGATTGCTCATGCATCGCGGGGGGAGCGGGTGGTGGCCTGGGTCGTTCTGTCCATCAGAACGGGGCTCGCTCGCATGCATGGTGCGCAGTGGCTGCCGAGTGACGGAGGCTGGCCCAGGCGACTACAGCGACTCCACTCCGCTTCTCATGCGGAGTCTCATCGGTCTCATCTTCTCACAAGGCAGCCCGGGGCACGTTCTCATGGTGGTGGCTTGGGAGGGAGTGAGCACCATCTCGTAAACCCAGGTCAAGCTTCCCTTGGTGTCACATCGGTTGAATATCCCATTGGCCAAGGCAAGTCCCCTGGCTGAGCTCAGAGCGGGAGGGCACCACAAAGGTCCAAGGCAAGGATAGGGCAGTTTTTGCAATCTGCCACAGAAAACCTTTCTGGATGTCTGTGGAGAAGACAGCCTTTTGCTATTGCTCTTCGTCCTCCCCACTTGGGACAGTGGAGTGAATATTCGATGGTGAGAGCCACAACACCCATCCTGTGACCTTGAGGCAACCCCAGTGAGGATCCAAGACACCAGGACTCTGAGGACAGCGCAGCAGAAGGATATATACAAATCTGTGGTGACAGGTCTGAGCTGCGCAACTTTACATTCGGTCATTGTCAGTTGAGTATTCTTTCTTCTTCTTCTTCTTCTTCTTCTTCTTCTTCTTCTTCTTCTTCTTCTTTTTAACATTTATTTATTTTTGAGAGACAGAGACAGATTATGAGCAGGAGAGGGGCAGAGAGAGAGGGAGACACAGAATCGGAAGCAGGCTCCAGGCTCCAAGCTGTCAGCACAGAGCCCGACGCAGGGCTCAAACCCACGAACCGTGAGATCATGACCTGAGCCGAAGTCAGACACTCAATCGACTGAGCCACCCAGGCGCCCCTCACCAGGGGTTTTTAAACAGACGAGAGAGGCAACACCAGGCCATCCATGTCCTTGGATGAGAGGAGATGATCGATCTTGATAGAATGTTCTGTGGCAGGTACCATGCGTAGTCATCTTCGGGATTCCAGGTCCCAGCACAGCGGTGACCGGGGGTACTCAGAATATGATGACTGAGTGCACTGAAACCCACAGAGGGGCCCATGAGCCTGCAAATGACGTAGGAACGTTGGAATATTCACGTATCAGAACCCCTTGTGGGGGCTGAGCATCTCACAGGCTGCCCGGGGACGGCCGAGTTAATCTGTGGCCACCACAGCCGTCGAGGGTGGTGGACAAGGAAGGAATGTTTGAGTTGTTAGTGTGGGTTCGAACTCCACTTCGGAAATAACTTCTGTTCACAATAGGCAGGGGGCTGGAAAGGAATGGGCCTGAGTTAGAAGACCAGAAAACTGGGTTCTTTTTTTCTAATTTTTAAAAAATGATTATTTATTGTTGAGAGAGAGAGAGAGAGAGAGAGAGAGAGAGAGAGAGCGAGCGAGCGCCAGGGAGGAGCAGAGAGAGAGGGAGACACAGCATCTGAAGCAGATGCCAGGCTCTGAGCTGTCAGCACAGAGCCTGATGCGGGGCTGAAACTCACCAACTAGGAGATCATGATCTGAATTGAAGTCACGCTTAACCAACTGAGCCACTCAGGCGCCCCTTATTTTTTTTTATGTTTTTAAAAATTCATTTTTGAGAGATAGAGAGAGTGATGGAAGTACAGGTACAGGGTGGGGGACAGAGGATCTAAAGCGGGGTCCACACTGAGAGCACAGAGCCCGGTGCAGGGCTTGAACCCACAAACTGTGAGATCACGAGCCACAGTCAGAAGCTCAGCTGGCTGAGCCACCCAGGTGCCCTGAAATCCCAGGATTCAGGCCCACATTTTGGACCTGTCCTTCTAGGCTCCCAGGGCAATCATTCCAGACCCAGCCCTGTATCCCTCCACTGTTCAAAGAAACCCCAGCACAATGGCTGTCAACCGGAAGTGACTTGTTTTCCCTCCAGCAGAGACACTCGGCGGCCATGTCTGTCCCACTGTGTGGAGAGGGCGCTCCTGGCCTCTAGCCAGTAAACGTCGGGAAGGTTGCAAACACCCCACGCCGCACAGAACAGCCCCCCTCAATGACCTCACCCTCAGATGCAGGAGCGCTCAGGCTGAACACCATTGGGAGGCTCCCGCAGCCTATTGAGTGCAGTCGGCAACTCCGCCACCTGCCGCGTTCCATCCAAAGTCTCCCCTGCCAAGAAATGAGGTGAGTAATGGTACCTACATCGTGGGCTTATTGTGAGGATGGAGTGAGATCATGCGAATGTTGAGTGGAGGGCTTGGTGCCTGGCACACGCACACTGTTGAAATGCTTCCGATGACTATTTATAACAATTATTATCTTTATAATAATTTAAATTTTATATTTACATTATATTATTTATATTATTATAAACAGTTATAATAATTATTATATGATTATAAGTATTATATATTGTATGTAATATATAATTAAAGATATAGTAATAATAATTGTTGTTGTTGTTGTTATCTATTCCATCAGTCTTGGAGCATCAGTTTGCTCCCCTAGATCTAACTCTGGCCAGTCTTTGAATTTCCTAGCCTCATTTCCCTTTTTTCCCTTATTTTATTTTATTTTTTTACTTTAATTTTTTTTAATATTTAGTTTTGAGAGACAGAGCATGAGCAGGGGAGGGGCAGAGAGAGAGGGAGAGAGAATCCCAAGCAAGCAGGCTCCACACTGTCCGTGCCGAGGGGGCTCCGACTCACAGACAGTGAGATCGTGACCTGAGCTGGAATCAAGAGTCCCATGCTTACCCAACTGAGCCACCCAGGGGCCCCCTCACTTTCTTTTTTATACCCTTTGTTCAGGGAGAGTCCCCCTCTTCCCCATCCCACCCCCAACTGCTCTTACTCTGCGCTGATACTTTCTAAAAAAATGTTTATTAATTTATTTCTGAGCGAGAGGGCCAGGCAGAGAGAGAGGAAGACAGAGAATCCCAAGCAGGCTCCATGCTGACAGTGCAGAGCTCGGCACAGGTCTTGAACTCTGGAACCGTGAAATGATGACCTGCGTCAAAATCAAGAGTCAGATGCTCACCCACTGAGCCACCCAGATGCCTCTCTGCTAATGCTTTTTAGCCAACTGTCTGGCACATGATAAGGAACTGATGGCGACAGGACCCACTGATTCCATAATCTACTCTTTAGATGCAGATTAGGTCTGAGACTTTTTGTTTTTAAGTAGGTTCCCCATGCAATGCCCAGCTTGGAGCCCAACACTGGGCTTGAACCCACAACCCTGAGATCAAGACCTGAGCTGAGAGGTGCCCGGGTGGTTCCGTCGGCTAGGCATCCAACTTCAATTTAAGTCATGATCTCATAGTTCATGGGTTCGAGCCCCACGGCAGGCTCTGGGCTGACAGCTCGGAGCCTGGAGCCTGCTTCAGCTTCCAGGTCTCCCTCTCTCTCTGCCCCTCCTCCACTCACTCTCTGTCTCAAAAATAAACATTTTTTAAAAATAAAAAATAAATAAATAAAAGACCTGAGCTGAGATCAAGAGCTGGACACTCAACCGACTGAGCCGCCTGGGCTCCCCGGGTCAGACACTTCCAAGCCTGTCCCAGAGTGCTCTTGACCTTCTCCTTCCTCCTAGAGCTGCAGCTCCTCCTTCAGCAGTTAAGCAAATGCTGCTGGTGTTCTTTGAACTTCAGAGCTGTGTGATTTCACAACATTGGTTTACTACATGCCAGGTCCTGCCAGGCTACAGAGATAAAGGTGTGTAAGAGCGTCTTACCTCTTCAACTAGATATTACGGTCAAATATGAGGGCACTAAGGATTCTCAATTTACTCAGTCAATCCACAAACATACATATGTTTAATTTTATTTTTGAGAGAAAGGGACAGAGTGCGAGCAGGGGAGGGGCAGAGAGAGAGGGAGACACAGAATGCAAGCAGGCTCCAGGCTCTGAGCTGTCAGCACAGAGCCCGACGCGGGGCTCAGACTCCAAGAACCTAAGCCAAAGTCAGACGGTTATGACTGAGCGTCCCAGGCGGTCCGTCCACAAATTACTAAACACCCTTGGTGGTAAAAAGGATGGGTTTATTCCCACGTCTGCCTCTTCCTGGATGTGTAAACTTGAGAAAACCACTTAACCTCTCTGAACCGGTTTTCTTACCTGCAAAATAGGGATGATAATAAATCCCATCGGGGCCCCTGGGTGGCTCAGTCGGTTAAGAGTCCGACTTCGGCTCAGATCATGAGCTCATGGTTCGTGGGTTTGAGCCTCGCGTTGGGCTCTGTGCTGACAGCTCAGAGCCTGGAGCCTGCTTCGGGTTCTGTGTCTCCCTCTCTCTCTGTCTTGCCCATGTCCTGCCTCTCTCTCTCAAAAATAAATAAACATTAAAAAAAATAAAATTTCTGTTTCATCAGAATGTTGTGAGGAGTGAGTTAATACAAGTCTAGCTAGGTAAATGCTTTCTATTTATATCATACATTATAACTGAGGTGACCACTGTCCCAATTTGCTTGGAATTAAGGAGTTTCCAGGGACATGGGGTTTTCAAGGCTACAATCGGGAAAGTGCTGGGCACATTGGGATGAGTTGGTCATCCTCATATAATTATAGTGATCAATAATAGTATTTATTATTATAGATGATAATGTCTTACTAAGTACTGTGGGGAATAGGTTGCTGAGGCCAGATCACGCTTTCTAGAAGCATTGAGTCTGGTAGAAGATGCAAGAGAATTACAAAAATAACAAAGAGATTTAATAGCACATGATATAGTGGGGCACCTGGGTGGCTCAGTTGTTTAAGTTCCAGCTTTGGCTCAGATCATAATCTCATGGTTAGTGGGTTCAAGCTCCACATCGGGATCTCTGCTGACAGCTCAGAGCCTGGAGCCTCCTTTGGATTCTGTGCCTCCCTCTCTCTCTGCCCCTCCCCTGCTCACATTCTGTCTCTCTCTCAAAAATAAATAAACATTAAACAAATTTAAAAAACACACATGATATAGGTACATTACTCTAAATACAAAATACATATCCTAGAAGGTACCCCCAAAGAATGTTTTTGCTTAAGTAGACGGTCAAAAGGCATTTGTTGAATGACTTGCAAGATGATAAAGGACAAATAGAAAAATGCTGTGGAAGGGACTCAGTATGTCTCCAGTCAGAGAAGCTATTCTATTTCCTTTTTTTTATCTAGCCAGAGAAATAGTGTTTCCATTTGCATAGATTTGGATTTCTATGGCTAAATATTAAGAAGCAGGCTGCTTGCTTGATCTGTTTGTTTTTTCTTGGTATCAGGGTTGTTCACGTCCAAATTTCCCCAGAAACATTTCTCCACTGTCTCTGGATATTCTGTTTCAGGGTAAGGGAAAGCCAGTTCCTTGCACAATGACATGCAACAATCCCCCTTCTGATTCATTCATCCCATAAAGGTGAATGTGTGCTGTGTTCAGAGTGCAGGGCTGCATCGGTCGGGGGTGCGGGGGGGGATTGCCAGCCTGCTCTCGGAAGTGTCTAACAGAAAACCCCCAAACTTTGGTAGATTATTGGTTTAAAAAAAAATAGTAACTCTCCAAGTGCGGTCACCAGTCTGGTAGTGGCCACATCCCCGGAGAGCTCGTTAGAAATGCAAATTCTTCGGCCACCTATGGCTCAGTCCGTTGAGTGTCCAGCGTCGGCTCGGGTCGTGATCTCATGTTGAATCCGGGGTCGGGCTCTGTGCTGACAGCTCAGATCCCAGAGCCTGCTTCCGATTCTGTGTCTCCCTCTTTCTCTGCCCCTCTCCTTCTCATGCTCTGTCTCTGTCTCTCAAAAATGAATAAACATTTTTAAAGATGCAAATCTTCGGGGCACTGGGTGGCTCAGTCGGTTAAGTGAAGGGTCATCTCCCTTGTCCAGCACCCGCTCCTTCCCGAGTCTCTCGGTCCATTCATAGAAAAGCTTATCACTGGGTTAAAGATAAGGCAGACACTCAGTGTTGGTTAAGGGAAGTAGGAATGGCTTGTTCTCAAATCATTTTAGCACTTAAGTCCTACTTCCTGTAAGTGGATTCCCAGCGGCCAGGGCCCTGTCTCCCGATCTGCTTGTCCGCCCGGCTCAGGTGTGGCACGCGTGACGGCCTCAGCATGTCTTACTATTTGCTATACCATGAAAAGGACAAATGCTTTTAAAACTGTTCCTAGGGTTTAAATTCTTTTTAATGTTTATTTCTGAGAGAGAGAGAGAGGGAGACACAGAATCCAAAGCAGGCTCCAGGCTCTGACCAGGAGATCATGCCCTGAGCTGAAGTTGGACTTTTAACCGACTGAGCTACACAGATGCCCCTGTTCCTGGGATTTAAATCCTGCCTCTTTAACTGGACCACCATCTCCTGTGACCAGTGTCTCATTATCATTTTTCAAATATATGTATATTCTTTGAGATAGAGAGTGCAAGTTGGAGAGGGGCAGAGAGGGATGCGGACAGAGGATTCAGAGCAGGCTCCATGCTGACCGCAGCAAGCCCGACGCGGGGCTCGAACTCACAAACTGTGAGATCATGACCTATGCCCCAGTCGGAATCTCAACCAACCGAGCCACCCAGGCGCCCTGCCCTGTTCTTCTTTTTTATCTCCCTCAGAGAACAGCGCACAGAAGGCTTTCAAGGTTTGAGACAGGAGAGAGGGAAGTACCTGGACCCTTTCAGAGCCCCATGGTCTTGCTTCTCCAGATACACTTATTTCTCTTAAAAATTTTGTTTTTAATGTGGAGTAGATGCTTAAAAATCAAATACACACGTTTATATGTACATATATAGACACAGAGAGAAAGAAGAGGGACAAGTTGAGCAGCCGTGGTCTCACCACCCAATTGGAGAAAAAAATTTCATTTCCTCCACAGTTTCCTTGCAGACCCTTCTCCTCATTTCCTTCCATCCCACTTTGCTAAACTTTGTACTTTGCCCTCATTAAAAAAAAATCTCCCAATATATTCATGTCCCCAAGCTGCATATTGTTTGGTTCTGCCCGTTTTGAAACGTTGTGAGTAAATGAGAACACATCTGTACTACTGCAGCGGAAACTGATTTTACAGCTGCGTAATAATCCACTGAGTAAATAGATCCCAATTTATCTGATTTTTACTGCTGTATGACTTCCACTGAGTAAACTGATTTATCCAGTGCCCTGCAGATGATGGTCTTCGATCTATCGGAGAGTTGGAAGAATCGATACCTCTATATACGCTTCACCCAGTTTTCTCGGACGTCTGCCTCTTACATCATCGTAGCACATCTGTCAAAACCGTGAAATCCACATTGACACATGACTGCTAACGAAATTCCAGTCTTCGTGGAGATTCCAGTAGTGTTTCCATGAGTGAACTTTTTCTGTTCTAGGCTCATCCAACCCAGGCTTGTGGAGGGCTGTGAAAGCTTTGCCGCATCCGACCGTTCCTGTACACATCTTGTGGTGTCAGTGGGTAAGACTCGACGGCGAATCCGTAGACACATGGATTTTGTCCCTTTGCTGGGACATGGGACACATCACACCTTTAGTGGTATTTCAGAAGTCAAATGTGCTCTCCAACATGACTGTACCAATTTTATCCATTATCGGGATTGCAGGAGTTCCCCTTGCTCCACTGGATAGAAACACTTAAAAATGTGCCCTGCTGGTTGATGTGACGCAAATCCGTGGTTTTCATTTGCATTCGCTTGTTACTGTGGTTAGGCCTGTCTTCACAGTTTTCCTCTGGGGTGAAGCGTCTCTGCATATCTTTTATTTATTTGTCAATTGGGCCGTTGCTTTAATTTGCAGGCTTTTAAAATAATTTGTGAGGCCTAATTCCTTGTGTTCTATGTTGCAAGTTTCTTCTTTGTCCCTGAAGTGTTCGGTGTTTGCGAAAGAACCAAGATATCAATTTATTTCAGGAGTTTAAATCCTGTTCCTTAAACTCTCATGCACCCTGTGGCCAGGGTTCCTATCTCCATCAAGGGGAGAGCTCACACTGCTGAAACTCGGTATTTTTTAACGTTCGCTAAATAGATGAAAATTCTTCTCCTAAATGGAAAGCATGCGTTTTAATTCCTGTCTTCGCATAACTTACAAGGTTCTACGTGGTCCGGCCCTAGTTTACACTTTCCTTTATTCACATGGGTCCATCCACACCAGTCTCTCAAACGACCCACATCTTTCCTGCCCCAGGGCCTTTGCACTGGCTCTTCCCCCAGATATTTTTATAGACCCTTTCCTCATTTTCTTCCAGTCTTCATTCAGCCTTAAGTTCACCAGAGAGACCTTCACTGACCTGTATTGAACAGTATCCTCTGACCATTTCTATCCTCTTTCCTCAAATTTTTCCCTTAAAGTAGAACCACGGTGTATTCTAAATTTATTTGCCCATCCCCACTGGAATTATGCTGTTCAGTACAGAGCCACTAGTTACCCTTGAAATCTCCCGGGTCTGGATTGATATCCAGACCTCAAGAGTCCAAAAAAAAAAGTAACTTATGTCCCTACTACCCCACTAAACGTTTTGTATTCACGCCATGTTGAAAGAGCATTTTGAGCTAAGCTAAGCTAAGCTAAGTTCTTAAAGGTAATTTCACAGTTCTGTATTCTGGTTCATTTGGACGGCACTGCCACAAGCGGGAAGCTACTGCGGGGACGTGTGTCTGACTCAGACGCTGCTATCTCACAGCAGAACAGAAGCTCAATAAATATTTGCTGAATGAAGGAATCCAGAAGTAGAATGCCAGTCTTTCCTCTCCTCCCCTCTGTTCTGTCTACCCGCAGGGATCAATTTCTAAAATCAACAAAACTTTACGGAGGTAATTTACATAAAAGTCACTCACTTTAAAAAGCGTTCAATCCAATGATTTTTAATAAATTCGCCACGTTGCGCAACCATCGCCGTAACTCACGTCTAGAATCTTCCCATCACCCCCGTCGGACCCCCCCACTCTGCGTTGATGCACAGTCGTGCCCCCCTTCGTACCCCCAGGCACTGCGCGGCTACCGTCTCCATAGACGTTCAGGGCTCACTTTCCAAGGAATGAACTGCCCCGCTCTGTTGTTCCGGGGTTCAATCTCCTTGAACAGTCAGCACCCTTGGCCACCGCTCTGGTCCCGTTTCTGTCCCTCCCTTAACACGGCTCAGTGCGGAGACGGAGCCAGACCCACAGACGGCACTGCGCCAACACAACATGGAAGGGCAGCCCCGCATCGTCACAAGCCCCTGAGGGGCAGGTCTCCGTGGCTCCCGCTCGCGCCTCTGGGACACGCGGGGGACTGTGCCTCACTGGGCCCCACGATCCTGGCAGGACGGACCCTGCTCTTGGGAATCCCCATCGCGGGACACGGAAGCTCGGAGCAGCCCCGGGGAGCTGGGGTCCCCCCCGCCACTGCGTTCTAACGCCGCCCTCCGGGAACAATGGCCGGGGCTGCAGGGCTCTCGACCTCCGGACACGGGTATTGGGGGGCCCGGCCCCTCCCCCCCCACAGCCCCTTCCCGGGCTCCGCCTTCACAGTCTCCCGCCTTCAACGGCCCTCCTCGCAAAATGGCCACCAACCGCCTCCTTTCCCGCCCGCCGCCGGTCACCTGACCTCGCCGAGCCCCGCCCCCCTGCGTGGCCCCGCCTCTCGGTGGAGGTCACGTAGCTGCCGTGAGGCACGCGCCGGAGCCCCGCCGGCGCGAGGCGGCCCT
>NC_043715.1:50160032-50181360 GCF_006229205.1 Suricata suricatta
TGGAGACGACTCTCCTCAAGGACCCCCGGCTCCCTGCAACCCCTTTTCTTTCCTCCCCCGCCTCTCCCGGGCCCCAACTGTCCCCCCGGCAGCTCCCCAGCTCGCGCCTGGGGCTCTACCCGATCTCCGCGCTTTCTGCATGGCGGCCTTGCATTTGCCCTAGCTTCCAGGCCTCCTGCTAAATCCGCTTGCCTCCGAAATAGGGGACCCAGATTTGCACCTGATATTTGTTTTTCCAGCCCTCTTCCCCCACTCTCCAGCAAAAAATCCCTTTTCATCACCAGTTCTCCCCCAGTTAGGCTTTTCCCATCAAAACCCCTCCAGGTCCCCTTCCCAAGGAAAGAAAATAAGGAAAGGAAACAAGACTAATTTTCCTCTACAACTAAACCCCCTTTCCCGTGTAGATCTCCCTGGTTTAGTATTGCTTTCTTTCTCCTTCTAAATATTGCCCATCTTGCCTGACTTTACACTTGTGTGCTTGCTTCCTTGGGAACCCGGGATCTGAATGCCCCTTCCTTTCCATCACCTGCTTTCAGGGCAAAAGAAGTTGGACAAGTGTCCTGAATTTACTGCCCAGAGTTCCAGGAGGAAATATCCAGTGGTGTGACAGTCACCCGAATCCCTTCCCCGTGGGACTAGAACGGGGCCCTCCCGTTTCCTGGAGAGTCACTCCTTTGCTCTTCGCCTGGTGAGTCTTCCTTTGCTGTGGTCCAAAGATGAATTCCTTTCTTTCTCAGCAGGGTTTCTAATCCATCAAGAGCCTCTGTACGCATAGGGATACCTTTGAAGTTGCTGCTTTGGGAAGTCAGATGAGAAAAAGTTTATTTGTTGTGCCTCATGTCGCTGGTGGAAGGCAGACGTTTGTGAAGCAGATTTATGTTTCATTGTTTACTGCAGAAATGATTTTTCCCTCCTTCTGGTTTAGGGTAGCAATTTAGTTACTTGCAAGTAAAGGCCTGGAGGTGAACCAAAGATCGTGGGCGCCATCTGAGTGATACCAGTCAGTGGAAATGGCCACGTAGAAGTTTGTTTGCTTGCTTGCTTGCTTGTTTATTGAGAATAGACTAGAGCACGGTCTTTGTGTGAAATCTTTTGATCTTTAAACGGTGGCAGCGAATTTAATTCAAAGACCGCGTGCAGCACAAAACATGGCGGCTGGCCACTGGTTTGGGATATGTGCTTGCAGGTTCCTTGTGTTAGACACACATGCACACCCACGTGGACACCTATGTGCATGCAAGGCTTTTTTTTCTCTTTAGAGCCACTTTTTGATCTTCTAAAACTTTTTGATCTTATAAAAACATTGCCTAAAAATCATCGAAGACTCGAGTTTGTGCAGGTGAATTATGTGTGCTGATATTTGCCGTATTAGAAGTCAGATAAGCTTCAGGGACACCTGGGTGGCTCAGTTGGTTAAGCGGTGAAGTGTCTGACTTCGGCTCAGGTCATGATCTCACGGTTCGGGAGTTCGAGCCCCCACGTCGGGCTCTATGCTGACAGCTTGGAGCTTGGAGCCTGCTTCTGATTCTGTGTCTCCTTCTCTCTCTGCCCTTCCCCCTCTCATCTGCATGTGTGCACACTCTCTCAAATAAACATAAAAAAATTTTTTTAAGTCAAATAAGCTTTAAAAATATTTATTCATTTAAAAGTAACACTAGTAAACTCATTATATATTAACAAAATTGACATTTTAAATTTCAGAAAAAAGATTTAGTGAGAATAGTAGGCATTGTTTTACCTTTCTAGAGCCATTTGGAATCTCATATCGGCTTCTGCATTCAGCCTCTGGAGATACATTCTATAGCTTCTGGAAGGTTTCGCTGAGAATAAAAGAGGGCGGAGAACGTCTGAATATTATTAGGAAAATAGTTTTGACCTGGAAGACTCCCTGAAAGACTCCTGAGGTCCCCAGGGTTCCCCACCCCCATCCACCTCACTTTGAAAACGCTGTCGTAGATGGGTTTTGGATTTTTTTAATTTTTAAAAATGTTTGTTTATTTTTGAGAGAGAGAGAAGGAAAGAGACAGAGTGGAAGTGGGGGAGGGGCAGAGAAAGAAAGAGACAGAATCCAAAGCAGGTTCCAGACTCTGAGCCTTCAGCACAGAGCCCGACGCGGGGCTCGAACTCAGCAACCATGGGATCATGACCCGAGCCAGAGTCAGATGCTTCACCCCGTAACCGACTGAGCCAGGCACCCCTGCTATTGTAGATGTTAATGCTTATTTGGATTTTCCTCTAAGTCCCGCTTTTGGAATGAGAAACTTTAATGTCTCTTTTCTTCCCGTAGTTAATTCCATGTAAGAAATTTTCCTGGAGAGCGTAGTCCTAGCCACCTCGATTCCTCCACATTTTCGTTCTCTTTCTTAACATAAGCTTGGAATCTGCTCTTTTAATGAGCGATCAGAGGAGGTGAGGTCACCTTCTGGTTAAAAGTATCTTGGTTACGTGGCCAGGGGAGGGGGCCTCCTCGGGTTGTTGGGCTTAAGAAAGTAGGTGCAGAGTGTGGGCCAGGAACCCGGGGCTCAAGTGTGGGCTCCGATGAGGGCTTCGAAATCTGACTGCCCCGGGTTTGAAGTGTGAGCTTGATTTGGGGCAGGTTGCTGAACTTCTCTGGGCATTACTGACCTCATCTATAAAACAGGGTTAAGAACAGAGTGTATGCCTCAAAGGTGTGTTGTGGGAATTGTATGATCCGTAAGTGATTCCGGTTGTGCCTGTGCAGGAAGAAAGTGAGGCCTAGGAGCTGGAAGCCACGGCTCTCTCCAGAGACAGCCACCCCTCCCCTCTCTCTCGATAGCCATCAGGAAATATAAAATCTTAATAATTTTCAAGAGAAGTCACTAATATATTTGGTCAAAATCTTATTTACGTATTTTTGAGAGAGACAGCGGGAGCTGGGGAGGAATGGAGAGAGACATAGAATCCAAAGCAACCTCCAGGCTCTGAGCTGTCAGCACAGAACCAAACGCGGGACTTGAACCCACGAACCATGAGATCATGACCTGAGCCAAAGTCAGATGCTTAACCGACTGAGCCACCCAGGCGACCCAGTGACGGACCCAATTTTGAAAAATGCCGTGCAGGCCAAACAAAATGGGCCTACAGTCCCGATAACGTCTGGAGTGGGTAAACAAGGAAAGAATTTGCATAGCTGGGTCTCAGTCTCTCTTATTTCCCAGCTTCTAGCCATCTGATCTTAACTCAGACGTGATCACTCTGTCTCCGCTAACATTGATGCAGAGGGCGAAAGGGGAAGGTGGTGCTTGGAGTGCAGTGAGGGCGGGGGGCGGGGTGGGCAGAGAAAAAGAGAAAAAGGCCCACGGTGAATCCTGTCACTCACCCGTGAAAGGGATGCAGAGAGCTTTCTTTGATCAGAGTCAGTTCTGTGCCCGGCAAGATGCCGTGAGAAGCGTTCACACAGAAGGCAGAGGCACAGCTCTCCCAGAGCTTGGAGTCTGGGGAAAAGAGAAGAACTTGAAAGATAATTAAATTCCAAGGCCATCTGGGGTAGGGATGAAGTGGAATGCCAGACAGGCGCTCACGGAGTCCGGAAGGAGGGAGAAATCATCTCAGACTTGTCATGTTGGGAGGGGCCGTTGAGTGTGAGGAGTTTCATTCGGTAAAACAGAGCAGAGAGGGGTTGGTCAAGGGAAACTGCAGAAATCAAGGTCATACAAAAAGAGCTCCCCAGGGGTAAAGATACCAGGGTATCTAAATGAGTGAGGTGGGAGGATGTGAGCGATTGGTTGTTGTTGTTTTTTGTTTTGGAGAGACAGAGTACGAGCTGGGGAAGGGCAGAGAGGGGAAGAAGCTCAAGCAGGCCCTGCAGTCAGTGCAGAGTCCGACGCGGGGCTTGAACCCAGGAACTGTGAGACCATGACATGAGCTGAAGTCCAGAGTCGGAGGCTTAACCAACTGAGCCACCCAGGCGCCCTGGGTGGGGGCGAGCGACTTGGGCAGCGGTGGGGACTGTGGCAAACTGGAGAGCGCCTGTTGGTCTAAAGCAGCTGCGCTGCTCAGCTCCGGCCGATTGCTGCTTATCAGGAACCAGGGAGGACTCAGTGTTGACAAATCTTCAGATTTATTTTTCTCAAGATTTATTTGTTAATTTATTTTAATGTTTTTATTTGTTTATTAAGTTTTTTTTAATGTTTAATTTTGAGAGAGAGACAGAGACAGAGTCCGAGCAAGGGAGGGGCAGAGAGAGAGACACACAGAACCCGACGCGGGGCTCAAACCCACAAACTGCGAGATCATGACCTGAGCCGAAGTCAGAAGCTCAACCAGCTGAGCCACCCAGGCGCCCTTGGAGATTTTCAAATAGGAGTTGGAAGAAAGCCTTACTTCAGTAAGAAATCCCTAGATCTGCAGTGAGTGTCCGTGTAGTCGGGAGCTGCTAGGCACTTGGAACGACGTACATTTCAGTCAAATGAGATGGAAGTAGAATAAATAATTTCGTGCCTCACTGGCACGTCCTGCATTTCCGGGCACTCATTGGCCGTGTTGTGGCCGGGGGCTGTCCTTGGACAGTGCGGGTTTAGAACTTTTTCCTGAGCACAGAAAATTCTTTTGAGCAGCAGTTCTGTGTCCAAAACAAGTCGGACAGATCTTTCGACCTGATAACCAGTAGAAAATACTCAGATTAACCACAGGCTGAAAGAAACCTGGAGAACCGAGGAGTGTCAGATTGTCCCTCCTGTCCATCCAAACAGGCCACAGTAGATGTTAGTTCCCCCTTTGTGTCCCTGTCGCTGCAGGCGAGAACCCGTGGCAGATTAATTTCCCAAGAGGCTGTAGCATCTCAGAGGAGAGTCCCTGTCCCCTCCCCCCCTCCCCCGCCCCTACCTGTCCTGGAATGACATGCCTTTTTATTTACTTATTTATTCACATATGCAAAAGCAGAGGGCATTTATTCGGGCTTAAGCTTGGTCACCCAGACTTCACCAACCCAGTGGATCCGTGCTGAGAGCCGACACGCCTTTTTAAAAAGAAAAACATGAAAATTGCTTTGGATCTCCAGTGCCGGCTTAAATTGTTTTTCAAACCATTGAACAAAGCACATGAAGATGATCAAACAAGGCATATATTCCTAAAGCTTCCGGTTCTTGGGTTCTTGTGCCGCCAGAAAGGCAAAAGCTGGGGCGCCTGAGGGGCTCAGTTGGCTAAGCATCCATCTTCGGCTCAGGTCATGATCTCACCGTTCATGGGTTCGAGCCCCGTGTCGGGCTCTGTGCTGACAGCTCGGAGCCTGGAGCCTGCTTCGGATTCTGGGTCTCCCTCTCTCTCTGCCCCTCCCCTGCTCGCGATCTGTCTCTCTCTCTCTCTCTCAACGTAAATAAAAACATTCAATACATTTTTTAAGGTTAAAAAAGCCAAAATCAATTTGCAAATTAAATGCAAACAAATACAACCAAACCAACGTAAGTCACATTACGAATGTTGGTTTAATGGAAGGGGTACAATTTCGCTGAAACCTAACAGCTTCCTTGAAAGCAGTATCTTGTTGACTGTCACCCTGGCCCTTGTGGGTTTTGCAGAGCCTGGGGTGTCTCTGTTCTCCCGTCCCTTTTTCTCGGTTTGAACTGCCACAAGGCTCCTCCATCCGTACCACAGGGTCTGGTGGCTTTCGGGTGACCCCAAAGGCATAATTATGAGCAAAATCCTCCTCTCTCCTTTTCTCATTAGCCTGTGGCAATTAAAATCCTCCTTTTCAGCATTTGCGCCATACACATACCCTGGGCATTGAAACCAAATGGTGGTACTGTGTTATAAGGTAGTAATCCAGTAGCCCGCATAGGCTGGTGCTCTCCTTTTAGCTTATTCTCCAAATGAGAACACAAAATCAGAAAACTCTTGGCAAGAATTGGGAACGCCTGCAGGTTCCAGGAGACCACAGCCCTCCCCACAGGGATCGCAGGCAGTGCTGTAATCAGAAGGCGCCAAAACGTGGCAAATCGGATTTATCTGTTGCCAGAGGCAGTTCAGTATTGGCTCAGGGGAGTGGGGCTTTGCTTTATTAACTCAAAAGGATGTAGATACGAAATGTGGCCTTTGGATTTTGGGCTTGCCTGGCGAAGTGGTAATGAGGCCAGTCTGATCAGTGGACCACGGGCGTGTGCTGGAACTCGGGTGATTCCGCATGTGGGGAGTGCTGCCCCTATCCAGCGCCTTTTGTGTTTTCTGGCTGTATCAGTTCCATGCAGCTTGTGGTTTAAATTACGACAAGTTAGTATTGTGTCGTGGGTGAAAACACAAGCTCTGAAGTCAGAGTGCCTGGGTTTAGCGTGTGGCTCAGCTCCTGGTTAGGCGTGTGACTTGGGACAAATTACTTAGCGTCTCAGGGTCCCTTTCCTTGTTTGCAAACGGAAGGAGGAGAGCACCGACCTCTGGGTTGTGGAGAGCATTGAGTGAGTGGGCGCGTGCGAGGCTCTCGGTGGAGCGCCTGAGGAGGAGAGAGCGCTGACTATTTTACTTTGTTTATTTTATTTTATTTTATTTTATTGTCTTGTATTTCTTTCAAACGATGCTTTCCAATTTATCCCATTAGCTTGTTTTTATTGTCAGAATAGGAAAAAAAGAGCCGCTTCTTTCCCCTTCAGAGCCCTGCAGACACTTGGCTGCAGCGCTGTCCGAGAAGCTCTAGAACTGGCAGAGACGTTCACTGGGACTCAGATCTCTCCGGTCCACATTCCCTTCTTTGCAATTTAGAAATCCCCAAAGGCTCTGGCCGACCCGCGGCGTTGCAGACCTCGGTTCATGGGCGGGCCCGAAGTCACGGTGATTCATTCCGTTTACTCTGAATGGTCAGACGCGTCGGTGCAGAAACCATGATTTGGTTACTGGGTGCTGCCCCCGACCCCCCGACGGTTACTTAAAATACGGTGTTTCCATTGATTTACCCCAAAGTCTGAGTTCTAGAACTCACTGGATCTCAGTTGTCACTCAGGATCGTGGGCCTGTAATCGACTCGCAAGTTCCCCCAGTAGGCTGGCCACGCACACGGACACACAGGGAGGGCGTCGTGGGAAACGCAGGCGGTGTGGGCGCAGCTGTTCTGTTCCGTTTCAACAGGGAAAGTTTAAAAACAGTAGCAGCCAATACCCTAGGAAGGTAGGCCCAAACTCCAGTTACTCTAGGCTCCACTAGGTATGTTATCAGTGAGTCAGCAGGCGTTTATTCAGTGTCTAGGTGAGGGGCGCCTGGGGGGCTCAGTCGGTTGGGCGTCCAACTTTGGCTCAGGTCATGATCTCGCAGTTCGTGGGTTCGAGCCCCATGTCGGGGTCTGTGCTGACAGCTCGGAGTCTGGAGCCTGCTTCGGATTCTGGGTCTCTTTCTCTTTCTGCCCCTCCCTGCATTCACGCTCTGTCTCTGTCTCTCAAAAATATGAATACATGTTTAAATAACATTTTTTAAAAACGTCTGAGTTAGGACAGAATCACTCACAATAGCCCACAGCGGACACAAGCCAAATGCCCGTCATCAACCGAGGAGTGGGTGAAGAAGACGAGCCTCACGCAGACAGTGAGATATCTGTCCGTGACAAGTCGTGAAGTGACGGTGCGCGCTGCCGTGTGGGTTAGCCTCGGAAACACTGTCCTTAGAGCCGCGGCCGTCAGAGGCCACGTGTTGCTTGAGTCCATCGTTTGTGTGGAACGGCCGCCCTCTCCTGGAGCCCTACTTCGCCTGCCTTTTGATTTTTTGTTGAGAGACCGGCCGTTTTGAGTGTTACAGCGCGGTGGTCCTTGGAGTCCGGTTCTCCCTCCCCCGTGCCAGCGTTTGTTGTTCCTGCCCGCGGGTTGTCATGTGTGGATGGTGACTTTTGCAGACTCTGTTTGTAGACTGTATTCTTTGTCGTGTGCGGTCAGCCGGCGCTTTGGCAGGGATTTCCTTCAACGCCTGGAGCCCAAACGTTGTCTCCTGGAGTTGGCGGCGGGGGACGGCCGTGGCTCTCCGCAGAGCGCACACGTCTGCCGTCCCTTCTCCCACTTTCACAGAACGCGGGTCAGCCAGAGGCGGGAGCTTAGAGCCTTCACGAGTGTTTTCTGAGCAGGTGCCTGCCCTGGGTGCGCGGGCTTCTAAGTGTCTTCAAGTACGGGGACGGTTTTCATTGTTCAAACTGAATTTTACTTCCGTTTTAGTTCCCCAGAGTCCACAGGTTACATTCGGAAAAGCACAGAGCCTGACACGGGGCTCAAACTCACGAACCGTGAAGTCATGACCTGAGCTGAAATTAGACGCTTACTGACTGGGCTACCCAGGCGCCCCTAATTTTTAAATTTTTGAGTATCTTTTTATTGGAGTATAATTAGCATACACTGTTATATTAGTTTCTGTACCATTTTGCCTTCGATGTTTTTAACAACTGCCATCTTGCAGCTGTTCTCTGCTCTGAGAAAGTTCCAAGGTAGGCAACATCAAGGCAAGACCTTCTGGTTAGCCCTTCAGGAGCCATTGGACGGGTCAAAGCAGATGACCTGAGCTGTTTGAGAACAAGATCATCTCTGCTCCCTTGTGCCCCAGGAGCCCACACCGAGTGTGGGGGCTGCCTTCAAAATCACTGCAGAGCCGGGGGCTGGGGAGAGGATGGGAGCAAGTCAGATAGATCCTACCAGGCTTCGTTGACCTTGGTCTTGCTGAAGGTTCACTTGGGTGCTGTAGACCTTGGACTGTTTTGTAGAGTTCCAGTGAAGTTGACGTTTTTCATTGTTTTCTGTGGTGGCGTGGGTGGGGAGTTGTTAAATCACTGAGTCCATCTTGGTTTTCCTTGTAGGGCTATGCAGATCATCTGCTTCCTCATGAGTCGGTTTGGTAACTTGTGTCTTTCCAGGAAATTTGTCTGTTTTTCTCTAAGTTACCTAATTTGTTGACATAGTAATCCTTTATAATCCTTCCTAATTTTGTTCCCGCTCTGATTTCTAATTTCAGTAATTTGAGTCTTTCTTCCCCTCTTTTTGAGTGCGGTAAATTCCACTCGCTCAAATGTTACATAGTTTATTCCTTTTCTTTTGGTAGTTACGATTAGTTTTTTTTAATTTAAAAATTTTTTATTTTATTTATTTTTTAATGTTTGTTTATTTTTGAGAGAGAGAGACAGAGTGTGAGTGGGGGAGGGAAGCAAGAGAGACAGACACAGAATCCAAAGCAGGCTCCAGGCTCTGAGCTGTCAACACAGAGCCCAATGCGGGGCTCGAACTCACAGATCGTGAGATCATGACCTGAGCTGAAGTCTGACACCCAGCCAACTGAACCCTCCAGTCGCTCTGGTTAGATTTTTCTTAGCATACGTGCTTAAAGTACAAAGTAAACCATTGTCTTGTCTTTCCCAAATGATTCAAAGCATTGTTGAGCCAAGGTCTCTGAGCAGTGCCTTGTTGGAAAAAGTCTGTGTTGGTCCCTCTTGAAAGCTAGTTTTCCCGGGTGGTGCATGCTGTTCTGGCCCTCACCTTTCCTTCTCTGCTGGTGGGGTTATTCCGTGTCTCCTGCTGCCGCTCAGAAGTTTTCCATCAGGCTAGTCACCTTCCCTTGCTAGACTGTCTGCCTCTTCTTTCTGGTAGTTTTTAGTGTTTTCTCTGACTCCCGTGGTCTCTGGTCCCGCTGCTTGTGTTGGGGAGTAAATCCATTTTTACTCTTCCTGCTGTGTCCAGCAGTGCTCGGTAATCGACCATCTGTCTTCAAGAATTATGCTCTTTAAGTCTGGTTCCTGTGTCCCTGTGATTCTGCAAACTCCTCCACCATTGTCTCTTCAAGATGCCACGTCTCCTGGGGCGCCTGGCTCGCTGGCTTGGTCGGAAGAGCATGCGACTCTTTTTTTGTTTTGTTTTGTTTTGTTTTGATTTATGAGAGACAGAGAGAGACAGCGAGAGCAGGAGAGGGTCAGAGAGGGAGAGAGAGGGAGACACAAGATCCAAAGCAGGCTCCAGGCTCTGAGCTGTCAGCGCAGAGACCAATGCGGGGCTCGAACCCACGAACCAGGAGATTGTGACCTGAGCCGAAGACAGACGCTTAACGGACTGAGCCACCCAGGCGCCCCAACATGCGACTCTTGATGTTGGAGTTATGAGTTCAAGTGCCACATTTGGTGCAGAGATTACTTAAAAACAAAATCCTTTAAAAAAAAAAGTGAGAGGGAGAGACACCTGGTTTTCCGTATTCTCTCCCCTTTCCTTCCGGGATTCCTTGTGTACAGCGTTAGACTTCCGGGCTGGCTTCTCCGTCTGTACTGTCTCTGTTTCCCGTTCACATTCTCCATTTCTTGATCTCTCCGTGTGGAATTCTGGGGGGCTTTCCCCAGATTGCTCTCTGCCGGTTCCTCGTGTCTGTCTTCAGCACTGTCTCCTCTGTTAACCCTTTCAGCGAGCTTTTAATTTAAATGTCGTCCATGGAAGTTTCATCTGTTTTCAAAACTGTTTGTTCTTGGGGTGCCTGGGTGACTCAGTCGGTTAAGCGCCCAGCTTTGGCTCAAGTCATGACCTCGCGGTTCATGGGTTCAAGCCCCGAGTCGGGCTCTGTGCTGACAGCTCGGAGCCCGGAGTCTGCTTTGGATTCTGTGTCTCCCTCTCTCTCTGACGCTCCCCTGCTCGCACTGTCTCTCCCTGTCTCTCAAAAATAAATAAAAAACACTAAAAAATAAAAATAAATAAACTGTTCTGGTCCCGTACTGACTTACCCTTTTCTTGTGCTAGGTCTGTTGTCTCTCACTGCTCTGCTCTTGGGGTTCTTCTTGAAGTTTGTGTGGAGAGATTTTTTCTTTTTGTTTGTTTAGTTTTCCCATGGATGGCCGGCTCTTCCAGGGTCCCGGTCTCCACTGCCCGTGAGCTCAGGGCCCTGTTTCCTTTCCTCGTGGGTCTCTGATGACCCCGAGTCCCAGCCTTTAGGGCAATGAATTGAATAGGAATATAAATATGGCCATGTAGATACAGTTTAAAGTTTTCTAGTAGCCACATTGAGAAACTAAGAAGAGGTAGGTGAACGTAATTTTAATCACATGCTTGACCCACCGTATCCAAAATATTTTCATTTCAACATGTTGTAATTTAGAAACATACTAAACTTACATTTTTTTTGTACTAAGTCTTCCAAATCCAGTGTGTATTAGACTCACCGCGTGTCTTAGTCTGGGCTGGTCACGTTTCAAGTCTGCGTGGCCACGTAGGACTAGCTGCCATCGTATTGGACCTTGGACTCAGTAGCTGAGTCTGGTTTTCCCCTCAGGCCCACCTGAGGGCACACTGCTGTGTTTTCTGTGAGTTTTCTCAGTGTTTGCTGGCACATTGGCTTTTACCTGTCTCTTGAGCGTGGCTGTGTGTTAAAAAGGGTCTTTTCTCATATTCCTCTGTGTTTATAGCTGGAGAAAGAGGGCAGTTCAGTCCGCCATGTTGCCAGAAATCCTTTCCTTTATTCCTTACAACGACCTTATGATGGAGGTACTCCAATGCCCAGTTTACAGACCAGGAAACTGGGGCTCATGGAGCTAAAAGGCCTTGCCCTAGTTCACATGACTGTTAAGTGGCAGAGGACAGACCCAAGGACAGGTCTGTTTGAATTCCAAGTCCTTGCTCTGCCCACCATGCTGTGCTGCCATGTCCTAATTTTGATTCCCCCCTGTTCATTTTCAGGAATTAGACATCACCGAGAGCTTCTCCTCCCTAACTCCTTACACGGCCTTGCTCGTCTGGAGAGGAGCTCTTGGCCCCGACCTGGCCGTGACGAGCCATGGACCAGTACGGCCTTGGGGACGAGGGTGCCCTTACCCCAGACACACACCTCCCTTCGTTTTCTGAGAGCCAGGGACTCAACTGCAGTGACACCCTCGACCAGGACCTGGGTCCCAGCACACGAGACCTGCTCTATGCCGGCCTGAGTGGTCTGGACCTGGACCCCAGCCTCCCAGCCCCTGACATGCCCAGCGAGGTGCTGGAGGACACCTTGGACAGCCTGTCCCTGTACTCGGGGAAGGACAGTGACTCCGTGAAGCTGCTGGAGGAGTGTGCAGATCCAGAACCGCACGCCGCCCTGCGAGGTAAGGCTGTCCCCGGGGCCCAGGGCCTGGAAGGCTCTTTGGTGGTTCCCGTGGCAAGCTGGGAGGGTTGCTTCCGCACGGATTGGATGGCGAAGCTTCTCCACGGGTGAAGCAGTGAACAGGGAACCGGCACTTTTTTTTTTTTAACTTGGGGCCTGTTCCCAACTCCCTAGTCAAGGAATGGAACACTGATCCTGAGGAATCATGTTGAGAAATTCGGCTGTTTGTGGATATCCTAACCTTGCGCCGGGCGTGGGCAGACCTTTGAGTTTACAGGAGACTTTCCCACCCATCACAACTGGGAGGCGCTTTTCAAGTTCCCAGAATGACCTCGGATCCTGTCCGTCTGCCACTCGGTCGTCTGGTCCTCCTCAGCCTCCGGGTCTTCATCCGAGAAGGGCAGGGGCATCGGGAGGCCCACTCTGCGGCCCCCCCCTTCCCCCCATATCAGTAGTGAGACGCAGGGGAGGAGGTGAATGCAAAAGAATTGCACGGGCTGCGAAGCGTGGGCCAGATCATTGTTCTTTGTTATCAATATCGGTGGGACTCATCTCAGGCAGCCCATTGATTGGGTTCCAAGCCTCTCTCTTCAGCAGCAGAGGAGCAAAAGGAGGACTGATGCAGTAGTTGAAAGCCTTGGTGCAGTTTTCTTTTGGGTTTTCAGTTTGCCTCGAGGCGTCCTGGCAAGACCAATTCGATTTTTGTTAACTCTTTTCAGAGGTTCTCCGGTAAGTGGCTCAGATGAGTTGTCCGAGCCAGCGGCCTTTGGTATTTGTAATCATGCCATGTGCCGGGAGAGCTGCTTGGTGACGGCCCCGCAGAATAGGTGTCTGTGGCCATCGGGGTCAGCAGTTGGAGAAACACCCCAAAGACCTGCTCCTGGGGAGGCCCCCCCTCCTCTCTGCACAGAGGCAGCAGACGAGGGTCAGCCTCGTCACCACCAGAGCGATGGCCAGAGAGGAGGTCCCAGAATCGTGGGATGTGTGTGGTGCGCGGGCATTGGACCACGCCTGTGAGGTGGGGGGTCTGGTAATTAGGGTTCTCAACCCCGGCCACAGAAACGACCAGAAAAACGCTGGCAGCGTGAATGTGTGTGCATTTCGCTGGGCAGAGGGACTGTCGCTCTCACCAGATTTTCCTTGGCGGGGCGTCGGGAGGGGGGTTTCCCTCGCTGCAGAATGTGCTACAGATCAGTAATCTAGTTCAGCTCTTCGTAATTTGTCTTAAACTTGATTTCTTCTTTTACCTGTTAAAAGGAGGAGTCACCTGAACATTAAATTCTAACTCCCTATACCTCTGTGACTGAAATTCAGGCCGCTGTAAATGTATACACTGGTGCTTGTCTTCTTAGCTAGGAAAACAAATCACAGCTCTTAAAACAAACAGGACACAGAGGAAAATAATATCAGGAAAAATCCTCCAGCCTGGCTCCCACGCATAGGGTTTTAAAAACATGAATGATGTCATTTAGAAAAACGCGGTTTGGCGCAGGTGTATTAAGTGTACGATGCTATTTGAGGTTTCTCGAACTCGGTGTATTTGCTTTCTTACGTGAAGGCACCCTTGTCCTGACGGACTCCCCTGTGGTGTTTGAGTGCGTTCTTGCTCACTAGCTGGTCGCCTTTCCACAACCAACTTTGCACGTGTGGAGCTGCCTTTGGGACTCGTTCTTTGAATGTACTCCTCCGCGTAGGTTGGCCCGTCAGAGAACACACACCGTTTTATTTTATTTATTTGCTTTTTTTAAACGTTTGTTTGTTTTTGAGACCAAGAAAGACAGAGCATGAGTTAGGGAGGGGCAGAGAGAGAGGGAGACACGGAATCCGAAGCAGGCTCCAGCCTCTGAGCTGTCAGCACGGAGCCCGACGCGGGGCTTGAACTCACAGACTGTGAGATCATGACCTGAGCCGAAGTCTGAAGCTCAGCTGACTGAGCCCCCAGGCGCCCCCCCCACACTGTTTCATAACTCACTTGGCAACACTGCCCTCTGAGAAGATCAGGCAACTTCCTGGGCCCAGTGACTCTGCCTGAGTTTTGGTGTTTTTGTCAATTCTTTTTTGAAACAATGCTAGTTTAATTGTTGGCTTTAATGAGCATTTAATTTTATTTAAAAAAATTTTTTAAGCTTATTTATTCATTTTGAGAGAGCGAGTGAGTGGGGAGGGGAAGGGAGAGAGAGGGAGAGAGACAGAATCCCAAGCAGGCTCTGCACTGTCAGTGGAAAGTCCAACGTGGGGCTTGAACCCACACTCTGTGAGATCATGATCTGAGTGAAATCAACAGTTGGAAACTTAACCGACTGAGCCACCCAGGCGCCCCTTACTGAGCATTTTTGGAATAATTTAGCAAGGTGGAGGACTTTCCCGCCGGAAGTCCTCTGACTCCAGACTTACATTGTTGGGATCATTTGACCGCCTGTCACAGTAACTTCTTAGATGAGCAGGAGGAGACCAGGCGCGTTGAGGGACAAACGGGCCCCGGCCGGGACAGAGCTGGGGGACGCCTGTCCGGGCGTCTCAGGCTGCGCCTCGGCCAGTTAGCCATCTGGGTCCCTGGTGCAGGCCTGCTGCCCTGGGCTCTTGGGTGCCCGGGGTCCCTGCTCTGCTGCACCCTAGGGAAGTGGCGATTTCCAAACTGCCATGCCCTGAGGCAGTCTGAGGCGGCTTGAAGCCCAGTCTGAACAGCAGGAAAATCTTCCACCACAGCAGGTAGAGTGTCCCCGAGCGCCAGCATGGGGTCCTGGGGAGCCAGGACACAGCGGGACCCTGCAGAGTCCTTGCAGCCATGGCCCTGCATGTCCCGTGATTCGAAATCAGCTTCTCTTTAGTCACCAGACCTGTCTCTGTCCGTCAGAGCGAGACAGAAGCCATGCGTTCCCTCCCTACCCGCTGATCCGGGGACTTGACGACCCGTCCGTCTCCCCGTGAGCGTTGCCAGCCCTTCCCCGGCTCCTGGGCGAGCGCGCTGTTCAACCCAAGGGGCACAGAGAGCACACCAGCATCTCCAGGGCCCCAAGAAGAGGAAAGTCAAAGTGGCCCGTAGCTACCAGTCTGTCCCATTCTCCCTGCTGGTTTTCTGTTTCGTAACAGCAGACTGCTGTTTTCACACTGAGCAATCACATCATCAGATATTTTTCTACAGTTTTACTGTGTCCTAGACTCTTTATGCCATAACCCAGTCACTTCTGTCCCGTTATCAGATACTAGTTTGTTTCTCATAGAAAAGGCGGTGCTGCTGTTAACTGCTTTGTGGCTACCTCTTTGTACAAATATAGATTTCTTTCTCTCTCTCTCACTCTTTTTTTTTTCTTTTTTGAGAGAGAGAAAGAGAGGGTACCAGTGAGCAAGGGGCAGGGAGAAAGAGGGAAAGAATCCCAGGAGTGGCAGAGGAAGGGAGAGAGAGACAGACAGACAGAGAGAAGTGGGGCTTAACCCAAAGCAGGACCCTTGTGGAAGCAGGGCTCGAACTCATGAACCGTGAGATCATGACCTGAGCCGAAGTCAGATGCCTAATGACCGAGCCACCCAGCCACCCCTGTATTTATTTCTTTGAAGTCCCCATAGAGGAATTGGCTGGAAGAAAGGCTCTATACTTGTCTGAGGTTTTGGATTATGGTTTTCTGGATTGTCCCTCCAGCGGTGCCGTGGATGGTCTAGACGGAAAGCCCGGCTCATGTTGATCGCTTTGTCCTGGAATCACTTCTGGCCACTGCCCTCCGAGTGTGGCACCAGGACTGAGCGCCATCCTGCAGGGGTGGCCTGGCCCAGCTCACTTCCCTCCCTGGTCATTTTCTCGGCGCACAAAGCCACTAAAGTTGGAGGGCACAATCGTGGCCCTCTGCCCAAGTCCACGTCCATGTCTGCCATGGCCCCTCGACTGGCCGAGTGCTGATTTCGCCCTGCTCTTCGATTTCCCCAGACGTCTATAACCTGTGCTCTCTCCCTCCGTTTAGACCTGGGGCTCGGTGCTCTCAAGGTGCCTAAAGAAGCGGACGAAGGAGGCAGGGCCACGTCGGGGAGCGTGAGGAGGGGCCGGCGGCAGCACGCGTCCCCTCAGAACCCGCTGCTGGACTGCGGCCTGTGCGGGAAGGTGTTCAGCAGCGCCAGCTCGCTCAGCAAGCACTACCTGACGCACAGCCAGGAGAGGAGACACGTCTGCAAGATCTGCAGCAAGGCCTTTAAGCGCCAGGACCACCTGTATGTGGGATTGGGGGGTCGGTGGAGGGCATGCTCCTGGGTCGTCTTCACACCTTCCCGGCCGTGGGGCTCCCCTCCTGCTCCCCAGATAGCCATCTGCAGCCTGCGCTGGGGGTTGGGGGAAGGACGCACCTCCCCGTGTCAGGCTCGGCCAGCCCCGCCCAGGACAGGTGGCTCCTCCCAGCCCCCAGACTCACACCAGTGAGGCGATCGTGGTTTGCACTCAGGACCCTTGTGGTTTCAGGACCCCTCCCGGCTCACTCCCAAGGCAACTGTGCCGTGCGGGGAATTGGGCTCCTTTTAGAGAAATGTTGGGAGTCCCTCCTGGGCATCAGAGGAACACAGATCTGTGTCTCGAGAGGAACCTGCGTTAGAATAGTGGGGACACGAGAGAGTTGGAGACGCCTGTTTCTGGAATTTGGCCAGAGAGCATTGATGCTTTTCTTTCTTTTTTTTTTTAATTATTTTTCTCAGAGAAGGGGTTTGCTTACCAGTGAGGGAGGGTAGCACCCCTTGTGTGGCTTTGCCCCAAGGGGTGGCCGCCTGTGGCTTCTTTCCTGGGCGCTGAGCAAGGTTCCCCGGGCTGCACTCGGGCTCCCGCGGTGAAGGGCGCCCTCTGACCCCGTCTCCGTGTGACTCCAGGACGGGGCACATGCTCACGCACCAGAAGACCAAGCCGTTCGTGTGCGTCGAGCAGGGCTGCAGCAAGAGCTACTGTGACTACCGCTCGCTGCGGCGCCACTACGAGGTCCAGCACGGCCTGTGCATCCTGAAGGAGGCCCCCCCGGAGGAGGAGGCCTGCAGAGGGTCACCTCACGCCCGCGAGGCCACCAGCCGGCCCTCTGCGCCCCCGGAGGCCCGGTCCCCCGGCCCCCTGCTGCCCAGCCGGGACCTCCTGCGCTGCATCGTGAGCAGCATCGTCTGCCGCGGGGCCCCCTCTGCCGGCCCAGACGGCGGGGAGGACAGGAGCGCGGCCTGTCCCTGCGCACCCGCCGGCATGCCAGGGGCTCCCGAGAGCCTGGGCCCCGACGTGTCCGAGGAGCCTCGTGCCCCACGGAAGGAGCCCGCTGCCGCCCTGTTCACGGCTGTGCACCTGAGAGCCGTGGAGAACGGGGGCCCCGAGCTGGCCGAGCTGGAGCCACCTGTGTGCCAGCGCCCAGCCGCCCTGGAGGGCTGGCCCGAGGGTGGCCCGCTGCCCGCCCGCCTGCCCCCGCTCCGAGGCCAGGTGGTCCCCGGCGGCCCCCAGCCGTCCGGCCATACCTCCCAGTGGCTGCGGAGCTTGCCCAGTGGCCCCGTGAACAGGGGGAGCAGCGCATTCGTCACCCACAAGCTGCCTCTGGGGCCGTCCCGGGAGGGCTGCGAGACCAGCCCCGGGCCCAGCGGCACGTCCCCCACGGGGGAGCCCTCGCCCTGTGCGGGCACCGGGCCGGAGGGCGCATTGTCCTATCCCACCCCACTCCTGACGGCACCCGGGGAGGCCTCGGGCGACCCCAGACATGCCGGCGGGGAGGACGACACCTGGGGTTCCAAGAAGAGCAAGCCCGACTGCGGGCCCTTCTCGCGGCCGAGCCCCGGGGAGCCCGGCCTCCAGGACGCCCACCAGCCCGGTGGCCTCCCGGACGACGCTGCACCGCTCTTCCGGCAGCTCTTTCTCAAGTCCCAGGAGCCCCTGGTGAGCTGCGAGCAGGTGCAGCTGTTCCAGATGATCGCCAAGTCCCCGAGGGTCTTCCCGCAGCTCCCCAGGCCTGAGGGCAAGCAGGCTTCCCTGAAGCCGCCGCCGGGGCCCTGGCAGCAGCTGCCCCCACCGCCGGCCGTCCCTGTTGACTCTCTCCACGCTGGCCCCGGAAACCTGGAGCCAGAGGGGTCCCCGGCCCGCAGGAGGAAAGCCATGTCTGCCTTCCCCAGAGAGGCCTCCCCGGGGGTCCCCCGACGGGACACCAAGGGAGGACCGAAAATGGCCACTGCTCGGCCGTCTGTTACAGCGGCTTCACTGGACCCTCCCAGGAACCCGGACATTTCCTCTCTGGCCAAGCAGCTGAGATCCGTGAGAGGGACCTTGGACCTGGGGGACATCTTCTCCCCAGGGGGCCCACAGCAGCCGCAGTCGGGTGGGGATGAGCCCCTCGGAGCCCTGCTCCCGGGGAAGCGGGCCCAGGTGGAGAATGGCACGGCTCCGGGGGCCGTGAAAGGTGAGAAGAGCCAGGCCTGTGCCCGGGGCGGAGGCTACCGGCTCTTCTCCGGCAACCCCAGGTCCCAGCGCTTCTCCGGCTTCCGGAAGGAGAAGGTGAAAATGGATATGTGCTGTGTGGCCTCCCCGAGCCAGGTAGCCATGGCCTCCTTCTCGTCAGCCGGGCCTCCAGCAGACCCCCCCCAGGACTCGAAGTCCAAGCTGACGATTTTCAGCAGAATCCAGGTACCTGGGCCCTCCCTCCTGGGGCCCGAGCACCCTCGGGCCGACAGTCTGGTTTGTCCCTTGTTTCTGCGTCTGCTGGTTGGCCAGGCATCGTGTTCAGTCTCAGGCAAGCCCCGGCCGCACTTGTCCAGAGGTGGAAATGAGGGTTCGGAGAGATTATGGGTCCTCCTGTCAACGCCCTCCCTTCAGCCATCAGGTTGTGAGAGACGCGTTCTTTCCTAGGCTTGGCCTGCTGACTTTCTTTCTGCCTTTCACTTCCTTTTGGATTCGCCTCCTTAAATCGGTCAGAGGATGTAAAGGTAGAGATCCCCCCTCCCGCACCCCCCATCAGTATTTCTTCGCGAAGAGCCGTGTCTTCCCTGATGGGAGTCCCGGGCCTGACGCTGGCCAGCACCCACACAGCATCACTGAGCCCTTGCAGGTGGTACCCGCCAGGTCTGGGCCTCAGGAGGCCGGGAAAGCAGGGGAGCCGTGGAGAGTGAGAGAGAGGGAGAGAGAGAATCCCAAGCAGGCTCTGCACTGTCAGCATAGAGCCTGACGCGGGGCTCAAGCTCATGAACTCATGAGATCACGACCTGAGCTGAAATCAGGAGACGCTCAACAGATTGAGCCACCGAGGCGCCTAACTCGCCATTTTAAAGCATACCTCCTGGTAGTTTTCAGGATATGCTCCAGGTTGTGCATCCGTTACGGCTCTTTGCCAGAACACTTTCATCACCCCCCAAACCCCACACCCTTAGTTGTCACCCCCAATCTCTCCATCCGTCCCAGCCCCTGGCAGTTGTGAATCCCCCTTCTGTCTCTCTGGACTTGCCTGCTCTGGCCACTTGGTACACTACGTGGCCTTCCGTATCTGACCTCTTACGCATCGTATGATGTTTCCACGCTTCGTAGGCGTTGGGGCGCGTCCACGTTCCCTTGTAGGACCGAATGGCCCCCCGCCGCACGGCGTCTCACATCTTGTTTCCCCGTGTGGCAGCTGATGGGTATTTGGCTTGTTTCCGCTTCTTGGCCACTGTCAGCAGCGCTGGTAGGGCCCTTGTGTGGACGTAGGCTTTCCTCGCCCTTGGGGGTGCCTCGGCCTGGAGTTTCTGGGTCAGAGGGCAGCTCTGCGTCGAACCATCCCAGGAGCTGCTGTACTTTTCCCAAGCAGCCGTGCTGTTCAGCATCCCCGCCCACCGCCTCTCCGCGTCCTTACCGACGCTTCGCTAGCCGTTTTCTTGCTTTTATTTGTTTTGTTTTTAATCATAGCCATGCTGGCGGGCGAGACGTGGCCTCTCCTCATGCTTTGGTGAGCACGGGCCTGGTGGCCGGGGGTGCACAGCACCTTCTCACGTGCTTCTTGGCCATCTGTAAGCCCTCTTTGGCCGAGCATCTTTCAGATCCTTTGTCCATTTCCAAATCGGCTAGTCATCTTTTTGTTGTCGAGCTACACAGTTCTTCCCATAATATGAACACAGGTCTCTCGTCAGGTGTGTGCTTTGCAGTGATTTCTGTCTATGCAGGGCGTGGGTTTCCTTCACTCTCCTGATGGCGTCCTTTGAAGCACGGCCGTTCTGAGTTCCCCTGAAGTCTAATTTGTCGGTCCTGGCATTCATTTTGGTGACTTCCAAGACACCCGCGCCTCCTCCACGGTCTCGAAGACCTACGTCTATGCCTTCCTTTAAAAAGAAAAAAAAAAAACCTTATTGTTAAGTCATCTCTACACCCCACGTGGGGCTCGAATCCACAACCCCAAGATCAAGACCCACACACTCAGTCCCATAGCTGTCACTCTTGCATGCGTCCTTCCTGATAATGCTGGCTCCTGTGTTTTCCTCTTCAGGGCGGAAATATCTCCCGGCTGCCCCATCCGATGAGGGAGGAGAACGCGGTAGGCGGATGGTAAGTTCAGAAGGCGCTCCCCCGCGGGCCTGAGGGCACTCAGCGCCTCACATTCCTCGGGTTGCCTTTCTGTGCTGGCCCCGTCCCACCAAGTTCTGGAAGCATGAGTCCCAGAGAGGCTCACACCTGGCCATGAGGCACTGTGGTGTCCTCGCTCCATTTCCTAGGGTTTGTCGAGAGTTGTTGGTAGATCAGACTTTTTTTTTTTTAATAGTTTATTACCAAGTTGGTTTCCTTATAACACCCAGTGCTCTTCCCCACAAGTGCCCCCCCCTCCATGACAATCACCCCTTTCTCCTTCCCCCCCGTCCTCCTCAGACCTGTTTGTTCTCAGCATTCAAAAGTCTCTCATAATTTGCCTCACTCCCTCTCCCCGACTCTTTCCTCCACCTCTCCCCTCCCCATGGTCTCCTATTAGGTTTCTCCTGTTAGGCCTATGAGTGCAAACATATGGTATCTATCCTTCTCCGCCTGACTTATTTCGCTTAGCATGACACCCTCGAGGTCCATCCACTTTCCTACAAATGGCCATATTTCATTCTTTCTCATTGCCATGTAGTACTCCATCGTGTATATATACCACATCTTCTTGATCCACTCATCAGGTGATGGACATTTAGGCTCTTTCCATGTTTTGGCTATTGTTGACAGTGCTGCTATGAACATTGGGGTACATGTGCTCCTATGCACCAGCACTTCTGTATCCCTTGGGTAAATCCCTAGCAGTGCTATTGCTGGGTCATAGGGGAGTTCTATTGTTAATTTTTTGAGGAACCTCCACACTGTTTTCCAGAGCAGCTGCACCAGTTTACATTC
>NC_043715.1:50181460-50246306 GCF_006229205.1 Suricata suricatta
GTGAGGTGGTATCTCAGTGTGGTTTTGATTTGTATTTCCTGATGATGAGTGATGCTGAGCATCGTTTCATGTGCCTGTTGGCCATCTGGATGTCCTCTTCGGAGAAGTGTCTGTTCAAGTCTGCCCATTTCTTTACTGGATCATTCATTTTTCAGGTATGGAGTTTAGTGAGCTCCTGGTAGACTTTGGATACTAGCCCTTTATCTGATATGTCATTTGCAACTATCTTTTCCCATTCTGTTGGTTGCCTATTAGTTTTTTTTTATTGTTTCCTTTGCAGTGCAGAAGCTTTTTATCTTGATGAGGTCCCAGTAGTTCATTTTTGTTCTTGATTCCCTTGCCTTTGGGTATGTGTCAAGGAGGAAATTGCTGCGATTGAGGTCAAGGAGACTATTTCCTGCTTTTTCCTCAAGGGTTTTTATGGTTTCCTGTCTCACATTCAGGTCCTTTATCCATTTTGAGTTTATTTTTGTGAATGGTGCAAGAGAGTGGTCTAGTTTCATTCTGCTACATGTTGCTGTCCAGTTCTCCCAGCACCACCTGCTAAAGAGGCAGTCTTTTTTCCACTGGATACTTTATCCTGCTTTGTCAAAGATTAATTGGCCATACACTTGTAGGCCCAGTTCTGGGTTCTCTATTCTATTCCATTGGTCCCTGTGTCTGTTTTTGTGCCAATACCGTACTGTCGTGATGATGACAGCTTTGGAGTAGAGCCTAACGTCTGGGATTGTGGTGCCTCCCGTTTTGGTTTTCTTCTTCAATATTGCTTAGATCAGACTTTAAAACCCAGCCTGTGTGGCTCAGTCAGTTAAGTGTCCGACTTTGGCTTAGGTCATGATCTCATGGTTCGTGGGTTCAAGCCCCGTGTCGGGCTCTTTGCTGACAGCTCACATAGACCCTGGTGCCTGCTTCCAATTCTGTGTCTCTCTTTTTCCCTGCACTTCCCCCATTCATGCTCTGTTTCTCTCTGTCTCAATAATAAATAAACATTAAAAAAAAATACATAAATAAATAAAACCCAAAAGAAAACGAAAAAGGCGTGGTGGGGGCGGGGTCGCATTCTCCCATCCTTCCCTCCTGCCGTGTTTCCCCACAGGAACCAGCAAAATGGGGGCCCTGCGGACTGGCCAGAGCCAAGGAGCACCTACGTCTGCAACACCTGCAGCCAGATGTTTTATACAGAGAAGGGGCTGAGCAGCCACATGTGCTTCCACAGCGACCAGTGGCCGTCCCCTCGCGGGCAGCAGGAGCAGCAGGTGCAGGCCGCGCACCGGGCTCTGTGCCTCCGGGGTTTCTGGTGGGCTCTCCGTGGTGGGCGACTGATGTCGTTTCTCCCAGGAAAGAGACACCCTCCCTGGGGATGACCAGGCGGGTGCGGGGAGAGGTGCCAGGAGCCGGGCTGAGCTGCTCTTCCGCTCCCGCCGGCCTTTCGCCTTGAAGAGCTCTCTGTCCCTTGCCCCCAGGGGTCTGGCACGGACTTTTGCAAGCCACTGAGACAAGTGCCGAGGCCAGGGGGCGACAGGCAGAGTCCCCCAGGAGCTAAGAAGTCCCTGGACCACCCCGCGGCAGCTCCTTTGATGATCCCTGTGTCTCCACTGGTGGCCCCAGTGAACCGACCCACCGGGAGCACGGCCAAGGTGGGTGCCAGTTGGTCGGTGGGCTTCCTTCCTGTGCTGCCCCTCCCTGCCAGTAGGGGCTGCGAGGAAATCCTGAACCAAACGTCAAGAAAAGCCTGAGTGGAGGGGCGCTCGGCTTGTGATCATTTGTGCACATCCGTCAAGCGTCCCCCGTGCCAGCCCGCACTAGCAGGGCTGCAGACCGTGGTGACCGGGACAGCCTGGGCCCCCAGCCTGGTAACGGCAGTGGACCTGTCCCCAGGCAGTGGGCTGGGCTGTGAGGGGGAGCAGAGGGCTCCCTCCACCTGAGGAGGTCAGGGGGGTTGGAGCTGAGACCCGCAGGAGGGGAGGGGACATCGTCTGGAGATGGGAGAGAGCATGGCAGGTTCGGGTGACCTGTCTCTGCAGCCCGCGCTGGAGGGCCCCACTGGGGAAGCCCCTGCTGGGCTCGGGGTCCAGGTGCACGGATGCCATCGCTCATCTCACGGAAGCTGTTGCTCTTGCCATTTTGTCATTTTGTCATACTGTTGTGCTGTGTCTCTGGCCTCCCCACCCCTGCCCCAGGCCTTGTAACCGCTGGGGCTGGCCGCCCCTCTTCCCAGATCCCCCTGAGTCAGGCCCTTCCTTGAGGGCGCATGAGCATGGGAAGGCTCCAGCCTCCAATGTCACCAGCCATGGTGAGGGTCTGGGGCCTGGCTCAGACATGCTGGCCCTGCTCGGCTCCCTTTCCTGAGGGCTCCGGGTGGGGACATGCCGGGTCCGGGCCCTGTTCCCTCTGTGTCCAGAGTGTGTGTTCCCACCGGGCTGTCCTGCTCTGCAGGACAACGCTGTGCACCAGGGGCCTCCAGTGACCCCAGTGACTGTGAACTGTCTTCTTCCCCAGGGACAGGACAGAGCCGGGGAAGACAGAGACAGCGAGGAGAGCAGCCAACAGAGGAGGCGGAGGAAGCGCCCCCAGCCCAAGGCGGCGTTCGCGCCCCCTCCGCCTTCTCTGGTCCGGGAGCCCGGCCTGGGAGGCTGTCACCAGAGCTGCCTGCGGTCGCCAGTGTTTCTGGTGGACCGCCTCCTAAAGGGGCTGTTCCAGTGCTCCCCCTACACGCCGCCGCCCATGCTCAGCCCCATCCGGGAGGGCTCCGGGCTCTATTTCAACACGCTCTGCTCCACCTCCACTCACGCCGGGCCCCACAGACTCATCCACAGCACGCTCGGTGAGTGAGGCCGGCACGTGGTCCCCGCTCAGCACGTGGGCCAGGCCCACTCCCTCTCCGCGCACTGGGCCAGGGGTCTCTCCTGCCCGCGGCTGTGTCTGGTCTGTGAGTCCTGTTGCTGTCTGGAGGTGTCCTGGGACCGTCTGGGACCAGCAGCCTTCGAGGTGCTTAGAATTTTACAGCCAGAGAGAAAGTATGGAGACCGTTTAGCCTGACCGCCCTTCGGCCTGCCCGGAGTAATTTTTGACAGTTTGACTAAGAGACAATATTCACAGGGTTGTGCGCCCATCGCACTATCTAATTTTAGAACATTTTTGTCACCCCCCCCAGAAGAAGCACTGTGGCCATGCAGTCACACACACACACACACACACACACACACACACACACACACACCCCGTAGCCCCCACCTCCCCAGCCCCGAGCAACCTACTAATCTTTTTCTCTCTCCGGATCTGCCCGGTGCAGACACTGTAACTGGAATCATGCAGCAGGTGACATCGTGTGTCTAGTTTGTCCACTCAGCGTCCGTGTTCATCCATGTTATCGTGTGTAGCAGCGCGTCATCCCTTTCTGCGGCCAGATAATCCCATTGCCGGGACACGCCCCGTTTCGTTTATCCATGGTCAGTTGATGAGCATTTGGGTTGTTTCTGTCTTTTGGCTTCTGTGAATAATGCTCCTCGTGAACATTCATGTGCAGGTTTTTGTTGGACCTGCGTTTTCATTTCTCTTGGGAATACGCCTAGGGTGCAACTGTGGGTCACAGGTCAGCTCCGCATGTAACCACTTAAGGAGCTACTGGACTGTTTTCCAAAGTGACGGCACCATTTTAAATTCCCGCCGGTATTGTGTGAAAGTCCCAGTTTCTCCACATCCGTGTCAGCCCTTGCACTCCTTTTTTCTTATGCAGCCGTCCTAGTGTGAAGTGGTTTTGAGCTGCATTTCCTGATGGCTGATGAGATTGAACATCTTTCCATGTGCTTACTGTCCATTCGTAATCTTTTCAAATCCTTTGCCCATTTTTCGAATTGTGTTGTTGTCTTTTTATTACTGAGCTATAAAAGTTTCTTGTATGTTCTGGAATTAACCCCTTTATCAGATACGTGGTGTGCAAATGCTCTTCCATTTTGTGCAGTCTTTTCATTTTTGGTCTTGTTTGCATTACTAAAGTTTTAAATTTTGATGAAGTCCAATTTATTCTTTGTCACTTGTGCTTTTGATATTGTAGCTAAGGTTTTGCCTGACCAAAGGTCACAAATATTTACTTCTGTGTTTTCTTGTGAGTTTTGTCATTTTAGTGTCTTAAATTTATGTCTCGTCCATTTTAAGTGAACTTTTATGTATCGTATAAGGAATTCATTCTTTGCATGTGGATATCATTTGTTCCAACAGCATTGGTTGAAAAGACTGTTCTCTTCCTGTTGAATTAGCTTTATGCCTTGTAAAACCAATTGACCATAAGTCATTTGAGATTTTGCTATAAACTTCTCTCAGAGCACTGCTTTAGGTACATTTCATAAGTTTTAGTATATTTTACTCTGATTTTCATTTATCTCAAAAGTATTATCTAGTTTTTCTTTTAATTTTTTTGATACACTGTTTATTAAGGACTGCATTGTTTAATTTCCATATATGTGAATTTTCCAAATTGCCGTTTTAAAACTGATTTTTAATTTAATCCCATTGTGGTCAGAGAACACATTTTATATTAGTTCAGTGCTTTTAAAAAGTTTTTTGAAGCATTTTTATGGGCTAGAATATGTTCTGCCCTGGAGAATGTTCCATGTGTACCTGAGAAGTGTGTATTCTCTTGATGGAGGATGGAATGCGCTGTACATGCCTGCAGTGTCTAGTTACTCCAAGTATTCTACTTCCTGTCGGTCTTCTGCCTGGTTGTCTATCCATTATTGAAAGTATTGAAATCTCCAAGTATTATTTTTTGTTTATTTTATCTTTCAGTTCTGTCGATTGCTGCTTTATGTATTTATGGACTCTGTTTTTAGGTGCATTTATGTTTATATAGTTGCCATATTTTCCTGATGGCTTGAACTTTTATTGTAGTATCCTTTATCATCATTGTGATAATTTTATCATTATCTCTAGTAATATTTTTTGTTTTAAAGTCTTAATTTGCCTGGCATTAGTATAGCCATTTCATCTCTTTTATGGTTGTTGTTTGCTTGGTATACTTCTTCCTGTTCTTTTACTTTTGACCTGCTTCTGTCTTTGAAAATAAAGCATGTCTCCTACAGTCAGCATTTGTTGGATCATATATATATTTTTTTCTTTTTTTATCCAGTCTAACAAACTACCTTTTGTTTGGTTTGTTTAAACATTCTCATTTATTGTTATATTGCTATGGTTGGATTTATATCTGCCATTTTGCTGTTTATTTTCTATTTGTCTCATGTCATTTTCTCCTTCTGTTCCTTATCTGCTTTCTTTTGTACTAAGTGAATATTTTTTGTGTAACCTGTTAATTACTTTAATTTTTCACTTTTCTTAATCATTTCTTAGGAGTTGCTCTAGGATTTAAATTGATCAGTGTATTAATTGTATTATAACAACAATAAAATATAAAACATTGCTATGTAGTTTTTTTTAATGATGTTTATTTTTGAGAGACAGAGAGAGACAGCACAAGCAGGGGAGGGTCAGAGAGAGAGGGAGACACAGAATCCAAAGTAGGCTCCAGGCTCTAAGCTAGCTGTCAGCACAGAGCCCGACACGGGGCTCGAACCCATGAACCGTGAGATCATGACCTGAACTGAAGTCGGATGGCTAACCGACTGAGCCCCCCAGGTGTCCCTATAAGCTTAATATAGAAAGAGAATAGATGTAGCATTTCCAGCAGAGGAAAAAAGCATTTGAAGCAAGGATTGCTATTTAGTTCTATTCCTTTTGACCCTTTGGCTATTATAGTTTTAGACATATGTATAATCTATCTATTATCTATTTATAGATTGCTATTATAGTTATAGACATATAAATTCATGAGTCATCTATCTATTATCTATCTATCTATATATAAACATATAAGTCATTTATTTATCTGTCTATTAGAACCCAGAAATAGGGGCATCTGGGTGGCTTAGTTGGTTAAGCATCTGATTTGGTTTTAGCTCAGGCCATGATCTCATGCTTCATGAGTTCAAGCCCCGCACTGGGCTTTGTGCTGGTAGCATGGAGCTTGCTTGGGGTTCTCTCTCTCCCTCTCTATGCCCCTCCCTCACTCATGCTCACGTGCTCTCCCTCAAAATAAATAAACATTAAAAAAAAAGAAACCCAGAAATACGTTTTCGTAATTTTCACTTTATATAATTTTATGTTACGTGAAAAAAGATAATAGAGGAAAACAGGCATTATTTATAGAGTTTGTTATATCAACCTTCTTCTTTACCATCACAAGTAACTCCCACTTACTCCCGAGGATTCAGGTTACGATCTGGGGTATTATTTCTTTTCTCTAATGCAACTCCTTTGTGCTGTTACCATCACCACGTGTTTTTGTATATTAAAGGCCCACAATACATACTGTTTTATGCAAGTGCTTTTTAAGTCAGTTAAGAAAAGAAATATGTGATTTTACTTTTATAATTACCCATATAATTACCTTTACCAGCACCCTTTGTTTTTTTGTTTTGATTGACATTACTGTCTGGTGTCATTTGCTTTCAGTCTGAAGAAGTTTTTTTGGTTTTTATTGTTGTGGGGATATGATTTATATAGAGTTTCTTCCTTTAAAACGTGTAGTGCAGTGGTTTTAGTTACATCAGAGCTGCAGCCCTTACTCCCCTCAGTTTCCAGGCACTGTCATCCCCCACAAGAGAAGCCCCACGCTCATGAGCAGCCCCTCCTGTCCCTGCCCCCAGCCCCGGCCCCAGGAAACCGCTGGTGGACTTCCTCTGTAGATTTGGCTAATCTGGACGTTCCGCATCTGCGGAGTCCTACGGTTGTGTGGGCTCTTGCGACCGTCTCCCTGCACTTAGCATGATGCTTTCTGGGTTCGCGGGTCGCGGTTCCTGTCAGTATCCCATTCCTTTTGGCGACTGAACGACCTTCCACGTTTACCGCTTCTCGTAAGACAGGTCTCGCGACAAATCTTCTCCATTTTTATTTATCTGAGAACCACCTTTTTTCGCCTTTATTTTTGAAAGGTAGCTTGCCGGATGTGATTCTCAGTTGAGAGTTTTTACTTGCAGCAGGTTGGCGATGTTACCCCGCTGCCTCCGGGCCTCCGTTGTTTCTGACCAGAAGTCTGCCGTGAGTCTTACCGGTGCCTCGTATGGAACGCGCCGGTTTGCTCCTCTTGCTCTCTAGATCTGCATCCCTGGCTTTCAGCGTTTTGCCTCTGATGGTCTAGATGTAGATCTTTTTGCGTTTATCCTTTTTGGAGTTTACAGAGTTTCCTAGATTTCTAGATTTTTTTCTTTTTTCTTTTCTTATCACCAAATGTGGGAGGTTTCCAGCCATTGATCAAAACCATGATACTTTACATGTTTTTCTGTCCCTTCCTCTTTTTCTCATCTTACTCTCATTATGCGTATTTTGCTGCATTTTGTGATGTCCTGTGTTTCTCCGAGGTTCACCCCATTTTCCTCCATTCTTTTTTTCTCTCTGTTCAGATTGCATCATTTCCGTTGATCTTTGAATTTGCTGATCATATCTTCTGCCAGCTCAACGCTACTGTTGAGCTTCATTTTGGTTATTGGACTGTTTTAGTTTTTGTTTTTTAAAATGTTTTTTGGGAGAACGCAAGTGAGGGAGGGACAGAGAGAGGGGGACAGAGGGTCTGAAGTGGGCTCTGCACTGATGGGCTGACAGCAGTGAGCCTGATGTGGGGCTTGAACTCATAAACTGTGAGATCACAACCGGAGCCAAGGTCAGAAGCTCAACCCACTGAGTCACCCAGGTGCCCTATTGTATTTATTTAACCCCAGAATTTCTATTTGGTTCTTTTTTTTATATATCTTCTGTCTCTTAACGGTATTCTGCCTTGGATAAGAAATGTTCATCAGACCCTCCTTTAGTTGTTTAAGCGTGGGCGCTGTGGGGAGAGGGAGGCTGCCCGCCTGGCTGCACCTGCCTCGAGTAGGGCACGCTGGGCAGAGCTTCGGTTACACAGAGCTGGGGGATCGGCGGGTAAGGGGTGGGCGGATGCCACAGACTCTCGCTCTTCTTACCAATATTTAGTCATTTTTTTGAACAAGTATCCTAAGATGCTGGGTGCCTTTGACAGCTTCCAGAGACTTTAACTTACTGTTCTTTAAAATAATTTTCATCCGTTCATTTGTTGTTCTGCTGAGTTCCTTACTCTGCTTTTTACAAGTCCCATCCTCCTTTCTGCAATCTTTTTTAAAATTCTGTTTTACTGTGGGGGCGCCTGGTTGCTCAATCAATTAAGTGACCGACTCTAGATCTCACACGCAGGTCTTGAACTTGGGGTCATGAGTTCAGGCTGCACATTGCTCTCCACGCTGGATGTGAAGCCTACTTTAAAAAAAAAGTGTTTTATTGTGATAAGAACAGTTAATGTACGAGTAACATAAACCTCTAGAGCTTATTCATCTTGCTTAACTGAATACTTTATGCTCATTGAGCAGTAAATACCCACTTCCCACCACCCCAACCCCTGGCACCTACCATGCCACTCTGACTATGTGAAACTGACGATGGTAGATACTTCTGTAAGCAGAGTCATCAGTATTTCCTTCTCTGTGCCTTGTATCACTTGTAAAATGTCCACCAGGTTTTTCCGTGTTGTTGTATGTTGAAAGATTCTTCAAAAACAAAGTTCAGCGGTATTCCATTGTGTGTGAACACCGCAGTTTCCTCATCCAGTCCTCTGCTGACAGACATTAGACTGTTTTCACTATTGTGACAGCGGTGAGCAGCCATGGGAGTGCAGGTATTCCTTCAAGATCCTGACTTCGGCTCTTTTGGATAAACCCAGAGGGGGGATTGCTGGGTCAGATGGTAGTTCTGTTTTTAGTTTCTTGAGGAACCTCCTAACCATGCGATCTTCAAGAGCCTGCGCCCCCAGATCGCTTACGATCCTCTTGTGACTCTGTTGTGTGTTTTCCAGATCAAGCGGCTGGCTCTTGTAGCATCTGCATAATAAAGGATGACACCAAGATCAGCATTGAACCGTGAGTTGGAACAGAGTTGGGTCCTTTCAGAGTGGGGGGGGCCTTTGCCCTCCTTGCAAGCCGGCGTCAGCATCGTAGGGGTTCGTGTCCAGCTCCAGAGTCTCCCTGAAAGAGAAGCAGTGTGTTTCTGCGGGTGGATGTGGGAAGCCCCCCCCCCACTATTCCTTCTGTCCAGACATTCCATAACTGGGGCCAGAGGGACAGAGGTCCAGGACCCTGGGGCTCTGGGTCGAATTGGTGATGGTCCAGGGCAAGACCAGTGAGTGTCCATGGGCCTGGCTGGATAAACCTGGCCATGGACGTAGAAGGCTGCCAGGTATCCGCACCTACCTCCCCTCTCTGAGACCCAAAGAGACACCCGAAGCCAGAGACAGGAATAAGGAACATCAGAGAAAGGAAGGAAATGTCCCTCGAGAGGCCTCTGGGATACCTGCACGTGTCTGTCGGGGATGGTGGGACACTCAACAGATGTGACAGATGGCAGGGTGCACCGTGCATCTCTGTCGCATTTGCTTTCGTGGTCACATGTGTGTGTCTCGCGTGTCTGTGCCTTGTTTCAGACACATCAACATAGGAAGCCGGTTTCAGGCTGAGATCCCAGAGCTCCGGGAGAGGCCGCTGGCTAGAAGGGAGGGGCACGTAGCGTCTCTGGTCTGGAAGCCATGGGGAGACGTGACAACCAACCCGGAAACACAGGACAGAGGTGGCTGAGACCTGGCAGCTGAGTTCCCAAGGGCCCCCCCCCACCCCATCTGAGGACGTCTCCTTCTGGGTCTCACCTTGGCCAAGAAGCACTGGATGGTGCTTGGTGCACTGTCCCCTCCCTTTGAGCTGCGGTCTCCCGAGCCTACCTCTGTTCTCGAACGGTTCCGTCCAGGCCGTGCAGAGCAGGCACTCGCCCCTGCAGAGCAGGCACTCGCCCCTGCCTTCCCTCATCCTGCTTTCAAGGAGCCCCTCTCTGTGCTGTTGGGGAAGTGTCTGCTGGCACTTGCTAACCTGTGTGTCTCTTCTCTCTCGCCCTCCGCTGGGACCACCTGCTGGAAACAGTGACCGAGCTCTGCAACGTGGCCTGCTCCAGCGTGATGCCGGGAGGGGGCACCAACCTGGAGCTCGCCCTGCACTGCCTGCACGAGGCCCGGGGCGACGTCCAGGTGAGGCGGAGGCAGGGGTGGCGTGGGGTGGTGGCGGGGAGGGGGGGTCTAGGGAAGCCCCCTGCTCTCCTGGGCCCGGGGGCTGCCAGCAGTCGCCATGTGCGGTCTGCTCTGGACCGTGCGCACACGAAAAGCGAAGGAAGGCCAGCGTCCTCCTTCTGTGGCTGCGGGGTCGGCGGGGCCCTTGTGAGCTGCGGGCATGGCCCTGCGAGCCAGCTGCCTCTCTCGTGCGGCCGCTCGGGGCACCAGGGAGCCCCAGCCCAGTGCACCCAGCTCAGGTCCTGCATTGACGGGGTTTGTTTATTTTTAAACATTTCTTATTTTATTTTTTGAGAGACAGAGTGCAAACAGGGGAGGGGCAGAGCGAGAGGGAAACCCAGAATCCGAAACAGGCTCCAGGCTCCAAGCTGTCAACGTGGGGCTTGAACCCACAAAAGCGAGATCATAAACAGCAGAAGTCGGATGCTCCGCCGACTGAGCCACCCAGGTGCCTGGTCTGGGTTTACTTCCCGAGCGCTCTCTCCGATTAAGTCCATGTGTGAAAACCCGGGTGCCTCGGCCTGCTCCCAGGAACCCTCCTCACGCTCTCGCTGTGTAGACAAGAAACCGACTCAGAGGAGTGGGAGAGGAGATGCCATCACCCGAGCTGGGCCCCCAAGAGTCAGGTGCCACGGTCACGGCATTTTCTCAAGCCGAGAGGCAGTGGCTGGCACGTGGGAGGTGCCCGGCAGAATCCACACGCTGACAGGGCTCCCCTGAGCGCTTGAGCGGGTCGTGCCAGCGGGCCGGCTCGCGGGCCCGGTCTTGGGTTCCCCTTCTGCCACCATCTTGAAATTCCTAATAGCTTTTGAACAGAGAGCCCGTGTTTTCATTTTGCACTGGGTTCCCCGGGTTACAGGCTGGGCCCCACTGCGGTCACTCCGGCAAGCAGGCCAAAGTCCCTCTCTTTGTGGGCTTACATTTAGGAAATAGGCTTTTCAGTTTTTTTAATGTTACATTTATTTGTGAGAAAGAGAAAGCTTGAGCGGGGGAGGGACAGAGAGGGAGGGAGAGGGAGGATCCGAAGCAGGTTCTGTGCTGGCAGCAGCAAGCCCGATGTGGGGCTCGAACCCGCGAACCGCGAGATCATGACCTGAGCCAAAGTCAGACACTTAACCTACTGAGCCCCCCAGGTGCCCCTAAAATAGGAAATATGTTTTAAAAAGTTGTTGGCGATGAGGCGCTAGGAAGAACATAAAGAAGGGCCGTGGTCCAGGGCAGTGCTTCTCCAAAGGCTGGTCCTCGATGAAGGAGGGAGCTCGCGCCAGAACAAAGCCCACACCGCGTCCCGCATGGGGACGGTCTTGTGTCAGCTGCACTCAGCCGTACGTGTAGACGTGCAGCCGCTGCGCCCACAGATGGCTCACAGGTGGCGGGCGGTCTGTGGGCTGCCCACGCTCCGAGCAATAGGGCCAGAGAAGGTTTGAGGGAGCGCTCTAAGTGGGGTTTTGTTTATTTTTTTAATGTTCATTTAGTTTTGAGAGAGAGAGCATGAGCAGGGGAGGGGCAGAGAAAGAGAGAGGGCGACACAGAATCTGAAGCAGGCTCCAGGCTCCAAGCTGTCAGCACAGAGCCAGACACAGGGCTCGAACTTCTAAACCTTGAGATCATGATCCAAACTGAAGTCGGACTCTTAACTGACTGAGCCACCCAGGCGCCCCTCTAGGTGTTTTCTGAATGCATGAAAGAGAAACTCGCAGGCACACCCCTCCTGTTTCAGGTTGCCCTGGAGACCCTCTTACTCAGAGGACCCCAGAAGCCGCAGACCCACCCACTGGCCGACTACCGCTACACAGGTGACTGGAGCGAGGGGCCGGGGGTGGGCTGCCTGGCTGAGACCTTGGGAGCAGCCAGTCCCAACAGCAAGCTCCTGTGGGGCCTTCACCTGCCTTTCCTGAAGGGCCTGTCCTCTCTGGGGGCGTGTTCTCTGCCGCTTGCATCCTACCCTCCCCCTTTCCCGGGTTCCCTCGGGGGCTCTGCCTGGCCAGGGGGGCGGGCTGGGGTGCAGCAGTGGGGCTCGCCAGCCCTCGAGTCAGGCAGGCCAGGGCTGTGGCCTCGGCCAGCCCCTCAGCCTCAGTTGCTGCGTCTGCAAAGAGGAGACAATGACAGTGTCTGCCTGCTAAGGTCTGGGTGCCAGTTGCATGCGATTAAGCAAGTGAGGGGCTTGTGGAAGGCTCGGCCGCTGCTGCGCCGGTAATGGCGGCTGTAAGGGGGGTCCGGCACTCGGCCGTTCATCCCCCTCCCCACGGCCTCGAACAGGTTCAGACGGCTGGACCCCCATGGAGAAGAGGCTTTTCAAGAAGGCGTTCTGCGCCCACAAGAAGGACTTTTACTTGATACACAAGACGGTAAGGTGAACATGGGCGCCCGGGTGTAGACAAGGCCCTGCCTCGCTGAGCCAGGCTAGAGCCGCAGGGCCCATGGTGGGTGACACTGTGCTTGGGTCACTAACAGCCCCTTATTTTAAAAAGCCATGGTCAGGGCGTCTGGGCAGCACAGTCAGTTAAGTGTCTGACTTCAGCTCAGGCCATGACCTCGTGGTTCTTGGGTTCGAGCCCCGCATTGGGCTCTGTGCTGACAGCTCAGAGCCTGGAGCCTGTTTCGGATTCTGTGTCTCCCTCTCTCTGACCCTCCCTCGCTCTCACTCTGTCTCTCTCTCAAAATTAACATTAAAAAATTTTAATAAAGAACTAAAAAATTTAAAATAAAAATATAGCATAAGTGTACTCTTAATCCCCTTCACCTATTTCATCCCCCGCATTACCCCTCCCCCCCGTAACCACCAGTTTGTTCTCTGTAGTTGAAAATCTGTTTTCCTGGGGTGCCTGGGTGGCTCAGTTGATTAGGTGTCCAACCCTTGACTTCAGCTCAGGTCATGAAATTGTGGTTTGTGGGTTTGAGCCCTGCGTGGGCTCTGCACTGGTGGTGCGCAGCCTGCTTGGGACCCTCTCTCTCCCTCTCTCTCTGCTCCTTCCTGACTGGTGTGCTTCCATCCGCTCTCTCTCTTTCTCTCTCTCTCTCTCCAAATAACTGACCTTTTTTTGAAAAAAGTCTTTGTTTTACCTTCACTTCTGAAAGCCATCTTTGCTAAGTGGAATTCTGGTTTGACAGTTTTTTTTTAATTCTTGAAGTAATTTATAGGTGATACTTTAGTTTCTTCTTGCTTTTACTGTTTTCAGCATGAAACCTCCTGATTTCCTTGCCTTTGTTTCTATGTATAAAACATGTCTTTTGTTTGTTTTATGGCTGGCTGTTTGTATGAGTTTCTCCTTATTACTGGTTTTGAGCAGTTTTATTATGGTGTGCTTTGCCTTGGTTTTCTCCTTTTTTTTTTTTTTTTGTGGATGGGGTTTGTTGAGCTTCTTAGATCTGTGGGTTTGTAGTGTTCATTAAGTTGGGGCATATTCTGCCTTCCTTCCTCAAACATGTCTCACATCCTTTCCTTTTCCTTCAAGGGCCCCACTGACGTGTGTGTGTGTGTGTGTGTGTGTGTGTGTGTGTGTGTGTGGCTTCCTGCACTTACCCCACAGCTCAGTGATGCTCTTTTTCCGTTTCCCAGCGGTTTCCCCTCTGTATGGTTCATTTTGGATGATTTCTGTCGCTGTATCTTCAAGTTCACTCCTGTTTCCTTCTGCAGTGCCGACTCTGTCATTCATCCCGTGTACGATTCATCTTGGATTCTTTTTGTTCCTAAAAGTTCTCTTCGGGTCTCTTTTTTTATGTTTATTTTTTTTAATGTTTGTTTATTTTTGAGAGAGAGAGAGAACGTGCAGGCGGGGGAGAGTCAGAGAGAGGACAGAATCCGAAGACAGGCTCCAGGCTCTGGGCAGCGCAGAGCCCAGCACGGGGCTGCAACTCATGAACCGTGAGATCCTGACCTGAGCCGAAGTCAGACACTTAACCGACTGAGCCCCCCAGGCGCCCCTCTTTGGGTCTCTTTTATATCTTCCATGTCCCTACCTAGCGTTTTGATCAGATATTAAGCAGATACAACAATACTGAGCGCCCTCTGCTGCCAGCTCTAACATTTCTGTGTGCTCCGGGTTGATTTGACAGGTTGACTCTTCACCCCATTGTAGGTTTTATTTTCCTGCCTCTTTGCCTGCCTGGTAATTTTTCCTTAGATTCCAGGCATTGTGATTTCACCTTGTTGGGTGCTGGACATTGTTATATTCCTATAAATATTCTTGAACTTGTTCTGGCACACAGCTACTTGAAAACAACTTTTTCCATTTTTTAAGGTTTGTTTATTTTGAGACAGAGACAGAGAGAGAGAGCGCGCGCACATATGTGCGCAGGTTGGGGAGGGGCAGAGAGAGAGAGAGGCAGAGGATCTCGGGCAGGCCCCTGTGCTGTCGGAGCCTGACGCGGGGCTCCATCCCATGACCCTGACATGATGACGTGAGCCAGTCAAGAGCCAGATGTTTAACGGACCAAGCCCCCCAGGCGCCCCGCAGTGTGCTCGTTTGGGGTCTTACTTTTAGGATTTTACCATGGGGCCAGAACAGCTTTTATCTAAGGCTAATTAATTATCCCTCGTTACTGAGGCAAAATCCTCCTCCTTACGCTACCAGCGCCCTGTGAATGATGAGGTTTTGCACCCCCGCTGGTGGGGACGCACACCATTCCCGGCCCCGGGAGAGCCACGGGGGCCCTTTCCTCTGATCTTCGTGGATGAGTCCTACCTAGTTTCGCGTGGTCTTCACACGCACTGCGCTGAGTTCTTGAGGCCACCTCTCCCCAGGTCCCTGGACTTTTCCTCTGTGCCGCGGCCCCCTCTGCTGTACTTTGTCCTGTGGACTCCTGCTATCTTGGTCCCAGGCTCTCGGCTCCCTGGTGACTCTGGGAGGCTGCCGGGCTCTGCCTGGGCCCCTGCCCCAGCGGTGGCCTGCAAACTGTCCCAAGGTCTCAGAAAGACTTCTTTGATGCCTGACATCTTAACCAACCATCCTTTCCTGTATTTTACCCGTGTTTTCAGTGTTTTAGATGGGAGAGGGCTCTAGCCCCTGTTGCCCTGTCTTGTTTGGAAGCAGAAGTTCAACTTTTTTTTTTTTTTTTTTAACTCTGTGATAGTCTCTAGTCGGGCAGGGATGTACTATGTTGACTCTGACTTTGTGAAGATACCCGAAGCTGAGAAAAATCCCCACAGAGGAGGCGTTTTCTGAAGTGAGCTCCAGATACGAAATGGCCCATTTAAATTTACTGGTGCCATTTTCTTTCCGGAGCCATGAAACTTTCCCCCTGCGTTTTGTTTTTACAGAAGTTCTCCTTCGTGAGGTCGTTTCTCAGTGGAGGGAGGAGCAAACGGTGGGGCCCGAGGCCCTCAGGAAGCCTCCTGCCCCTGTGGGCCGCTCGCCTCCTACCTCAGGGCTCTGCCTCCAGGTCACCGAGGCTGTGAGGCTTCCCCCGCCTGAGCGCGTGGCTGCTGGGAACATGCTCGAAGTCTGGTCTCCAGGCTGCCTTCCTACAGGGAAGCGCGCTTAGCCGGTGTTGGCTCTGCTGGCTTCTCTCTCGGAGCCCCTCGTCAGCCAGGAGGACTGTGTGATTCCCTGCCCCTTGCCGCCGAAGGGCGCACCCGGCTGACCCGGAGAGACGTTTCAGGAAGGCTTTAGAAAGGCGGCACGCGAGGCCGCTGGTGAGGTGTTGCCCACAGCCGCCTTCTGTTTTCTTTCACTAGATTCGGACGAAGACGGTAGCCCAGTGTGTTGAGTATTACTACATCTGGAAGAAAGCGATCAGGTTTGACTGCGGCCGAGCCCCAGGGCTGGAAAAGAGGGTCAAGAGAGAGCCAGAGGAGGCAGGCAAGACAGAGGCCAAGGTAGCCGGTCTGGGGGAAGGCCAGGCCAAGGAGCAGGGGAGGGCGCGGGAGGGCAGGGTCTCCCTGCAGAGGAGGGGGCTTCCCTTGGAAGGGTGGGGGCTGCACCCTCACACCGGCTGCTCTGCTCTCGGCAGGTCACGTGCAGCCCCCGGGAGAGACCCAGCCACCGCCCCACCCCTGAGTTCAAGATGAAGCCCAAGAGTTACCGGAGAGAGCCCGTTCTCAACTCCAGCCCGAACACCGGCCCCAAGCGGACCCCCGAGGCGCCGGGGAGTGTGGAGGGCCAGGGCGTTTTCCCCTGCAGAGAGTGTGAGAGGTACCAGCCCCCCCCGGATGTGCCCGCCTCCCCCCGTGGCTGCCCTCGGGTGGCCCGCCTTCCCCCTGCTCTGACACCACCGTCTGGTGACTCCTCAGGGTGTTTGACAAAATCAAGAGTCGAAACGCCCACATGAAACGACACCGGCTTCAGGACCACGTGGAGCCCTTTGTCAGGGTGAAGTGGCCGGTGAAGCCCTTCCAGCTGAAGGAGGAGGAGGAGGAGGAGGAGGAGGAGGAGGAGGAGGAGGAGGGGGCTGACATCGGCCCCCTGCAGTGGTGATTCCCGGTGGGGGGGGTGCGCTGGGGCCAGGCAGCCTGTGGGTCAGATCGGGCTCCAGCCCCGCAGCCCTGCCCCTCGGCCTCTCCAGGAGGCCCGGGCTCCCCTCTGCCTGCCCCGCAGCCTCACCGCCCCTCAGCAGCCAGCCCGGCTGGGACACACGGTGGGCACTTGGCAGTAAAGAGTCAGGAGAAGCCCCGGGTCAGCAGACCGCGGCAACATTCCCGCCGGCTGGGGCCAGAGGCTTCGTGACTCCCCTTGCTTCGGTCCCACGTGTCTGGAGCAGGAGGCCTGTGGCGGGAGCGGGGCACACCTGGGGAGCCCTTCCATCATAGCCGCAGTTTTGGGGTTTGCTTACCTTTGTTAGATAAGGCCAAGACGTAGAGAATCAGTGGGAAAATACCTCCAGATCTCCAGCCTGCTGGGGCCCCCTCCCCAGGGGCGTCTCTCTGCATTCCAGATTCAGTCCCTAGTCTTGCAATGACTGGCACATTGTTAGTTGGTTGTTTTTTTTTTTTACGTGTCGACTTGTAAATCTTATTAAATTGGGTTCATGAACCGCTGTCTCCCGGCTTCCCTGGTCTGCTGATCCCACACAGAATTTTGAGGCCCTGCTGCTTGCGGGAGCCACAGAGATGATGGATGATGAACGGAGCCCTGGCCAGGAGGAGCCGGGGTCCCGCATACCTAGGAAGCACCCACTACAGTATGAACCACACGGTGCCTGCTCTGTGTGACAGGGCCACTGTGGCGCAAGGAAGAAGGTCCCTTTCCCCGTGCAGCTGACGTTCCGGGAGTGGGAGGGCAGCGGTGAGAAGTACATGAGAAGGTGATTGTAGCTACTGGCCGGGGCATGCTCCTGGCCACGGGGACAGGAAGGTCACCGCAGGGTTCAGTGACCAGGATATATGGTGGTGCAGGTGGCTCAGTGCCTAGACCCTTGGGGGTTCGGGGAAGGGAGCAAGGCCCTCCCTGAGTCCCTTTTTATTTTTCTTTAATATTTGTTTATTTTGAGAGAGAGAACAAGCATGAGCAGGGGAAGAGCAGAGAGAGAGGGAGACACAGAATCGGAAGCAGGCTCCAGGCCCTGAGCTGTCAGCACAGAGCTCGAAGCGGGGCTCGAACCTACGAACCGTGAGATCAGGACCTGAGCCGAAGTCAGACGCTTAACCGACAGAGCCCCCCAGGTGCCTCCCTTGTGTCCCGCCTGAAGGGCCAGGGAAGCTTGTGGCAGCCCCCCCCCCCAGCAGAATGTCCCTCCTGTGTCACTGGCAGAGGACCGCAGCCTGCCGCAGGAGCTGGTGGCCCGTGTGCTAAGCCCTCCGGCAACTGCGGAAGCCTCAGGAGGCACGTGGCCTGCCTGAGCAGGAGATGTGGCGGTGGCGGTGGGGGCGGACAGCAGGCACGTCAGGGGCAGACGTGCACTTGATGGAGGGAAAGGATGGGTCAAGGCTGCCAGGGTGGCTTTGGCTCAATACCTGCGTACATGCCATGAGGTCAGAGGGGGAAGAGGGAATCATCAGAGGTGTGTTTGTGCCTGTGACAGTGCGTGCTGTGCCCTGAGGGGCTGCGGGGAGCTAGAAGGCGGCATCAGGAGCTCTTACCGGGCGGGGCTTTCAGCCAAGTAAATCTTAAAGATGGGCCAGGGCCCCCCCCCCCCTCAGTTGGTTGAGCGTCCTACTTCAGCTCAGGTCATGATCTCGTGGTTTGTGAGTTCAAGCCCTGCGTTGGGCTCTGTGCTGACCGCTCGGAGCCTGGAACCTGCTTCCGAGTCTGTGTCTCCCTCTCTCTCTGCCCTTCCCCTGCTCATGCTTGCTCTCGCTCTCAAAAATAAACAAAAATAAATAAATAAACAAACAAACAAAGATGGGCCAGGAAGGAGCAAGCGGAGGGTGAAGCCCTTTGGGCACTGGATTTACATACTGCTTTTTTAAAAGTTTATTTAATTTGAGAGATTGCAGGAGAGGCTGGGGAAGGGGCAGAGAGTGAGAATCCCAAGCAAGGCTCCGCACTGTCAGTGCAGAGCTCTATGGGGCAAGGGGGAGGGGTTTGAACTCACAACCAGACCATGAGATCATGACCAGAGCTGAAATCAAGAGTCGGATGCTTAACTCGCTGAGCCACCCATCGCCTGCCCCCCACTCCTTTGTGACCTTGGGAAAGTCACTTTCCCTGTCTCAGCCTTAGTTTTCTCCTTCTGTGAAATGGGATGCCAAGCGCCCTCCCCCACGTCTGCTAAATGAGGAAACAGAAAGGAAGCATTTGGCGGTGTGGCTGGCCCGAGGACTGAGTAGCTGCTGTTTAGTGCATCCTCCTGCCATTGCTGCTACTGTTTGGGCCCCACCCCAAAGAGCAAGCTAACCTCTGGAAATGAAAACCACCGGCTTCGCAGTTGCATGGTATATTAGCTATCTACTGCTGCGAAACAAATGGCCCTGAAGCTTAATAGCTTGAAACAAACAAGCTTTTCTGACAGGGCCACTTAGACAACACGGAACCAAAACCACCTGTGGTGATCCAGACCCCCTCCCCGCCCCCCACCTGCTGTGTGGTCAGAATACAGCAGCAACCACAAAGTGGGTGATCTGATAGAGTGTCTGAATGTAAGAAGAGAGCAAAGGTTTCCTGTGAATGGCCACCCTCCCGCCCCTAAACCCCATCCCTGCCTCCAGACAACAGGGTTTTGTCACCCGGTGGACCCTGAATTATCTGCATCCCCATCAGCTGGGAGTCCTGGAAGAAAATGCGTCCTCCTGTATTCTGACACAGACTTTCAAAACCAGAGTCATTGGGGTTAGGGCCCTGGAACTTGATTTTTTTTAAGTTCATTCATTTTGAGAGTGTGTACATGTGCACGTGTGAGCAAGAGAGGGGCAGAGAGAGGGAGAGAGAATCCCCAGCAGGCTCCACACTGTCAGCACAGAGCCCGACTTGGGGCTCCGTCTCACAACCGTGACATCAGGACCTGAGCCGAAATCAAGAGTCAGATGCTTAGGGGCGCCTGGGTGGCTCCATCTGTTGAGTGTCTGACTCTTGTTTCCACTCAGGTCCTGATATGGTTTTGTGGGCTCGAGCCCAGCGTTGGGCTCTGTGCTGGCAGCACCGACCTGCTTGGGACTCTCTCTGCCCCTCCCCTAGTCATGCTGTCTCTGTCGCTCTCAAAAATAAGTAGATAGGGGCGCCTGGGTGGCTCAGTCAGTTGAGCGTCTGGCTTCAGCTCAGGTCATTATCTCACGGTTCGTGGGTTCAAGCCCTGTGTCGGGCTCTGTGCTGACAGCTAGCTCAGGGCCTGGAGCCTGCTTCGGATTCTGTATCTCTCAGACCGGCCCCTGCTCATGCTGTCTCTCTCTGTCTCTCAAAAATAAATTTAAAAAAAATAAGTAAATAAAAAACTTTTAAAAAGTCAGATGCTTAACCAACTGAGCCACCCAGGCCCAAGAACTTAGATTTCTTTTAAAGAATCATTCTTAGTAGAATGAGTTTTAGATTTTCAGAAAGATTGTGTGAAAATTATACAGAGAATTTTCATATGCCCCATACCCAGTTCCCCATATTATTAATATCCTAGATGAGTATGCTATATTTGTTTCAAATACTGAACCAATACTAACACATTATTAACTAAAGTCCATACTTTATTCATATTTCCTTAGTTTTTACCTAAAATTCATCTTCTGTCTCAGGATCCCACCCAGGATACCACATTACATTAATTTTTTTTAAATGTTTGTTTATTTTTGAGAGAGAGAGACAGTGTGAGCAAGGGAGGGGCAGAGAGAGAGGGAGACACAGAATCTGAAGCAGGTTCCAGGCTCCAAGCTGACAGCACAGAGCCCAAAGCAGGGCTCAAACTCAGGAGACACCAGATCATGACCTGAGCTGAAGTTGGAGGCTTAACCAACTGAGCCACCGAGGTGCCCTGATACTGCATTACATTTAATAGTCATGTCTCCGTAGGCTCCTCTTGGCTGTGACAGTTTCTCGACTCCCTGTTTTTAGTGATTTGACAGTGTTGAGAACTCCGGTCAAGTATTTCCAAGAATGCTTCAACTGGGATTTCTCTTATGGGGAGAGGTGTGGGGGGAGAGACCACAGAGGTGGAGCGCCACTTGCTTCTCATCACGGAAAGTGCATTCTGTCACTGTGACTCGCCACTGTTGATCGTCACTTCAAGCACCTTGCCGACAGTCCCGCTTCTTCACTGGAAACAGTCTCCCCACTCCTTTCCCAGACCGCACTCTGGAGGGAAATCTCTGCGTACAGTCCGCCACGGAGAGAGGAGTGACGCTCCACCTTCTTGAGGAAGGAGTACCTACGTAAATTATTCGGAGCTCTTCAGCACAAAAAATTTGTCTCTTCCCCCCATGTTCGATGGTTCATTTAAACCAACATGGGCTCAGGGATGTTTTATACATTGAATTATAATCCAATACTAGTTTACTGTATTACAGCTTTGGCCACGGGCAGCTCTTCCAGCTGGCTCCTTCGTCTCTTCGCAATACCCTACCATTTGTGTGTGTGTGAGACACACGTTTCCTTTTTGACATTACGAGGTGCTCCAGGCTCGACCTTGTGTAACTTCCTGCCCAAGCCTCAAAGCAGCCATTTATCAAGGAGCCCTAGTTTCTCTTCCTTTTACTGGAGAATGGTATTAAAAACAATCTGGGCTCTGGGTGTCTTAATTTGTGACACGCTTGCGACAGCTTTTTTTTTTTTTTTAAGAAACCAGAGACAGCCCTCGCTTAGCTTTGTTCCCTAAGTACTTGACTGCCTTCCCAAACCAGTTTCAGTATCTGTCGACAGAGGGCGCAGAATAAAAAAGGCAGAGGCGATGCCTCACTGCTTAAGCTTCTAGTGAGGAACCACGCGAGATAAGGCGCGGAGGCGGGGCCTAAACGGTGCGCAGAAGACCAGTCCAACCCGGACAGGGGCGGGGCGTATCTTGCTGCCCCGGCCGGGAGCTGTCTCGTGAGGGTCGGTGGTCAGCTGACTGGGGCGCAAGGTCCGCGGGGAGGTACGGGCCGAGAGGGAGGATGCTGCTGACTGGTGGAGCAGGAGCCAGAGCGTAGCACTTCGGGGCGGGTATTGGACGGCGGGGACTACAATTGGCTTATGCGAGTCACGTGGGCGATCAAAGCCCGCACCAGGAAGAGTGGGGTGTCCTACGCAGCTGTATGCGCAAGCGTTGAAGCGACGGCTCGCCGATTGGAGGCCGTGAGTCACGGAGCGGTATGCGACGGCTGGCGGGGGCGTGGCCGGCAGGGCTCGCGCCCCAACCAGACCGCTGGTTGGCCGGAGCAGGTCACGTGGTGCCGGGCATCAAGCTGCGCGCACCGGTGCGACGTCAACGCAGCCCGCTAAGCTTCCCCCCCGACCTGCCTACCGCGGCTGGGCCGCGGCTGAGACCCCCGTGGGCCCGGGTCCGGCCGTTTGCTGAGTACCTTCGCGGCCGCCATGGACAACTCCGGGAAAGAAGCGGAGGCGATGGCGCTGCTGGCCGAGGCGGAGCGCAAAGTGAAGAACTCGCAGTCCTTCTTCTCGGGCCTGTTTGGGTAAGTACCGCGCCGAGGAGTCGGCGGGGACCTTAGCCGAGAGGACGAAGGAGTCATGGCCGGAAGCGGTGAGGTAGAGTCGCAGGGCTCGAGCCTAGGGAACGGAGGGGGTTCCGGGAGGAGAAGTCCCGGTCTAAAGTAGGAGAGGGGATACCGGCCAAGGGTCGGGGGCCTGGGCTGTGGGGGCTCGGTTTGAAGGGAGACCGTCTGAGATGGTGGGAGGGCCGTGGGCCGAGGGCACCCAAACGGGCAGCAGCGTCTTGAGGCGGTAAAGGGACCCAGGCTGAAGATTGGGCCAAGAGGCCAGAGGCGAACCTGGGCCCAGGGGACATGGCCTAAGGCCTTGAAGGGAACCGATCAGGGAGAGCAGCTGGGTCAAGCAGCCTTTTGGAGCTGCTCTAGGAGAACTATTCGAAGAATCCCTGACGGGCATGGTGGGACCAGGGACTGAAGACACCTGCCGCAGGAATTGACCTTTTTCCAAGGCGCGCAGCCTCGGATGCAGGAGCTCCCAGTGATGGGGGTGGGAGGGTCAGGGCTTAAGTGATCCCGGGAGTGATGAGTCCAAGTCTGGGGCCTGTGAGGGTGCTTGAGAGAAGGCTGCATGAACCGGGGAAAGAGCTTGGACTTGAGGTGCTGGAGAGCATCGAGGAATTTCTCCGTGCCTGTCTCAGTCCGTCTGAGCTGCTGTAACAAAACAGCCCAGAACGGGTGGCTTACAGAAATGTGGCTCCAAGAGTTTTGGAAGCTAGAAGTCCAAGGTCAGGATACTGGCAGATTTGGTGTCTGGTGAGGGCCTGCTGCCTTGTGGACAGTCACCTTGTCACCACATCCTCACGCCGTGGAAGGGGTGAACTGGACCCCTGGAGTCTCTTTTATAAAGATACTTTCCCCTTTGGAGGTGGTATTATCGCCTCCCCAAAGCCCCCATCTTCCTGAATCACCATCTGAGAGGTTAGGATCTCGGCACATGACATTTGGGGGGGACACGCTCCATCCATGACAGGGCCAGCCTTGGACTGTCCCATTTGCCTTTTGAAAGGACTGCGGCAGCTGGAGTGGGGGAGAGGTTGGGTCGGGGAGAGTGCTGGCAGTGACCGCAACGATACCAGGCAACATTTATGATTAAGCGCTTGGATCCTGAGTCAGATCTGGGCCGGGCACTCTGAACCCTTGCGTTGAACCCTCACGACATCCCTGGGGGAGTGGACAGATTAATTTGCCCAGTTCCCCAGTAAGTGAAGGACCCGGCCTGTTTGCTCCCAAAACTTGCTCCCACACTGCTTTCTCCCCGTGCCCGTTTCTGGACGCTACACTTAAGAAAGATGGTGGCCAACTTAGGAGCAGCTCGTAAGTTAGGGAGCCCCCTGCCCGTAACCCCTCCTCCCTCCTTGCCCCACATGGCAGTTTTCTCCAGCTGTTTGATGAATGCATCTCAGTCCCTTCCAGCTCCAGGAGCAGTTGAGATGGTGCTGACAGGAGTAGGCAGGGCGAGGGCAGAGGCACGGACAGGAGCCCGTCTGTCTGAGCCCTGGGAGTGGAGCAGGAGGTCATCCCGGAGCACTCCTCCTGGCCAGCCCCCACTCCTGGCACCTCCTCCCCTCTGGAGCTGGGCTTCCCTGTGTTGAGCATCTCACAGCTGCCTTTTCTCAAGCCCCACCCCAGGGGCGTCAGGGACTTGAGAAGGGCGTGTTGGGGGCTCAGCTTGTCCCTCACGCGTTTCCCTGCGTTTCCCTCTCCTTTCGGAAACCAGCAGTGACAACTTTCCAAATTGAGAGGCCTCTGGTCCTGTCAGGGGCCCAAGTAGGATGGTCCCCACCTGGGATCTGAGACAGCCTCGTGCCCTTAGATGTGAGGGCCTTTGTCCTTCACTGGCTCTGGACTCCCAGACACTGGAGGGCTTTGGTGTACCAGCCGCTCTCAAGGGGGGCGGTACCAGCCAGTTACTGCAGAGATTGGATCAGAGCTTCTTGTGTACCTTCCCTCTGGCCCTGTCTCTCCCCCGCCCCGACCCAGCCAGTGGACATGGACCTGGGCAGCAGAGCTGTAGGGAATGGGGGAGCAGCCCAAACATACACCATGGAAGCAAAATGACAGCGATTTCCCGAGCAAAGCACATATTGCGAGAAAAGAGTGGTGGCAGAGGAGGGGACGGGGAGATGACTCTTTCTCTCTTCTGCCCCAGGGCTTCAGATAGATCCAGATACTTCCCCCACTTTACCCCTTTGGAATTATACCGATTCGAAATGGTGGTTCTGTCCTCTGGGGCTTTTCCTTGGCCCTCACACCTCTACCCTTGCCCCCCCCCCCGCCAGCCCCTGCCAACCAAAATCCGAGATAAAACCTTCTGTCCACTTGGATGCTACCCTTGGTGGGAAGTTTTTCCACCTGTGAAATGAAAACCATAGTGATGGTACTTCATAGGGTTGCTTGTGAGGCGGGGAGCCTGACCCCTGTAAGTGTTTTTAAGTGCTTACTGTTACTGAGTATCAGTATTAGAAGTTGAGTTCAAGGTGCTGGAGAAACACGGGTGTTAGGGTGTTCTGCGTGCAAGGAGCACTTCTCTAAAGATGAGATACTGACAAGTCAGTTCCTGCTTAAAGTCCCTGAAAGGCACCAGCAACCACCAGGAGCCCTGGAGGTGGGGGTTTTGTGAGCGGAGAATCGCTGATGGGGTGGGGGTCCCGAAGGGCACCTTAGCTGAGCCTGATGTGGGAATGGCAGCTTCTGGCCATGCCTTCCATCACCTTCCACCTGCAGAGCCCGCCCAGGTCGCCCCTGCCTGTTTCCAGCAGGCACCCCGGGGACTCCTGGTGCCCTGCCAGCTGCCACGATCCACCGCTGAAAACTTGGTGTCCCTTGCCCAATCCTAGAGTTGCAGTCTTTCTCACTGAAAACTCAGTGTCCCCAGCTCAGTCCTGGGGCGCAGTCTTTCCCAAAAGGATGCAAGATGTCGGGGTACCCCAGCTCCACCATCGAAAACTCGGTGTCCCTTGCCCAGTCCTAGAGCGCAGTCTCTTGCTGAAAATTCAGTGTCCCCTGCCCAGTCCCGGGGCGCAGTCTTTCCTGCTGGAAACTCCATGTTGCTGCTCAGTCCCGGGGTACAGTCTTTCCTGCTGGAAACTCCATGTCCCTGCCCAGTCCCGGGGCGCAGTCTTTCCCGAGGAGATGCGAGGTGTCGGAGTATTGTTTGGCCGCACCCCCAGGGCTGTGCCTTTATTGTCGGAGGGGACTGCTGCTTCCGTGCAGAACTCCCAGAGTTCTCGTGTGGGACGGACAGCTGACAGAGCTCTTTTGGAAACATCTTTTAAGAAGAAGCATCAGGTTCTGAGGTTACAACCAAGTCCTCTCGTTGGGGCGCAGAGGGGCGTCTGCCTGAGAACCAGCAGATGAGCTGCCAGGCCGTGTCGGCCCCCGCCTCTGAGCTCCCCGTCAGGAAAGCAGGGGCCCGTAAGTCCGCACCATCAGCACGATGTAGTGAAGGGTGGGGCGGGCCGAGGCCACAGGCTCTGTGGACACCAGGAGGCCCTGCCACCCAGCTAACCTGGGGGGAGGGGGGTAAAACCTACACCGAGATAGGAACTAGGTAAGCATTTCTAGAATGTGCCAGCCGGATAAGCGCCCAGCTGAGCACCTGCTGCATGGTGGGCGCTCTCCCAGGTCCCCGCACGCTTCCGGCAGCCCCGCCAGGTCCGGAGTCTTACCCCTAGACACAGGGAACCAGGGCTCACCGCAGCCCCCGACTTTCCCAGCACCCCAGGTGATGCTAGAATTCCCATTGCCAGGTGGCCGGCAGCCCTCTGAGTAGATTTCTCCTCCTCCTCCTAATAGCAGCCGTTTGAGCACCTGCTCTGTTCTGGCCTCGGTGCCAGGAACCGCGCATGCGGCCTCTCTCGTCCCCACGGAGGCTCATTGCCTCCAATTCACTGGCCAAGGAACTGAGGCTCTAGGATGGCTAGCCCAAGGTCCCTCGGTTACGAAAGTGCGTGAAACTGATTTTGGCCCGGGTCTCGCCCCCCAGGTCCATTCTGTTTCCACTCTTTGTCCCTTATGGGCATGTCACTGGAGCGTCCTGCGACGGGGTCAGACGGGGTCAGAACCGGGCAGTTACCATGTGATGCGCATTATTCTTGGTCGTTCCTGGGGCCTGTGTGGGTGCTGGAGCTGGGGACAGGGGGACCCAGGCCCTGCCCCGCAGGAGCTCAGACGCTAGGCCCAGAGGCAGTGACCAGCCTGGCCTTGCAGGTGGCGTGGGAGGAGGCGCCTGGGGACCCCGCGCTCTGGCCCCGACAGCTCTGCGCAGTTGTCAGAGGAGCAGGGCTGGCTCCGCTGGCTCCTGTGCCAGGCGGGCCTTCCGGTCTTTCGCCTGCAGCACTGATGGGGTGGGTGGCAGGGGGCTCCATGGGGGGCCAGTGTACTGACTCCCTCCCCTGCCCATAGGCAGCCCAGCAGGGAGCAGCGTCTACTTGTGGCTGACGGATCTGCACAGCGTTGGCTGTTTAATCTGGAGGAGAGGCGAGAGCAGGCAGGGACCTTGTCCACCTTCTCGTTTTTTGTTTGTTTTTTAATGTTTATTTTTGAGAGAGCAAGCGGGGGAGGGGGAGAGAGAACGGGACAGAGGAGCCGAAGTTCTGACAGCAGCCAGCCCGGTGTGGGACTCGCACCCACACACCGTGATATCATGAGCCAAGCCGAAGTCCGACGCTCACGCTGCCGAGCCACCCAGGTGCCCCATCCCACCTCCTTTGTTATTTTCCAGAAGACTTGGGTGAGGAGACCTCCCAGCAGGACTGGGTCTCCAGGCCCCGAGTCCTGCATCTGGTCCCTGTCACCTTCTGGCAGCATGGGCTTGGGCAAGCCCCTTAATCTGTCTGAGCCCCGGCGCCCCCTCAGCGAAGCAGGGGTGATACCCAAAGCCTCACAGTGAGGAGCCCTGTGCTCCTTCCGGCTGAGTACTTTAGGTCATCATCATAATGTAGAGAAGATGCAGAGAAGGGCAGAGAAGGTCAGGGTGGGCACGGGCCTTTGGGTCCATTCTTCCCCACGTGGGACACTGAGGCATGGGCCGCGGGGAGTGATGAGGACCTAAAACGGGAGTCCGCGTGGCCTGCCTTGTGAGAGCGCAGGTGGGGTGGGTGGCCTGTTTCTGGGAGCCAGGAAGCGCCCCGGGGACAGAGGAAGGAACGGGGAGACCGAGAGTGTGCCCTGCAGACCCCCCCCCCCCCGGCCCGCGGCCTGCTGGGCCTTCTGTGCGTTGCTGGCACCGTGCTCCCCCTCCATATGGCAGTCGTTGGAGGTTGGTGGCTGTGCCTGGGGAGGGGGCAGAGAGCAGAGCCGAGTGGGTAATTATAGACAGCCCTCCGCCAGGCTGGTCCAGACCAGTTCCCTCTATTCCTGGCGTGGCTCGTGGCTCAGAGGCAGCTTGGGGGAGGTCGGTGGGGGAGGGACAGCCAGCTGTCGCTTGTGCTGCCTGCCGCTGGGCCCAACTAGCTTCGCTGGGTGCCCTGCTGGAGGCATGGGAGAAAGCCTGGACTCTTCCTGGCAGAGAGTTTGCGAGGTTCCAATGAGGGCTCTGAGCCCACCAACCCCAGCGAGCAACGCCATGGCACCCCGCGGATTCACCCTGCCGGGAGACAGCTGCTAGCACACTGCGGCTGGGGACTTCTTCCTTCTGGCCACTCTCTCCGCCCCAGACCTCCTCGTTATGTCAGGGCAGGGCCCGGGCCTTTCCCTGGCCCCCGGCACAGGGTCCCCTACCTGTGCACCCAGCCTTGTTTCCCGCCACTCCTGCCCCTCAGCCTGGCCCAGCTTGCTCCCGGCCTCGCGCCTGCTGCCTGGCTGCTGCCTGGAAGGCTTGTCCCTCTTTCGGGGCTGGCTCCTTAATCACCTTCGAGTACCGAGCTGAAATCCCACATGCTCCCAGTGGCATGCCTGGATGTGCCTGTCCCACCCCAGTCCCTCTGTGCTTACTCCTCATGTTGCCTTGCTGATTTCCCGTTTCCTGAGGGCCACGTCCTCCTCTGGTACTGCTGTTACCCACCACGTCAGCTTGGAGTAAGTGCCTGTGTCTGTTCCTTAGGTGACTAAGCGGCCATGCAAATGGCTTCCTATTCAGGATCTGCCAGTGACCCTGGGCATGACACTCGCCCCCTCTGGGAGCTCCATTTCCATCTCTAATAAAGGAAGGGGATGGGACTCCGGAGATACACCCTGTCATGGCGGGGTGGTGGCAATGGCCAGGCCCCGAGGCAGCAGGGAGGAGGCCACTGAGCAGATGTTAATCCCTCCGCTCTCCCGCTCTGGCGGCGGTGTTAGAGTGGTTGGCCCAGCGCAGGCCTGGCCTGGCATCACGGGTCTCAGCCCGGCCCCTGACAGGCTTGGGTCCTGAGTTCCCTCTGTCCCGCTGAGCTGAAACAGGCCCGCTGGGGCTGACTGGTCATTGCTGATCCCCCGGCTCTGGGCCTCTTGGTGGCTCGGGCCGTTTCTGCTCATCCAGGAGCCCGAGATTTTCTCCAGAGCACGTCTGAACCTGGACAGAACCTGATTGTTCCCACAAAGACGAGAAGGATGAGCTAGGGGGTCCACGGGATGGGGAGACCTAGCATTTCGGTCTGTGAACACATCCCTCCCCCTTAAGAGAACCTCCCAGAGGATTTTGTCTAGGACCCTACGCCTGTGAAGGTTCGTCACCTCCCCGAGGCCTGGAGTGGGTTCTAAAGGAGTCACTCCAAGCAGGGGCCACAAGCTTTCCTCCACAGAAGGACCCTTGCTGTGATTTGGATTCAGGAGGCCGGGATCCCAGCCCTGGCTGGCCTGCCCCGGGGAGTTCACCAGCTGGCACAGCCTGACTGTGTCACGGAGGACCTAGATCAGCCTTTTCCCTCCCAAACTCGCCTGGTCTTTCTAAATTACCTGCGACCATTGTTTCAAAAGCCTGATTCGGGGCCCCACCCAGACCCAAGGGGAGACCTTCAGGGAAGGGTGGCTGGCAGGCTCTGGTGTGGTCACCATGACCAGCTCCGGTGACCCGAAGGAACGGGCCTGCTGCGTTAGCCGTGTGGAATGAAGGCGGGCCCCCGAGTTCCCCGGAGGCCCCCCAGCAGTAGGGCCAGCGGACACGAGCTGGGGGGTGGAGAGACGACGGGAAAGATGATCTGTGTGGCTTTGCTGTTGGAAAATCCCTGTCTTTCCTCCTTCGAAACGAAACACCGGCTGATGTCCGAGAAGAGTCTGAAATCCATTGGGTGGAACTGGGCGTGTGGGATTTTCTTCTGCTGCTCATGTGGAGGGTGGGGGGTTTGAACCCTTGCAGGGACCGCAGACCTCGTGGCCTGAGCCTGGTTGCGTTATTGGAGAGGGAAGGACAGAAACGTGGTGGGGACTGAGACAAGGTCTAGTGGAGGGTCCCCCAGTTCAGGAGGAGCTTCAGAGCCACCCACCACTGGGGGATCGGGAGGTCAGCGTAAAGCTGCCCAAACAACGCTTTTTTTTTTTTCCCCTTAACGTACTCCTTTGTGTGTCTCTGGCCCCTACTCTTACCCAAGAAATTCTTTGAAGTTACTTTAAGTAACTCTGTACTGAACATCCTTACGACTTCTCTGATTGGTTTCTGGGGATAAAGTGGCAGAAATGTAATTCATCATGGGACACAGAACCAAATGTAAATCTTGGTTAAGAACAGAAACATTTTTTTCCCCTGTATTTTCTCTCTGTCCGTTTTGATAGATAGAAGTATGCAGATGATAAGAATTCAGACAGGCCCAGGCCCAGGCCCGGCCAGGAGCTTCGGTGACTAAGCCTGTCTGCCATACCCGCCGCCTTCGAGAAGAATGCTCTGGCTAGTTTTGTGTGTTAATCCGATCAGTCCCGAGGTAGTCCTGACACACGTGCAGGGTCAAGAAGTGTTCCCTGAACAACCGCAGCTTGCGAGCCATGGGATTGAGGTCTGGGGAGTGGCCAAGGCCTCCAGAGCTGGGCTCCTCCCCCAGAATGCTTTGCAGTCTCTCGGCCGAGGTGGGGCGGGGAAAGATGGGCAGAGAGCCTGGGAAGCCGGGGTCCCTGAGCAGGAGTGGAAGAGGCCGTCCGGGGCCGGGCTCACCAGGAGGTTAGGGAGGCCCCCCTCCCTGAGTGAGGGCAGCCCACGCCTCCCCAGCAGAGTGGGTCTGTGGTCCAGGAGTGGAGGCCATGGACTCGGTCTCCCATGAGCCCTCTGTGGCGGCCTGGGCTTCCCGGGGAAGTGATGGGGCTCGGGACGCATCCGCCCTGGCCCGGGGACAGGAGCCTTGCCCTTCGGTACCAGACTGATTCGTCTGTCTCACGTTCTCCTTCTCTCCCTAGGGGCTCATCCAAAATAGAGGAGGCCTGTGAGATCTATACCCGAGCAGCAAACATGTTCAAGATGGCCAAAAACTGGAGCGGTATGTGATCTCTGCCGCCGCTCCTTCCTGCTCCTGTCTCCTGTTTTCCCTCCGCTTCGGTCCTGAAGGCCTGACCCGGGGGTCAGCCTTGCAGCCCCCACCCCGCCTGTCTGTGACGTCCCTGGCATCAGAAACCCATCAGCCTGCCATTGGCTTGTTTTGAGCCCAATGGGTTATTTCACATGGGTCACAGGACCTTGGAGAGAGGCCCCTAAGGCTGAGGGTAGTTAGGCTTCCAAACCCAGATAGCTCTTTGAGGGGTTTCTCCGTAACCTAGGGACGGGTCAGCTTTGCTCGGAAGCTGTTCCCTGGTGCTCTCCTCGGGGCCTGAATTCTGGGCCCCGGGGGACCATTCCAGTGGCTCCACTAGTGACAGTAATTGTTAGCCATCTATCCGGTGCTCTCCTAAGCGCCAGGCACGCCTTCTGCGTCGGACTCAGCACAGCAGCCCTGTGAGGGCCGGTACCGTCCATGTCCCCGTGCCTGGAACCTCAGGCTTGGCCCTGGCCCCACACGTGAGGCGCCATGACTGGCGAGTTCAAAAATAGAGCTCTGACTCGGGAGTGGAGCCTTCAACCTGCGCCTGCCCCGCTCCGTGACCTAGGTCTGTGTCACAGCGCAGACTGGCCGTGTGCCCCTGGGAAGTTACTCAACAGCTCCAAAAGTGGCTCCTTTTCAGTAGGACGGCAGGGAGCGCAGTAGTTCCAGCCCCGTGGGGCCAGAGCGCCGACTCCCGGAGCTGGAGCGTCTCTCCCACGGGCAGCCAGCACCCCGTAAACATGGTGGCTGCGGGCTCCACGTTCGTCCTTCCTGTTAGCAAGGGAGTGGAAGGGAGAGCTCATGGAGGACTCTGGTCAGCAGCTTAGCAAACTCCAGGAGCAGGACCAAGGTGCCCCCCGCAGCCTTCTGTGTGCCCTCGCTCTGACTGGGGAAGGGCACACGTTGACAGCGTCTGGTCACTGAATGCTGGGAAGGGCCTCTGCCTGCAGCACGCACCAGCTGTGTTGGTGGGCGCAGTGCAATCGGCCCCTCTGGCTTTGGTCACAAGGTTGTCCCGGCAAGACCGGAGCATGGCTGGCCCCTCCGAGGAGAGATGGGCGGGCAGGGAGGGGCTCCTAGGGCCAGAGGGGCTGAAAATCTGGCTGGGAGCCGCCCGAGAGCCTGGGGGAGAGCTGTGTTGAGCTCGCTGGGCTGATTTCCAGGCCAGCTTGGAGCTTCAGCAAAGACAGCCTCAAGGAGGTTGGGCAAAGACAGGTTCAGGTTTGGGGCCCACGGAGCAGCTTTCTGACCAGAAGGAGGCGAAACCCGAGACAGGCCCCTGGAAGCAGTGGGAAGGGCCCCGGGTGAAACGGATTCTCCTTGCTTTCTGAGGATGTTTTCGGTTTCCTAGAAGTCAGAAGTGTTTTTCCTGAGCTTTCACAAAATATATCCTGCATAAGGTCTCACGCCGGGGATAATTTTATGCTCCCGCACGAATAAGGTGCCGTTAGAGAAAGAATATTTGCTTGTCTTAGAGTTTATTTTGACAAAGAGAGGAAGCAGGACTGAGGTGCAGAGAGGGAGGGAGAGGGAGAAGCCCAAGCAGCTTCCGCGTAGTCAGCGCAGAGCCCGACGCGGGGCTTGACCCCACGGACCGTGAGATCGTGACCTGAGCCGACGTGGGCCGCGTAACCGCTGAGCCCCCGGGCGCCCTGGGGTGTTTCAGTCACGTAGGCGGTCCTTCGCCTCTAAAATTTGTTCCTGTCCCTCCAGCTCTCCAAACAAAAGTCTTGGGGTATTTTTTGTTTTTCCTGCAATGACGCTATTCTTCTGGACGTTTTCCACTTGAGGCCTTCAAACTAATAAATCCTACGTACTGGAAACCTGGGCTGCTCTGTCTTTCATGCTGCTCTGAAGTTACGGGATGGAGCCAGGCCCTCTGGTCCCCTTCCAGCTCAGGAACTCTGTGATTCGAAGGTGGGGCTGGAGCTCCCTGGTTCACGCAGCCCACCCCTGCCCTCCAGCCCTGGAGGGGGGGAGATCCTATGGTGTCCTTGCACGCCACGGGGCGGTTTGGGAGACAGACGTGTGACCAGAATGACTTCAGACCAGTGCACCTAAGGACAGGACAGACTAGGCTGCCGGTGTGGTCGCTGCCACCCTCTGCCTGTGGGCACTTGCCCCTGAGTTCCTGCTGTCCCTTGGGGCCACTGCGGGACTTAGGGATAGTTTGTGTATCCCTTGCAGCTCTTGGCTCAGCCTGCCTTCTCCTTGGATCTTCAGACGTGGTGGCCCTGGAGATAGCGGCAAAGGCTGTGGGAGTTTAGCTGGCCTCAGCCTGGCTCTCTCTTTGGAAGCCTGGGGTTCAGGGCTTTCCTCTCCCCTTCAACCCTCTGCGTCCACCTCATGGACCTTCCAGAGCCTCCGCCCTGGGGTCAGGGGGCCCAAAGTCGAGGCCTCCACCTCCCTCTCCCGGGGCCCCTCTGCCTTCTTGGGAGAGCTGCCTCCCCAGCGTGGTGTCTGAGTGGCTGCTGGGAAGTGGAGCCCCGCTGAGGCTGAGATCACTCTTTTCTGTTCCAGCTGCCGGAAATGCGTTCTGCCAGGCGGCCCAGCTGCACCTGCAGCTCCAGAGCAAACACGACGCGGCCACCTGCTTTGTGGACGCCGGCAATGCGTTCAAGAAGGCTGACCCCCAAGGTGAGCCTCCGCACAGCTCCAGGGCTGGCCGTGCGCTCCCCGGAGAGGTCCTTGGGGGCCTGCGAGGCTCTAGGGCCGACGCTTGGGCTTGAACTCTCACAGTTGGCTCCCTTCCGATTGGCATCTGCATCCTGCTCCAAGCCTCCGCCACCCCCTGCTGCTCAGTGCTGCTGATCGCTTCCCTCCCGGGGCCCAGAGCATTTGGGAGTGGGAGTTACATCGCAGACCCGCCGCATGCCAAGGAGAGAGGAAAATCTGTTCTGTTGTCAGAATTAACATGCGGGAGGGGGTGGGAGGGGGTTCTAAGACCAGCCAGGTAGGAGGTGCTGCCGAAAAAGGAGCGGAAATTATCCTGACCTGGCTTCCCAGCACGCTGTGGGGGGGTGGGGGGGAGTCGGAATGGAGCCCAAGACGCGGGCGCCAGAGAACAAGTTAGTTTAGATGCGGGAGCGTTTGGGGCTCGAAGCCCAGTTTGGGACCGGCTCCTGGTGAGAAGGCCACGTGTCCGCAGGCTCCTCCCGAGGCACCTGCACCGCCCAGCGGGCTCTGGGCTCTGGGGCTTCGTGGAGCCGGGATTTAGTTCCTCTTCTTCATCCTGGTGCCAGATACCGGTGGCTGAGTTCTTAATTTTAGCATCAAGACATTCCTTTCAAGTGACCCCTTATTGTCACTCACTCAGAAGAGAACATGTGAGTGTTTTAAGGAATAAAAAAAAAAAGGAGATGTCTAAACTTGGCGTAAAGATCTATCCTTCCCAAGAGAGTCCCAGAAGTGTCTGCACAGATCAGTGAGCACAGTCCACACCTGCATGTTAGGGAATTGTTGGCGGATCCTCACTGATGTAGGGGATGTTTAGTTCCCAGTCAGGGATTTGATCGGTATAGACCGAGGGGCTTTTCTGTGTCCCCAGATTGCCCAGTCCCTGCTTTGTGGCTGGGCGTGTCTCGGCTGTTGGCCCGAGGGGGCGCGTGGTCGGCTCGGGCCTGGCGTGAACCGGTGCGAGGGCCTTGTGATGGGGTGGGTGGGCCACCGCAGGCTGCGTGACAGCGTAATGGTGACCCGGGGATGTCTGTGTCGGTTCCCAACCCCCATCCCCTGGGAGCTCCCTGCCTCAGCCTGCCCCCTGGGGAGCCGGTGCGCCCGGCCTGGCCCTGCCCAAGCTGCCGCAGCGTCTGGGGCATTGAGCTGCTGCCCCTGTATGACCGGAAGGACTCGTTTCTCGAGCAGGAGTGGAGCGCCAGGCTTGAGGACACGTGCACGGTGTTGTTTGCTCTTTAAACAAACCTCCACGCTTCCCTTGGATGGGCCCCCACCTGGCGCTGGGATGCTACGTCCTTTGTCACGTGGCTTTTGATCTGAGCCTTTTCAGGGAGGCTCAGCAAGGCAGGGGGTGGGTTGGGTGTTAGGGCCTGGGCCGGGGTGTGCCCCCTCCCCCTATGCCTGTCCTCAGTAAGTTCAGAGGGTGGCCCACGCGTCCCCGCGCCGGTGGGAAAGCAGCTGACACAGCCATCGTGGGGCCTAGACATGGTTTGCTGCCCTGGGAGCCCAGGCGGGTAGGGGCTGCATTTGGGTGGGAAGGCCCTTTCAGGGAACGAGGGGCACTGATGAGGGTGAGTCTGGTGGGGGCGGGGCCAGGACTGCGTTCCTGAGCCAGAGTGCCAGCTGCTGGGATCCGAGTCCCAGTGTCACGACCGCCCACCCCAGTAGTGGCCTGCGGAGTGTGTGGTCCCCTGGTCTGAGCAGACGCTGTTCCTTGTGGCCTTGGGCAGTCACTTAATCCCCCGGGCGTCTTGTTTCTCAGTCGGGTGAAGCAGAGAACTCCAGACCTGCCCAGCGTGGCACCTGGTGTGAAGTATCTAGGAAGGGGTGGCCTTTGGCTCCTGTCAGACAGAGACCCAGCCTCCTCCCCTTGGCATCGCGCCTCATGAAACAGAGCTGGAGGGCCTACTTGGAAACCTGCCGTGTTTCCCCAAGCAGGTGGCCAGCTCCCTGGGGCCTTGCTGGTCACCTCACCTGCCTCGAAGGCCTGTGTCCTGTGTCAGCACCTCCTACGGGAGTTGTGGAGGGCCCTCCCTGCAGAGGCGGCCTGTGGAAGGGAAGGAGTCGGCACCTGTCACCGCTTTCACCCTCCCCGAGTCTGCCTAGAATGTTCACCCCCTTGGTGTGGCTGGGGTGCAGGGAAGTGATGCCCACAGCTGTCAGCAGCTCCCCGATTTCCCAGCCACCTGATAGCCAGGCCCGGGGGTGCCTACTCCGTGGTAGACTTGGCAAAGTCTTTTTTTTAACCCATTCCACTTCCCCGAGGGATTCTGCCGCCTGGCTCGTTGTACTGGGACGGGCAAGTGCAGCCGGATGGCGGGGCCGCTGGGGCGCAGGAGGTGGGCGCAGGGCCACAGCACCCCCACCCCCCACCCCGGGCTGGCTCCCGTCCAGGGGTGCTCCAGCCGCTCACCGTGGGGTCCTGGAGACTGGAGATAAGCCAGCTGTGTCTAGCTGTCAGCGGCCTGTGCGCCAGCGCTCTCCCACCGGGGTGCCAGCGGGCGGCCCGCTGCTTTTGGGGACAGCTGCCCTGAGCCAGGAGCAGGCTGAAGGGGATTTAGCCCCGTGAGTCGTGTTGCCGCCTGGGGGGTGAGCCTTGCCCACAGCACTCGGCCCGGTGCCAGCAGGCCTGTGGGGACACCTGGGGGCCACTGGGCCCCCACCTGGGCTGCTCACCGGGCCAGGTGCCAGGCTGGGCTCCCTGGTGTTCGGAAGGGGGAGCCACGGGCACCCCCTGGGGTGGAGAATGGAGCAGGGGTAGGATGTGTGGTCCCAGCTCATTGATCCCAGAAACGCTCTATTTCAGAACATGCGTCTGTGTCAAAGTGAGAGTGTTCCCGGCTCTGTTTCTCTTCCTCTGTGTGCCCTCCCTTTTCTCTTCCTCTGCTTCCTTTCCCTCCTTTCTACCGCCTTTTCTCCCTTTCTCAAGCCTTGAGCTCCCAGCTGCCTTGGATCCTTGACCAGAATGGCATACGTCCTCCGAACCCTCCCGGTGTCCCCAGAGGCCTGCAGGATCCAACCTGCAGACACTCCTTCCCCCAGAGTAGGGCTGACAGACACCCCCTTTTTGCCTGTACATTTAGGGGGGCTGTGGACTCCCTGAAGGCCCGGCCACAGTCGGGCTAAGAGCCTCTGTTCCCCCGTCTCCTGGGTCATGAGACCCTGAGGGCCTGAGAGCAGGCGCCAGGCTTGGCTCCTGTGCAGCCTCAGCCCAGCAGGCCCGGCTGACAGGGGGGTGAGGGGCCCAGGAGCCTCGTGGGGACCCTGGACGGCAGGGGGACCTTCCAGCCTCACTAGCACGGAGCCCACATCCTGTGTCTGTCCGAGCTCTCCGTCCGTCCCCCACGCACCTCCCCCAACACCGTGTCTTCTGAGACGCATGAAAAGAGACCCAGCCCCAGAGCTCATCTCTGTCTGCTAGAAAATGCCTCCCACTCATGCTGCTCTCTCTCCTCCAAGTAGCATGTCACAGAAGAAAAAAAAAAAAAAAAGCAATAGCTGGATTTAAGATCTTGGAAGAGGTAGTGCAACAGAGGTGGCCGGATCCCTCTCCTGGGCCGCCCTGGTGTGTGTTGGAGACACCTGTGCCCTGAGGAGCTGGGGGACGGCAGGCGGAGAGCAGAGCGCTCGCGTGAATGCTGAGAAACCGATGGCGATTCCAGCCGACAGGGCCGCGGTGTCCCCGTGTCCAGCCCCCTCCTGCCATGGATGAGGGCCAGACAGGCGCAGGGGACCATGGCGGACTCGGGTCCTGCGGCAACGGGGTACCAGAGCCTGGGTGGGTGTCCCTCAGACATCAAGCTTGGCTGCCCCTGGGCGGGACCTCTTGTCCCTGGAGGGCATGGCCTCAGCCGGCCTGGCTCCAAACACCCTTGGGAGTCTGGCTGTCAGCCTGAGTGTGTCCATGCCCTGGGGCTGCAGGCAAGGTGGCCCAGCATTGTGGCAGCCGGAGGGAGAGGACAGCCCTTAGCAGGTCACGGCCTGTGTGGTACGTTAGTCTGAGCGCATTTCCTGGGGCTCCCTTCACCTCCCCTCCCGCTACGGCCACGAGCAGAGCACCTGCCCTGCCTCCTCTTCCTTCTCCTCCCCCCCTCCTCTCCCTCCTCCGGGCTTCTGCCAAAATGACTTCTCTTTCTCACTTCTCCCTGCTTCCCTCCTTCTCTCCCCAGAGGCCATTAACTGTTTGATGAGAGCAATCGAGATCTACACGGACATGGTAAGGGTCCCTGCCTGTGCCACCCTTCCTGCCCCACCACCACCTTGCTCCGGCCTGCCCTCCCTGGCACCAGCACCAGGAGCAGGTGCAGGGGCGGGGTTGGGGGGTGACCTACGCCACCGGCCTGGCTCCTGGCAGCAGCTCCCCACCGGGGCCATCCTGGTCTTCACTTGCGGAAATCACGGTTCTTGGGGCCTTTCCCCTTGCCGTCCTTCCCCTCCTGCACCCATGTGATAGCAGGCCGGAAGGGAGGCGGAGCCCAGAGTTGGTTTGGCCAGCCCCTCCCCTGCCCCTGGGAGCATTCCCACTCTGTTGTTTGTGTCTCCGCTCTCTGCCTCTGCCCCACCAGCCTCCTTCCCCGGGCGGGAACAGGCTGCTGTCCGCTGCAGGTCCAGGGCGGGGCTGGAGTGTCGTGGTCAGAGCAGCGACAGCGGCTGCTGCTCACTGAGCCAGCCCCCCTCCGCCGAGTGCTGTCAACCCTGCCCTGCAGCGGCCCTATCAGGTGCCAAGTGTGACCCCACTGATGGTGACAAGCAACATGATTTGCCCAGGGACACACACCTGCCAACAGGAGTTGCCCAAAACCAGGCGTCACTGAGCCCGGGGCTTTGCCCTCTCCCGATGCCCCTTGGCCAATGGGTGTCTGACCAGCCCTGTGTGCCAAGCGAGTGGCCAGGTGCCCATCGCCCCAGGCGGAGGCTGGTAGCCGGTGGTTAGCTCCTCCGGAAGCTAGAGCCATCCCCGGGGAGAGCCTAGGGGTGGGCCTGTGAGGGGACTGTCTCCACGGCCACACGGGGGGAAGGGCAGGCCAGGAATTGTCTCCTGTGCAATGTGGATGCTCAGACCTACTCTCTCCAGGGTTTTTCCCGGGTGGCTGCTCTTTCCCCTTCCCTGGGCTGTCTGTCCAGTGCCTCCCGACACCGGGGCCTCTACCCACTACCGGGCACCCATGTTCTCTCTGGTATTGCCCCGCCCACCTATGCCCCTGTGGACAGGAAGGACACGGAGGCTGCCCACATGGAGGGCTTATCCAAGGTCACCCCCTCGGGCCAGCAAAGAGACCAGGCCCCTCACCCGAGCCTCGTGTTTAGGGCCCCTCGGTGCCCTCTCGTGCACACCTCACCCCTGGGGCTGAGGGGCAGGAACCCCCCCACCCCCCCACTCCCACTCTGGGGACCTGGAGGGGCGAGGAGGGGCTGGGCTGGGGTGCTGGGGGCATCACTCGTCACGGATGGCCCCTTCCCACATCCCACCCAGGGCCGGTTCACGATCGCAGCCAAGCACCACATCTCCATCGCCGAGATCTACGAGACGGAGCTGGTGGACATCGAGAAGGTGAGTGGCCATTGGGGAGGCCGCTGGCAGGGGGACCACAGCAGCCTGGGGCTGGGGCTCGCGTCCACGTGGGGAAGCCTTTGGTGTCCGAGGAAAGGGGCATGGGGCATTGGCAGAGCTTGGCAGAGTGTGGGTCGAGGGCTCCCGCCAGGCCCGTGGCAGACCAGGGTTGCATTGCGTCCCCGTGTCTCCCCAGGCCATCGCCCACTACGAGCAGTCTGCGGACTACTACAAAGGGGAGGAGTCCAACAGGTACCGGGCAGCGGGCTTCCCTTCCCCCCGCCCTCCCTGGTCCCCCCGGAACCCCGCTCCCCCGAACTGACCTCCGCCTCTGTCCCCACCCACACAGCTCAGCCAACAAGTGCCTGCTGAAGGTGGCTGGCTACGCGGCGCAGCTGGAGCAGTATCAGAAGGCCATTGACATTTATGAGCAGGTGGGCCGGCATCCCTGCCTGCCTCTGTCACCTCCCTGGCACTCATCTTGTCCTCACTGCAAAACCTCTCTCCACCCACCACTCCAAGGGGTATCCCTGCCCTGCGCGAGTCACACGGAGAGCCTCCTGGGTGGCCCAGGGAAGGGAAGGATCACGGAGGCCTGGGGTGGCTGGAGGTAGCCCACAGGAGGGGGGCCAGGAGGCACGGTGGGGGGTGGCAGGGAGGGCTGGGCGGGCCAGGCTGTCCTCGTGGGTTCAGCTTGACCAAGACAAAGGCAGGCAGCTGGCCGTGGAGGAGAGGGGGGCGGGCGCCATCGCTCCTGTTCCCACCGCCCCTCTGCCCCCTGGTGTGTCAGCCACTCCTCTGGCCTGTCAGCGGGGCCGCCTCCTTCCCACCTCTCAGCCCTGGGGGAGGGGAGAGCGGGGCAGGGACACCTGGCTTCAGCCCTGTGGCAGCACCCACTCCCTGTTGTGCGCTGGTCCATGGCTACCCACACACTGTCAGCTGACTTCTCTGGGCTGCTCCTCGGCATCTCGGGTTAGCCAGGCTTCGGCCGGGGCACAGACGCAGCTCCCAGCTGACCCCCAGGGGCTGGCAGTGACCGGCCCCCGGCTGCCGGCCCCAAGTTTACGGCGCCCCCTCCACACGCCCGCAGGTGGGAACCAACGCCATGGATAGCCCCCTCCTCAAGTACAGCGCCAAGGACTACTTCTTCAAGGCGGCCCTCTGCCACTTCTGCATCGACATGCTCAATGCCAAGGTGAGGGCCGCCGGGTGGGGCCTGGGCCTCCCCCGCCTGCCAGTGGTCGCCCTGGAGCCCTGGCTCTGTCACTAGGCCAAGTCACCGCTCAGCAAGGGGGGAGCCCATCCCTCACGTCTGGTGCCTGACAGTGCGCTGTGGGCAGGACGTGCCCATTGCACTGCTGTTTCTGTCCCTGTTGTCACATGCATAGCTTTTGAGTTTGCCCAGCCCCCGCCTCACTTGATGCCGGGTTTTTTCTTCATGAGAGCACATTTTGAGTCCTTATTGCATCCCTTGGGGCCAGCACCACCGTCACCTGTTCTACAGATGAGGATACTGAGGCTGAGGCGGGAGTCCCTTATTCAAGGCCACATGGCTGGATTCCAGATCTTTCTGCCTCCCAGAGCCACGATTTGAACTGCAGCATGCGTGCCCACACCGCCCATTGTCGGGGCTTCTTGGCAAGAGTGGAGCCAGTGCCGGCTGAGTGGGGGGAGGGGGAGGAGCTGGCATCTTCCAGGGTGCAGCATTTCCTGGGGTCTCCAGCCACGCCCCCCCAGCCTCGCGGTGTGTCTGAGCACCACCACCAGCCGCCACTCCCGCCGCGGCTAAGAGCTCGGGCCTCGCTGTCGGCTAGTCCGCATCCCCGCATCTCTGCCCCCACGGCCCCCTTACCCCGAGCAGGTCGTCATGTTTCCCTGCTTTCAAAATGGGGGTTGCCGTCACTTGGCCCTCCCTGGGGCCACGTGGTAGTTAACTGAGAAGCGCTGGGCACCAGCCCTGGCATATATGAGGCCCTCACACAAGGCAGTTGGTATTCGCCCCCTGCCCTGGGCACTGGCCTGGGAACCCCTTCCTGCTTTCTCCCCACACGCTGCCAGTGTGGTCAGGCTTGGCCGGGCACAGTTCACAGAGGGGCTGCGAGGCCCAGAGCCAGGTGACACTGGAGATGGGGGGAGGGGCGCAAAGGAGACTCAGGGGCCAGGGGTCTCCAGGTCCCCCTTCATTAGCTTCTCCCCTTTTCTCCACCCTCTCGCCGTCAGCTCGCTGTCCAGAAGTACGAGGAACTGTTCCCCGCGTTCTCTGGGTCCCGGGAGTGCACGCTGATGAAAGTGAGCGTTGGGCGCCCAGACGCTCCCTCCCTGCACCTTCCCTGCCTCTGGGCCTGAGGTGGGGGTGGGGGGTGATCGGCCTCGGGCTCCGGTCACTGCAGCCACCCCGGTCTGTGCGGTGGTTCTTCAGGGTTCTCTGGTTTGGTTTGGTTTTCCCTCCTGTGCCATTGGGGCCTTCGTTTTCCAGCTGGGAAACGGGGCAGGGCTGGAAAATCCGCCCCTTCCTCCCTCCCAGCACAGGAGCCCCCTGACCAGCACCCCCCATGTGCCATATGCGGGGGTCCGATCCAGGTCAGTCAGGTGTGCGGTCGGCCTTGGCCCCTGACCCGTCGGCCTGCCGTTTTCTTGCAGAAATTGCTAGATGCCCACGAGGAACAGAACATTGACAGTTACACGGAAGCGGTGAGTGGCCGTGGGGGGCCGCCCTTCTCAGACACTCTCTCCCGGGGACCCACCCCATGTCCGGCCCCGGCCCCAAGCTCCTGCTCCAGTCACCTCAGAATCCTCATGAGGAGCCCCAGAGGCGCAGGGAGGTGCTGTCCCCACATGAGAGATGGTGGTGCTGAGGTGAGGTGAGGAGGCCCCGCTGGGATGCAGGACCCGGGTGTATGTCTGCCCCTGAAGGCCAAGGTCCTCGCAGCACTCAGAGCCCCGTGAGCAGTCGGGATGAGCAGGGAGGGAGGGAGACGAGTCTGGAAGGGACAAGACTGCCCCACAGAGGCCCAGCCCAGGTCCTGACCCCGGTGTCTAGCCTGCATCTGTCCCCTCGTCTCCCGGGGACCCTTCAGGAATCCTACACCGCTAACGGTGACAGAGACCAGAGTCCCTGCAGTCCGTCCTGCCCCTGACAGCGGCTGGGATGTCAGGAAGCCCAGCCATGGTAAAGGGAGAAGCAGGGCCACGGCAGGGCCACAGGCCCTTGTCCCCACGGCATTGGGAACAGGCCACCTTCACACGTCCAGGCCTGTTTCCCATCCAGGAAACGAGACCGCTGGCCCACGTTGTGCTGCAAAGTCTTTTCGTTTCACCAAGGCCTTAGAGGGAGCCCCTGCCCTTCGCTCCTCCTTTGGGAGGCTGGCTGGGGCACATCTAGAGAGCTTGGGGACCAGAGGCTCTGGGACCGGGGCTAAGGAGGGAGTCGGGGCCGGGCGCGGGACCGGCCCCCTCCATCACCTCCCCGGGTGTCGCAGGTGAAGGAGTACGACTCCATCTCGCGGCTGGACCAGTGGCTCACCACCATGCTGCTTCGCATCAAGAAGACGATCCAGGGTGATGAGGAGGACCTGCGCTAAGCCCCCCGGCCCCCTGGCACCTGTCCTCCTGCCCCGTCTTCTCTACCCCTGCGCCCCTCCAGCGCGCGAGCCCAGAGACATGGGGCCGAGACCTCCCCTCCCATCCCGCCGAGGAGTCTCCCGAAGCCGCGGGGTGGGCTCGCGCTGCCATGGGGTCCCCGAGGCCGGGCCTGCCGGCCGGACAGCCCCCATCTGTCGCCACTGCATCCCTCACCTCCTGCCCAGTTATTTAAGGCCTCCCCCTGCAAAGGTGCCCTCCTCCACCCCAAACCACAGATTCTTTGACACAGGTCTGTTTGCTGTGGGTGCCGCCAGGGATGGGGGGTCAGCATCTGGTCCCCCAGCTCCTGACCAGCTGGGTCGCAAGGCTGGCCTCTGCCTTTCCCACTCGTTCTCTAGCCGAGCCCTGAGCACACGTAGCCGCTGAGATTTGCGCTCCCGCGGGGGCGGGCCCTCCCCCCCCCCCCCAGTGCTGGGAGCCCCCACAGCTTCCTACAGCCCTGACCTCTCAGGATAGACGTGGGCCCTGGAGCTCAGAGGGCCCCCCGTGCCCCTTTCCCCCCAACATCTGCACCTTTCCTAGTGCTTTGAGGTTTTTTGGTCGGAAGCTGCAGCTGGCCCGAGAAAGAAAATAAAAAAGAACACTTCGCATGAGTCTCTCTTCCTCCTCGCCTCAGCTGCCCCGTTGTCCCTCGGGGCTGGTGTCCTATCTTCCTGTCCCTCCCCGTCCCCACCCTGGGCTCCGGGCACACTTTGCAGGGAAGAAGACTGTGAGTGACTGGGACCCTGGGCTCGGGGAGACCACGGGCTTGGCAGTCTGGGCGCACCTGCCTGATCCCATGTCCCCTGGGTCCCTTGGGCCTCGGTTGGCTCCCCTGGGTCAGTGACCAGAGCAGCAGTAAGCAGGGAGAAGAGGCTCACCGAACCTCTCAGCCTCCCCTCGTGTCCATGTTGCCTTGAAAGGAGAGCTGAAAGCCCCAGTGGCCTTTGTTCTGGGTGTCCAAGGACAAGGGGGGGGGAGACGACATAGGCGGGCAGGGCATGAGAACCGACTGGGTATCAGAAGGGGAAACGATGGACGCCTGGGTGGCTCAGTTGGTTAAGCATCCGCTTCAGCTCAAGTCATGATCTTCTGGTTCGTGGGTTCGAGCCCCACATCGGGCTCTGTGCTGACAGCTCAGAGCCTGCAGCCTGCTTCAGATTCTGTGTTGCCGTCTCTCTCTGGCCCTCCCCTGCTCACCCTCTGTCTCTCCCTGTCTGTTTCTCTCTCTCTCTCTTTCTCAAAAATAAAGCATTAAAAAAAATTTTTTAAGAGAAGAAAAAAAAAAGGGGGGAATGACAAAAGTCGCCTGCCCTGGAAAAGTAGGCCAGAACCACCTGCCCCGCAGCAGAGGCGTGTGTAGGTGAGTAGTATGAAGTGCGAGCGCTGTGCCGGGCACGGGGCTGGGCCCTCGCTGTCGGGGGCTCAGTGCTCACAGCACCCAGAGTCACCATACCCTGGGATGACAGGAAGTGAACAGGAGGAAGGATGCAGAGGAGGGGCTGCCTGGGAGACCGGGTCAGGCCTCTTGGAGAGGGGCTCCAGACCACAGCCTGGAAGAAGCTCAAGAAAGGTCCAGATTCATAGAAGTTGGAGAGAGTGGACTCCCACGCCCTGCCCGGCTCCTGTCCCCTGCAGTGCCTCCCGCAGGGGATCCCTGGTGGCTGCCTAGAGCTTCGTCACAACTCCTGAGCGCTGAGATCGATTACTGATGTCTGCTGTGGGCACAGGCTGAAGGTGAGTGGCACCTGAATCTGCCATCAGGGGCTGTGCTTAAAATCATTCAAAGTACACAGGCTTGGGTCACAGCGCAGTAGGCTGGGACTTGGTGGAAGTTACCCACTCTTCTGGGTTGTGTTGTTTTGTTTTTCCTGAAAATTCCTCAGCTGATTCAAATTTGCAACTAGAGATGGAAATCACTAAACAAAACAATTCTTTCCTTTATTCACTCAACAAATATTAAGTGTAGTTTAGAGGTTACCCCGTGAGGCAGAAGCCTGAAGAAAACATTGTTCAGAAGCAGAATTAGACCCCACGTTCTACTTGGCAAGTATTTACTAAGCACGTACTGTACGCCATTCCTGGTCTAGGTCCTGGGAATAAACACTGACCACAAACCCAGACCCTGCCTGCTCGGAGGTTTTATTCCCCAAATCCTGAAGTTGGGAATTGACACAAAGCCCCTCTTCACCACCTTCCAGATCCTGTGTGCCTTTGAGAACTTTCCTTTTCTGTTGCCTTTGTCACAACATCCTCATTGGAGCACCTGGGTGACTTGGTTGAGCATCCAACTCTTCATTTTGGCTCAGGTCATGATCTGAGGCTGGTGGCATCAAGCCCCTCATCAGGCTCCTCGCTGAATGTGGAACCTGCTTGGGACTCTCCCTCTCTTCCTCTCTATCTGCCGATCCCATACTTTTGCTCTCTCTCTTCTTCTCTTTCTCAAAAAAAAAATTTTTTTTCTTGGTGATTGGCAAAGGGCCCGGCACAGAGTTTGTGGGGTTTCAACACAGATTTATTGAATGTTTTGTGTCCAGACGTGTGGTCCAGGTGCCGGGGATCTGACTGTGACCAAGGGAGATCCAGACACTGCCTTGACGGGTCTTACAGTTCACGTGCGTGTTTGTGCGTGCACGCGCACGCATGTTTCTGCAGGGGTGGGAAGGAGGTGCTGACAAGATTCCTCAACATGGCCAGAACAGTTGGACGACTCGTGTCTCCTGGAAATGATCTGCAGGTGTATAGAGTCCCCAAACCCCTGATGCCTTTCTAGGGACAAAAAAAAAAAAAAACCACACATATGGACCCCTTGAAGACCCCGGAGTCAGAAAAACCCAGTTAAGGTCCAGTCTCCACCACTTAATAGCATATCAGAGCCACAATTTCATCCTCTATATATTGGGAGAACCAATTTCTTTGCAAGATTGCAAGGGCTCATTGAGATAAATGAGCACTTACTATCCTCATTTAAGGGTTATTGAGCACTTACTGTGTCCCAGCACACAGTAAGTGCTCAATAAATGCTGAGTAGATGGACCCTAGCTGGGTGGTTGTCCGGATTCAGAGATCATTGTGACCAACATGACTAGCACAAAGTATCCAATAAAGGAGGTGCTCATCTGCCAGGGCATATGGCCAGATCCTTTTTCCTTGGATAAGAATGCATCTCAGTATTTTAAAGGCAATGTGATTAAAAGAACAAACTATGAAATTATCTTGCTTGGATTCCAATACTGCTTCTTGGTGAAGCTGTGTGATCTTAGACAAATGACCTCGAGCATCTGGGTTCCTTCATAAAGCCTGCTTGTGGGTTTAACATTTTTTTTTAACGTTTTTATTATTGAGAGAGCAGGAGCTTGGGAGGGACAGACACAGGAATGAAGCAGGCTCCAGGTTCTGAGCTATCAGCACGGAGCCCGATGCGGGGCTCAAACTCACACTCACAACCGTCGGATCATGACCTGAGAGAAGTCGGACACTTAACCGACTGAGCTCCCCAGGCGCCCCAACTCGTGGATTTTAAATAAATTGACAGGTGCAAAGCGCTTAGAACAGTTCCTACACGTAAGGGGTATATTGAGTTTTATGATTCTTATTATTCTACCTGCCACACAACCCACAGCGAGGACCGCCACCTCCCAGCTCCAGGCCACAATCTGCCGGCTGGCCCCTCTGCTGGACTCTGAAAAGCGGCGGGGAGGCGCGCGCAGGCGCGATGGGGCGTCTTAGGGGAAGGCCTGGCACCGGGCGGGCGGCCATCTTGGTAAAGGGCAGCGGCGGCGGCTTCTCTACGTCATCCGTCTGCGCGAAAGGCGAGCACCAGGCGGTCCAGACAGCTTCGGGAGCTGCGGGTGGGGCGGGTAGGACGGGCGGCGGCGGGCGCTGCCGGGGTGAGTGGTGGAGGGGCGCGATGGGGGAGGCGGCCGTGGCCGCAGGGCCCTGCCCACTGCGCGAGGACAGCTTTACGCGCTTCTCGTCGCAGAGCAATGTGTACGGGCTGGCGGGCGGCGCGGGCGGGCGCGGGGAGCTGCTGGCCGCCACCCTTAAAGGCAAGGTGCTGGGCTTCCGCTACCAGGACCTCCGACAGAAAATCCGGCCCGTGGCCAAGGAGCTGCAGTTCAACTATATTCCCGGTGCGTGGCGCCCTGGGGCTCGGGGACCTGGAACGTGGTGTTGAGGCTTCTGAGGCTCTGAGCTGGGACACCATGATTGATGGAAGAATGGGAACGGGGTGGTTGAACGGGGTGAAGGTTGATAATCAAGAGGCATTGGTGTCAATGGTAAGGGTTCAGGATTCCCCAGACCTAGAGGTTAGGATCCGTCATGCTGTGGTTACGATGATCAGGACCGACAGCGAGCCAGAAGTAATGATGATTGCAGTGGTCAGAGAGTAGTGACTCCTAGAGGTCAGGGGTCACCATGATTGGAGATAGAGAGGTCCGACGCCTGCCTGAGATGCGAACTTTGAACTGTCCCCTCCCAGTGGACGCAGAGATTGTCTCCATCGACACCTTCAACAAGTCACCCCCAAAACGGGGTCTGGTTGTGGGCATCACCTTCATCAAGGTACCAGGCTCCCTCCACCTGCCTGCCCGTTCCCTTCTCCCGACACGCGTGGCGGGTCCCCCTGAGTCCATCCCAAGTCCCCCTGGCTGCCCCTGCTCTTTCCTGAGGCCAGTTTCCTATCCCAGGATTCAGGGGACAAGGGCAGCCCGTTCCTTAACATTTACTGCGACTACGAACCCGGCTCTGAGTACAATCTTGACTCCATTGCCCGTAAGTGTGGCCTCGAGGGAAGGAGGGCTGGCGAAGATGGGAGGGGGGACCTGTCAGGTCCCCGGTGTCCCATCTGTGTGCCCTCCCCTTACAGAGAGCTGCCTAAACCTGGAGCTCCAGTTCAGTCCTTTCCAGCTATGCCACGCAGAGTATGTAAGCTGAAGGTGTAACACAGTAGAATGTGTGTGCGCACGTGTGTGTGTGTGTGTGTGTGTGTGTGTAGGGGGGAGGCTCTAGCAAATGAGACAGCGAACCTGCCAGTGGACTGTGCTTTATGGCGGCGGCGGACCAGCCTTAGCTGGCAGGCTACCATTTTGTTAGGTCATCTGAGCGCTAACTGAGCACCTGAGTTCCAGACACCTAGAACACTCAGGTTCTGATGGCCTCGATGTGGACACTCAAGGACCCAGAGGTGCTCAGTGTTCTGGGGGTGTAAGCTCTGAGCTTCCAAGATTTTAAGATGTTGCTGTTTGGTAATTTCGAGAGTGTGTCATGATAAAGTCATTCTCCTATTTCACATTCTCGTATTTCAGGGAGATGGAGCACAGACCATCTAGAATACGAGGTTCTAGAATCCCAAAATAGGAGAATTCCAGTCTAGAGCTCCAGATTACATTCTAGAACACCGGTGATCAAGCACAGCAGTTGGCAAAGTTTTTCTGTTAATTAAGGGCCAGTCTGCCATCACAGCAAGAAAGCAGCCATTGGCACTATGTAAGTGGACGGTGTGGCTGTGCTCTAGGACTTTATTTACAAAAATCGGTGCATTGGATTTGGTCGGTAGATCGCAGTTTGCCAACTTCTGGTCTCATGGGGGAGAATTCTAGAAGCTGATGCTCTGGATTCTAGGATTTGGATGTTCTGCTATTTTATGAGTCTGAATATCCAAGATGGTAGTTTCTCAAAGTTCTGATATTTCCAAGGTGGCAGGAAACAGAACTTCGGGAACACTGGAGTTCTAGATCAAAGAGTTTTTAGTGTTCTGGGGTTTCTGCAACCCTTTCTAGATCTCCAGGTTCCATTCCTGAACCCACATCTGGAGTGAGGACTCTAGCAGGCAAGGGCTCTAGAAACGGTTTCTATGATTCTGAGGTTGGAAAATTCTGTACGTGGACTCTACCACACTGGGGTTCTAGATTTCTCTGCTTTCAGGGTCCAGGTCGGGAATCAACTGGAGACAGTTTTTCTCCTGAGTGGGAATGACCCAGCCATTCATCTCTATAAGGAGGTGAGGCAGAGCGGGGCGTGGCGGGCAGAGCCCAGCTCTCGGGCTGCCATGGGCTGGTGCTGGGTCTGTGTGTGAGACTGGCCACTGACCCATCCCAAGTTGGTGGGTTTGGTCTTGGTTCCCCCAGAACGAGGGGCTGCATCAGTTTGAAGAACAGCCTGTGGAAAACCTCTTCCCAGAGCTCACAAATCTGACCAGTAGGTAAGAGAGCCCCTGAAAGAGGCCAGCGGGGGGCCCTGGGGAGGCGGCCTCTGAGAGATCAGGTGGTGGGAAAGCCCTTAGGGATGTCAAAGACAGAGATGACCTCAGAGAAACTGGGCAGGGGAGGTGAGTTCAGAAAACTTGGTCCACAGAATGTCAGATGTCGGACAAGTTGGTCGATGGTGATGATCCCAGAGAGAACACGAAACGGACTCCGTGAAACCCCGTGGTTGCAATTGACCCCTAAGAGAAAGCAGGTGGCGGGGGTGACCTCGGAGAAATCAGGCCCAGCAGAGTCCCAGGGCTACAGGAAGGGGGTGGATGGTCCTCAGAAGCCAGAATGAGGGGCCGGCGTCTGATGATGCCCCCGGCCCCTCCACCCACCCTCCCTCCCACCAGCGTCCTCTGGCTTGATGTCCACAACCTCCCTGGCACGTCCCGGCGACTCTCTGCTCTGGGATGTCAGAACGGTTATGTCCGAGTGGCCCACGTGGACCAGCGAAGTCAAGGTGACAGGCAGGGTGGGGGCCCGGTGGGGGGCAGGGTGGGGGGCACGGGGCAGGGCCCTCATTCCTCACCCTCCACACAGAGGTTCTACAGACGTGGACGATCCTGCAGGACGGCCCCATCTCCCGAGTGATTGTGTTCAGCCTCTCAGCCCCCGAGGGTGAGCCCTCGGGGTGGGGGTGGGGGGAGGCGGGGAGACACTCTGCAGACTCAGCTCCCCGCTCCCAGATTCACACCCCTGTCCCAGAGCGTCCGGCCCCCTCCCTCCCCTCCGTGCTCTCACATTTCACATCAGGGACTTGCCCCTGGATTCTAATCTTGGTCCTTTACCCTGGAGTTGACCTTCTGCCTTTCCCTTGGTCTAATGTGAGGGGGTCAGCCCTCACGTTGTGACTTCCTCCGATCCCCCTCCCTGGCCCCCTCGCTCTGTCTCTTGCTGCGATCTGCCCCTGAGCTTTTCCTGGGGACTCAGTGCTGCCCCCCCCCCCAGCTTGAGCTCCCCTCTCCCCCTACGTGTGGCTCTGTTCCTCTTGCTGTGACCTGCCCTTCTCTGGCGGCTCCCTTTGCCTGGCCTCTGCAGGCTGCCTTCTGCACCCCGGGTCAGGTCTTTACTCCTCTCCCCCCACCCCGTCTGGTCTCACACCTATACTTCCCATCATTTTGTGGTCTAACCTTGAAGCTTCTCTCAATAGCACAGCACGGGTAGGGTCTTCCTCCTCTCACGGAGCGGAGGAGGGGGCGTTGGGGGCGGGGGGGGGGTAGGAGGAGATGGTGAGGAGGAGCCTGGAGCCTGTCCACTCAGGCCCTGCCCCACTCGTGTCCCTCTCCAGAGACTCAGGACTGGCCGCAGCGGGAAGAGCACAGCGTGCTCGTGGCCAGCATGTTGGAGCCGGCGGTGGTGTATCGGTGAGCAGCCCTTGGGGTGGACACGCACGGGCAGCCCGACCTGCTTCCGGGTGCCGTCATTCTCGGGAGAAAGTCCCTCGGGTGAGGTTGTCCGGGGCTGGGCAGGTAAAGGCGATCCCACCACAGGGAGGGCGAGGGTGAGTGTTTGGGTCTAGAACTCATAGCGGGTCCTTTGAAGCCGTGGGACAGGACAGAGAGGTCTGCTCCCCCAGGACACGCGTGTTGGCAGGTGTTTCCCAGCTGGCCCAGTGGGGAGAAAGCGCTGAGCTGGACCGCGTGCCGATTCCTGGGGTGTAAATAACCGCCACCGTGGTGGATTTTGAGCCGCCAGCCAGACGCCGGCCAGCCGCGGGCTCCAGGGAGGAGATGTGGGTGTCCAGACCACAGCCCAGGGTGTCACCAGAAGGCACAACGTGGGTTCCCATTTGGGGGGAGATGGTCCCTCCTCCAGGGGACAGTGCAGGCATCCATAGTGGGAAAAACCGGTGACAGTCTGAGTGAGGTGCTTGAAGGATGTGCCAATGTCCGGGTTGGAGACGAGGGTGCCCAGGGGTCAGGAGGAACGGTGTGCCCAGGCCCGAGCGCGGGAGCGCTGGGGACCACGGGTGGCGGGTGCTGTGGTGTGACCTCAGTTTCCCCACTGCCTCCGTGACCCCCAGGGACCTGCTGAGCCGGGGCCTTGAGGACCAGCTTCTCCTGCCCGCCAGTGACCAGTTTGACAGTGTCCTCTGCGGCCTGGTCACCGATATAGATCTAGACGGGCGCCCCGAAGTCCTGGTGGCCACCTACGGACAGGTGGGACTGCCCCCCCGTCCCCTCCCCCCGCACCCCTAACCACGTGGTCCTGACCCCTTGCCCTGCCGCAGGAGCTGCTCTGTTACAGGTACCGCGGCCCGGAGTCGGGGCGCCCTGAGGCCGAGTGTGGGTTCCACCTGCTGTGGCGACGCAGCTTCTCCAGCCCGCTGCTGGCGCTGGCACACGTGGACCTGACTGGGGACGGGCTGCGGGAGCTCGCCGTGGTCTCCCTGAAGGGCGTGCACATCCTGCAGGTATGGCTGGGCTCCTCAGGTCGGGGGCCCCCCTACAGCGGAGCCCGAGATGGGGCTGTTGGCTCCCACGGGTAACACGCCAGGGACCCTGCGGCCGGAGCCCACTGTTCAGGGACAGGGGTCATGGCTGCAGGCCCCCTCCCGGAAAGGAGTCCACTGTTTCTGGGAAGACAGTCCAGGAGAGGAAGCCACTGGTTGGGGGGGCCCATCGTGGCCAAGGGGGCTCCTCAGCCTCCTGACTTCAGCCCTCGGTTCCTCGCGCTTTGTCTGCCTCTGTCCCTTTGCTGTGGCCTTGCCCACCCCTGCCCCCACCCCACCTGGTGATCTGACCTCTGCCCTCCCACGGGATGGACTCTCCTTGCTGCCTCCCCCTCTACTGGATGTAGCTGACTTCACTGCAGCCGTGGTCTGACCTCCACCTTGCTGTTGGGTTCGGACTTCCGAATGGCATCTCCTGCCCTCGCCCCGCAGTCTCCCCTCCTGCCCTCCCTCCCACAGTCTCCCCTCCTGCCCTCCCTCCCGCAGTCTCCCCTCCCAGTCTCCGGCTTTCCACCATCTCACCTTGAAACTTTCCACTTTGGCCTAACCTCCGAACTTTCTGTTGTGGTCAGGCCCTTGAGCTTTGGTCTGTGGTCCGGCCTTGTGCTATACTTGGACCTGCGCCATGGCAGCCTAACTGCCGTACCCCTCTGGTAGCCACCCATTCAGTGGTCCGAGGTCCAACCCAGAACCGCCCCCCCCCACGCCCCGCCTCCATTCCGTCTAACCTCCAACTAATGCAGTCTCACCTCCGACCGTTTCCCTGTGGCTTCCCCCCCATCTCTCAGGCTGTGGTCTGCCCTGGTTTCCCAGTGGGGTGATGGCCCTCGCCTTGCCTCCGGTCCGCCTCCAAGCCCCTCTGTGAGTGGTCTGGCCTGGGCTCTTTCTCCGGAGGCTCACCGTGCCGCCTCCGCTACGGTCTTTGCTTGGGCCTTTCCTACTGTCTGTGCCTCAACGGAACGGACTAGGTTAGACCTCAGCAGAAAGGAGAACAGTTGGACCCCAGTGGAGAGGTCTGAGGTTAGACCCTCATGGAAAGGGCACAGGTTAGATCCCAGTGGGAAGAGGCTGTGGTCCGACAGTGGGAGAAAGGACTTCCTTTATTTACTGTGGTCTGACCATCCCCTCCCCCCTTAGGCCTCATTCAAGCTGTCTCCCTGTAATCCCTTCTGTCCCTCCTGTGACACCACATTCCTCTTTTTCATGGGGTTGGCCCTTCCTCCGTCCAGCTGGCCTCCACCTTGTTGGCAGGGTCTCGCCCCTGCCTCCCCCACTGCGGTCTAACTGGGCCCTTGCTGCGGGTCTCAGCCTCGCCCCCCTCTCGTTCCCCACAGCACAGCCTGGTCCAGGCCTCGGAGCTGGTCCTGACCCGGCTCCGGCAGCAAGTGCAGCAGAGGAGACGCCAATCACAAGAGCCTGGGGACCGGGTGGCTCCAGGGCCTGCTGAGGCCCCAGCCTCCTGAGCACCCACCCACCGCAGGTCCCAGAGCGGGAGTGAATCACTGGGGCCGTCACCTCCAGCCATTCGTGGTGGGGAAGCATCCTGAAGGAGGGGACGGTCCCCCCAAGCCCCTGGGGTGGTGGAGCTGTGAGTTCCTGCTCTGGCTCCACCCCCATGCGCCCTGTGCCCCCGGCTGACTCACTCCTGCCTCAGTGTCCCCCTTCGGAAATGGGGTGATCTCCCCTGGCTCCCCTCTCGCGCCCCCAATGAGAATTGGTCAGCCAACGATTATTTATACGTCCTGAGGATCCAGACTCGCCTTCGTTCTTTTATTCCGGCAAGTGGTGGGTGAGCACCCGCGGTGTGCCAGGCTCCGTGGTGGGCGCCGGATTCGCCCAGAGGAATGGAGGGAGGGGAGCACAGAGGGAGAAAAGCCCAAGGGTTGACCTAGAAGTGGGACAGAGGTGAGAGCGGGGCGCAGACCTCCGGGGACAGAACACGAGGGTAGAAACGAGGCCCAGACATAAAGGCTACAGTGAAACCACCGCCGAAAAGACTGGAGAATCCGTGGAAAGGACTGAGGTTGGACCCCAGTGGAGAGCCCTGGGTCTCAGGTTAGACCTGAGTGGAGAGCTCCGGGTCAGGTTAGATCCTAGTGGGAAAACAGAGACCTGAAGCCTCAGAGGAAGGGAGATGGGGGAGGAGGGGGAAGGACCACTGTGGGAAAGCTATGATCAAATTGCAGCAGTTTGAAGCTGAAGCCCCCCCAACGATGAATAATGAGGTTGGACCCCTGCAGATGACTGTGGTTAGACCTCCCCAGCAGAAAGCAGCTGAGTTTAGAGCCCCGTTGGGGCATGCTGACATGAGATGCGACCCAGGAGGGAAAGCCCTGGGGTGTGCCGTGTTGCAAAGGACATGATCGGAAAGCCCAGGGGACCCAGGGACCCGGAGCCTGAGCTGGGGGTGCAGATTTCGCTGGCCCGCCGCCGCTCGGCCCGCTGTGTGGATCACCCCTCCTGCGGCCCCTTCTTCAGCCAGAGGAATCAGGGGCCTGTATCTTGGGCACCAGCGAAGGGCCGAACCGGAACCGGAAGAACCCCTGCCCTCCCCCGCCGCAGGCCAGGAGTGGACTCCAGGCAGGAGGCTTGGGGATAGTTCCTGAGGGGGCCCCTCTCCTCCCTGGGGCAGGGTTGGGGGGACTCCCTCTTCCTGGGGTGGAAGGGGCAGGCACCCCAGTCCAGGCCTGTCTTCTACCATGGAAGTCTGCCCAGCAGTCTCACCACCCTTGCTGACCGGCAAGGCCGAGCCGCCAGGTGGGGTTTTAGGAGGTGGGAGCCCACCGATCCTTGGCCACTCCTGTTGTCTCCCAGAGCCCAGGCCCAAGCGTGGGAAATGGTCGGGAGCTGCACCGCCTCCCTCACCTCCTGGCAGCCTGCCCAAGGGAGTCTGGCTGGACTGGGGGTGGGCACCGGCCACTGGCAGGAGGAAGGCCTCCTCCCTCCTGCTGCCCACCGGCCCAGACAGAGCTGCCATCGCCTCCCACCCTCGACAGGAGTGGGCCATGGTGCAGAATCAAGCAACTGCCGTTCGTGATGGCGTGGGTCCACTTTGGGACTCCTGATTGTGGGTCTTCAGGAGTCTGGGACACTGGCCTGGTGCTATGCTCCTCCGTCTGGCAAGGGTGTGGAGCCTGAAGCCATACTTGGCCACTCTGAAGCCTCAGTTTCCCCATCTGCGAACCGGGGCCAATAGCATTTAGTTGACAGGGTGGTTAGGAGGACCAGGGTGTCCAGGCATGGCAAGCACTTACTAAAACACTTTGTCACACATCCTGGCCCATGGAAAGGGCAGTTTGAACAGCAGCTGCTGTTACTGATGGGCGCCTTCGTGGTTGCTGGTGCCTCACTTTGCCAGGTTATATGTCTGGGCGGGCGCAGCATGTGAATTTGGATCTAACTCTGGCTAAACATTCTTGCCCTCCCCCTGGTTCTGTGAGCCTGTAACTATTTGTAGCTGTTTTTGCCTCTTTGGCCCTTGTATGGATCAGAGTGTGTGTGGGGTGGGGGAGGGAGGGCCAGGATGCCTGTGAATGACCCTCGGCACCCTGCCCCACCACACACACACACACACACACACACACACACACACACACACACACACACACACACAGAGACACACACACACACAGACACACACACACACTCCCTCTGCCGCTGTCCTTTGCCTGTAGTGCTGAACCTGCGGGTGCGTGGCAGGCTTGGGTTCCCCCCAGCCTCCTCTCTCCAGGCCCCTCCCCAAGCCTCCCCCGCCTGTCGCTGCCTCCCTTCTCCCCGCCTCCTCCGCCTCCCCTCCCTCTCGGGCTCCTCCTCCCTCCCAGCGCTCTCCCCCGTCCCTCCTCCTCCCTCTCTCCCGACTCCCCCTCCCCCGTGTCCCTCCCCCCTCTTCCTCTCCTCCTTCTATCCCCTCTCCCTCCCCTCCTCCCCGGCTCTCCCTCTCAGTCTCCAGCTTCTCTCTCTCTCTGTCCCTCTCTCTCTGTCTGTCTGTCTCTCTCGTTCTCTCACTGTCGGGCGGAGTCGCCCACCACCGCCAGCCCAGTGCTAGGGGGACCTGGTCCAGGCTGTAGCTGCAGGTAAGAGAGAGACCCCCCGGTTCTGGGGGGCGTGGAGGAAGGACGGTATTGCCCCAGGCGGGTGGAGGGGGACATTTGAGAAGCCGGGAGTCGCTCTTCCCTGAGCTCATTTATGGGGGCGGGGGGGCTCATTTATCCTGGCGGGAGCCACCAGCAGCTAACATCCTCAGCCCCTCCTGGGTTCTAGGGAGCACGGCGGGCTGGGGAGGGGGTGCCTCCTGAGCACTGAGGGGGCGAGAACACCTCAGCCCGTCTGGGGCAGCCCCCCTTCGCGTTCTCTCCCTCCGCCCCCGCCTTCCTGCGTCTGGTCCCGTCTCTCTCCGCATCTCTCGGGGGTCCAGTCCTGCACAGGCTGCCTGCCTCTCCGGGTCCCTTCCCCTGTGTCTCTGTCAGTCCCTCACTCCCACCTCTGGCCCTGTTTCCCTCTGTGCCTGGGTCTGTTCTGTGTCTTTTCGGGGCTCTGTCTCTAAGTCCTTGGTTGCTTTCTCTCTGCCTTCCTCTTTCAACATCTGTGCGTGTGTGTCTCTCTCCCTCCTGTCTCTGCTCCCCAGGGTCTCCGTCTCTCCTGTCTCTGTGGGTCTCTCCCCCCACCCCGGCCTCTGTCTCTCCTCTCCATCTCTGTCTATAGGTATGTGGTCTCTGTTTCTCTGTCTATCGCTTCCCTGGTAGCGGGTTAACTCTCCTCCTACACACTGTTGTCCCCGCCCCTGGCAAGGGGGGGACCTGGAGGGAAAAGATCCCCACCCCCCCGGCAGAGTGGGCTCCCCCAGAAGCCGCGGGGTCCCCCAACTCCTCTCCCTCCTGCCCAGCTCCCGCCCAGCCTCCCTCCCCTGAGGACAGAGTGCCTCTCCTCCCTCTTGGTGTAGACTGGACCGGTCCTTCCTGCAGTCTGACTTTATACCTTGTCTGCCGGGGGTTGTCCATCGCTTGCCTCATCCATTCTTTTGACAGTTGCTGGGCGCCTTTCCTCTGCCAGGCACCCACTAAGTCCTGGGGCTTCTCAGGCCAGTCTTTCCTGTAGCCTCACCTCCATCCCTGTTGGGGCAGACCAGCCTCAGACCCCGGGACCGAACCGGACCTGTCTCTCAGTGGGGGTGGATCCCCATCCCCTGGGGGCACCCTGAGGGCCCCTCTGAGGCTGCAAGTCCCTGGCCAGTACATCCTCTTCTTTCCTTGTGGGGGGGGAGGGGACCCAGAAAGGCAGGCGGGAGTGAATGACAAGGGGGGAGGTTTGAGCAGAGCCGTAGCCCACAGTGTGATGGAGTGAGGTCCCCAAGTTCCCACGTGGGGCCCAGATGGGTTCAAAGGAGCACCGGTTAGGAGTCCCATGCCTTGAGAGTCCCTCCTCCCCTGCCCCCGATTTGAATGACCTGGCCGAGCTCTTTCTCCATCCGGACCTCAGTTTACCCATCCGCGTGGAGTAGCCCTGAGCCCCGGGGAGGCGGCTCACCCTGGAGCAGGTAGGGGGTGTGTTGAGCACCCCGGGTCCCATCTCTAAAGTCTCTCCGCAGCGCGGTGGGCAAGCCCCGGCCCCACCAAGCTGACCAGGAGCCCCCACCTCCTCGCTCACCAGCGAGGGGAGCGAAGCGGTCCCACCTGGCCTGCCAGACCGGACCCCCTTCCCTTAGGCTTGCAGTCCCGCCCCAGACGTCTCGAAGGCCCCGAGAGGCGTGTGACACAGACCCCGGCGGGCTCACCACTGGCCCGGCTGGACACCTGCCCACGAGGGTGCAGGGAGGTCGGGAGATGCCACCATCTGCCCTCCAGACTTCTACCCTGGCCTCAACCTGATCCTTTTGCCTCCGGATTCTAAACCCAGATTAGGTTTCAGGGCTGCTGGTGGACGAAGAGAGAGACAGGCGCCTCTAAGCAGAGGAAGTCCAGCTGTCCCCTGCGACAAGACTCAGACCTCTTGGTCATTCATTTCACAAATATTTATCTAGTGCCTTCTCTTCCTGACCCCCCACCCCCACCCCGCAACCTCCCATAAGGCCTCAGGTTTTGCAGGAAAAGGGACTGGGCCAGGCTGCTTTGCCCATCCCCTGGGCAAGGAGGGCAGGCATGAGAACCCCTGCTGGCTGACTCTGGGCCCCCTTGAGGACCGCAGCAGGACGGACAGGTGGTTAGATATGAGGGGGCACTTTCCAGGCCATGGCCCTTCCATGAGAGAGGGAGTTAGATACTTGAGATGAATTCTTGACTCCCAGGTGGCCCTCGTTTCTTCTGGAAGCCGGGGAGAAGGGAGGGAGAAGAGGGCATGAGTCTTCGCTTTGGATCCTGGTGGGTTTGTAATTATGCCTAAGTTGTTGCTAATTAGGGGGCTGCTAATTAGATGTATCATTAGGGGCCTTGCTGAGGGGGCTAATTGTGTGGTGGCCCTTTAAGAATCCCCCTCTCCCCGCCCACACACACACACACACTCCTCAGGGAAGTTCTGCCAACATTCTGCCTCCCTCCCCCAGAGGAGCGGCTCCCAGCCCCTGAGTATGTGGGCGTGTTTTGGGGGCCGGCTGTGGGTTAGACTCAGAGAAGAACTTTCAGACAGAAATGGGAGTTCCTGGGAGAACTGAGGCTGGTGGCCAAGACAGGGGTCAGGGCGGTGGAGACACTGAAGACCTCTCCTTCTCTCAGTCCCCCTCCCTTTTTTTTTTAATAGGCTACTGGGTTACGATGGCAACATAAGAGAGTGGACACTCTGGGCCACTCCCAGAGAGAGAAATGGAGCCAGAGTTTGTGCTGGGAGCTTTGAATGAGTTTTTAACCTCTCTGAGCCTTGGCCTTCTCATCTATGAGGCAGCGAGGGCCTCCCCAAAGTGGGGAGGTGTCATTTTGAACAGAGAGCTCAGTGATGTCTGAGCGGAGAATGGAGGAGAGGGCGGATGTGTACGGAGCAGTGTCCCAGGAAGGGGCAAACAGCAGGCGCAAAGGCCCTGAGGCAAGAACTTGTCTAGTATGTGAGGAACCAAGAGGTGGCTGGGGCCAAGAAGCAAGGGCAACAGGGAGAGCGATGAAGCCAGAGCAGGAATGAGGAGCCCAGATCACAAGAGACATTATGAGCCAAGGCGAGGGCTACGGTATTCCAAGACTAGTCGGGAGCCATGGAGGGTTCTGAGCAGAGGGGGACTGTGAACTGATTTGTGTGTATGTGTGTGTTTAATATTTGTTTTATTTTTAAATTTTCAATGTTTATTCATTTTTGAGAGAGAGTGCAATGGGAGAGGGGCAGAGAGAGGGAGACACAGAATCCGAAGCAGGCTCCAGGCTCTGAGCCGTTAGCACAGAGCTGGACACGGGGCTCGAACCCACCAACTGTGATCATGACCTGGGCTGAAGTTGGACACTTAACTGACTGAGCCCCGAGACACCCCTAATGTTTATTTATTTTGAGAAAGAGAGAGAGCGAGTGAGAGAGGTGCACAGAGAGAGAGAGAATACCAAGCGGGCTCCATGCCATTAGCACAGAGCCTGAAGTGGGGCTCAATCTCACAAACCACGAGATCATGACCTGAGCCGAAATCAAGAATCCAACACTTATCCAGCTGAGCCACCCAGGTGGCCCACTGATTTGTGTTTTCAAGGGGAACTGAGGCAAGACACAGAAATAGCCACTCAGACCCAGAATCAGAGGCCAGAAGAGTATTGAAACCGTGGAGACCCCGCAACCCACAGACGGGACAGAAAGCCCAACCCGGGGCCTCGGGTCCCAGCTGCTGAAGAGGTGTGTGCCTCACAGCGACCCTGGGGGTCCTGGGGAGAGACACCTGCCACCATTGCAGGGGAAGATGTGGGCCGGAGACTCTCCGGCAGCCTCTCTGCAGCCCCCGCGCAGGGAGACCGACAGACAGGCAGACATCCAGCACCCAGCACGGCCCAGGCCCTGACCGGGAGCCCTCTGAGGCCAAGTTAGAGGCGTTAGACTCAGCTAATGAATTTAGGGCCCTCGCCTCACCCACTGAAGTATCAAGTCTGCCTTCTTGGGGGCCTGGCTTTGTTCATCCATTGTCTGTCTGTGAGATTCGTCTGTGCGGCCAGGAGGGGGCAGGTCAGCAGCCCTTTTCAGGGCCTCTGGGTGGGTCCCGGAGGGGAGCTGCTAGAAACCAAGCAGCTGTGGACACTCTCAGATGTGGCTCTCTGGCGACAGGCGTCCTAGGGCTCTGGGGTGCACGTGGCCCTGGGGGTGGAAGTGCCAAGTCGTAGGATGCACCCGGGACTCCCCGCAGCGGGAGGTCAGGGTCCACTCCACCAGCAGCGCGGGACGCCCCTCTGTCTTTGCCTTTCTCTCTGGGTCTCTGTCTGGCACTTGCTGTTGGGTCCCTGACCCTCCGTGTCTCTCTCTGTCCCCATCCTTCCCCCCCACCCGCTTAGCCCCCAGCTTGTCCGCCATTCTCCGGAATGCTCCCCCGCAAATGGGAGGGGGTTGTGCCCCTCCCCCACACTTCTTCCTCCTCCTCCTCTACAGGACCCGACACCCTCCATGGCTCCCCTGGCCTTAGTGGGGTTTGCGCTCCTCCTGGGGACATCCCCGTGCTCAGGGGCGGCCACCCCAACCCCCTCTCTGCCACCTCCCCCGGCCAATGACAGCGATATGAGCACAGGGGGCTGCCAGGGCTCCAACCGCTGCCAGCCCGGGGTCCTGCTGCCCGTCTGGGAGCCCGATGACCCGTCGCTGGGTGACAAGGCGGCGCGGGCCGTGGTCTACTTCGTGGCCATGGTTTACATGTTCCTGGGCGTGTCCATCATCGCCGACCGCTTCATGGCGTCCATTGAGGTCATCACGTCGAAGGAGAAGGAAATCACCATCACCAAGGCCAACGGTGAGACCAGCGTGGGCACTGTCCGCATCTGGAATGAGACCGTGTCCAACCTCACGCTCATGGCCCTGGGCTCCTCCGCCCCCGAGATCCTGCTGTCCGTCATCGAGGTCTGTGGCCACAACTTCCAGGCGGGCGAGCTGGGCCCGGGCACCATCGTGGGCAGTGCCGCCTTCAACATGTTTGTGGTCATCGCCGTGTGCATCTATGTCATCCCAGCCGGCGAGAGCCGCAAGATCAAGCACTTGAGAGTCTTCTTCGTCACTGCCTCTTGGAGTATCTTCGCCTACGTCTGGCTTTACCTCATCCTTGCTGTCTTTTCCCCGGGTGTGGTCCAGGTGAGCAAGGACCCATAGCCACCTCCTCGGTGCACGTACGTCTGCAAAATCCAGAGGGGTGGCTCCCTGGGCTTGGAGACTTGTTTCGTGTGTTTGCAGAAATGCATGCTCACATCGGGGAGGGCCAGGTATGGTTGCGCAGCCCACGCACTGCACAAGGGCAGTGCGCCGAAGAAGGCAGTTTGGGGCTGGAGTCCACTGAGTGTGCCCACGCCATGTCTGGATGGCTCCGCAGGACCTGGAAAGGGCTCATGTGCCCAGAGGGGGGACGACATTTTGCACTCGGCCCATCCAGAAGGAACACCCCTGAGCTCTTCTAACCATGCCATACGTGTTAACAGAGTCCTCGCGGGCTGTGTAACGCACACCGCCCTTCACAGCCGCGCTGCGCATCTGCCGGCTATGTTCACATGCTTTCTTACACTCCCTGCCTTTTGCATAATTGATCCCCACCTTAATAATAAGACCTCGTCCACCTGCATAATTCATGCCACGGTTGTGCGATCCCACCTTGTGTTTTGGGACACTTGTAATCAATTTGGGTAACTTGGTGCAACTTGCATGGTGGACCCCCGGGCCTCGGTGGGCAGATGCCCACCTCTGCGTTACCTCGCTCTGTTTCCCAGATACGCAGTCGTGGCTTGAGTAAGCCACTCGTTACCCGGTCGACTTCCGACGTTAGGGTAATTCATGCCACGTCCCTGTAATGCACAGCCCGTGTGGGTACCCGCCCAGCCCACTGCAAAGGCCACCTTGCATCATTTCTTCCAATAGTGAGATAGAAGTTTGCCCCGCCCCGCCATCATTTCCACTGACGTCCACATAATCATTCGCCTCTCACTTGTCCAGTGTCCTCACTGCCAAGCCTTCCTTTAAAACATTCGCCTAATTCAGTTCCCACAACCCCGGGACTGCCACCTGCATTTGCAGAACTTATTTATGGGCCTGGCCTAATTCGTTCACACACATGCATCATTTATTTGCGGCTACCCAGAAGTGCTTCACACGTGTGTGTAATCTAGTCCTGCATCTCGGTCAAGTTTTGCCAACTATAGTTTCCTTCGCAGGAAGGAGCTGAAAGTTAGAAGGAGAAAAATTCTTTGCAGGTGTTATAAAAACAGAACCGAGGGACCAGAAACCACAGGGAGTGGAGGGAGAGGTAGCGGCACCGGAAGACAGGGATGTAAGAGGGAGAGAGACAGGCGACTGCAAGTGACTCGCGACAGTGATGCTGAGCTTCCTGGCTGCCATGGTAAAAAGTACGGAAGGAAGCATCACACAGTTCTCAAGCATCCTTGAAAAGGACGGCATAGTGAGGTTTTCCAGGTGGTCTCTGATGAGAATTTATAGCAGAACTCTGAAACGAATCCTAGACATCATGAGCCAGAGGAGGTATAGGGATGGGGGTGGGGGGTTTCTAGGGAAGACTTAGAAAACCGGGTATAAAAAAGCCACAGCTCTGGGTGGAGAAGTGGCCAGGAGGGATCCCTTGGGGGTAACATGGAGGCCAGAATTGTGGGACATTTTCATGAAATGATGGAAGGAGCTGGCATGAGATAAAGATGGTGCCAATTCCTCCTTAACGCAGTGATCTGGGGCAGTGAGATGGGTCTGGCTCTGGCTTTTCTCCCAAAGTGCTGTGTGACCTCAGGCAAAGTGCATACCCTCTCTGGGCCTCAGGTTTCACATCTGAACCATGGAAGGGGTTGGACCAGGTCCTTGGTTCTTTTTTTAATTTTTTAATTTTTGAGAGACGGAGAGAGACAGTGTGAGCAGGGGAGGGTCAGAGAGAGAGACACACACACAGAATCCGAAGCAGGCTCCAGGCTCTGAGCTAGCTGTCAGCACAAAGCCTGATGCAGGGCTCGAACCCACAAACCATGAGATCATGACCTGAGCCGAAGCCGGCTGCTTAACCAACTGAGTTACCCAGGCACCCCCCCCCCTTTTTTTTTTTATAGTTTATTATCAAGTTGGGTTCCATATAACCAAGGCCTTGACTCTTGACCCTTCATACCCAATGATCTCTTTTTCTAGTAAATATTTTGTTATATCCCTTTACTCTGTCAACGTGAAACATTCACATAATAAGAGAGAGGTCTTCTAGTCTTGTAGTTTGGTGCGTGGACCCTGGACCCAGACACGCTGGATTCAAACCCCACTTCTGCTGCTTCCTCGCTGTTCCTTGGGCATGTCCCTCACCTGCTTGGTGCCTCAGTGTCCCTACCTGTCACCCGGGCGTTGTCACAGCACTGACGTCAGAGGGCTGGGCAGGGGTCAGATAATTTGCACGTGGAAGGGCTGGGAAGAGCAGGCCTAGAACCGAGTGCACGTGAGCTCCTCCCATTCCCGGGCTTGCCCGTGCCGTTGGCTTTCCGAAAGTCAGGATCATGGCCGAACGGTGGCATCAGGGAAAGGGCTCTCTAATAGAAGAAGGTGCGTTTCCACATGCAAGCGCTTCAGTGTGGCTACTTTAAAAGTCATGATGTGGGAGCCAGATGCTGGCACCTACTTATACTGAGCCAGTCTGGGTTTAAGAGAAAAGAAAAAGATCAGGATATATGCTGCGCGAGGAGTTGAGCAGAGGAGTGGGTAGCTACAAGATTAAAAATAAGTGTATTCAGCATATGTTAAACCTGACAGGAAAATACTTGGTATATATATACATAACAGAGTTGAGTTCTAGACTCTGATGATTAGAAGCAGGTTTTTCACCTGCTAGAGTGAGACAGCGAGAGAGAGCAAGCGCGTGTGCACCAGTGGGGGAGGGGCAGAGAGAGGGGGAGAGAGAATCCCAAGCAAGGTTGTGCTGTCGGCTCAGAGCCCGATGCTGGGGCTCGAACTCACGAACCGTGAGATCATGACCTGAGCCAAAATCAAGAGTCAGATGCTTAACCGACTGAGCCCCCCAGGCGCCCCTGCAGCAGGTGTGAGAGCACCCCATGAGTCGCTGGATGTCACCATCTGGGACCGTATCCCCCTCTCCAGTCACGGTGGCAGACCGTGAACACCCCTAGCTTGGTGACACCCCCCACCCCGTCATGAGGGCATTCTTGGGCCCGGAACCTGACCTCTCTCCCTTCTCCCCCAGGGTAGGCAGGTCCGTGGGCCCCCGGAAGAGTCTTCTAGAACCACCTTTTCTTTACCTGCAGGGCGGAAAGCACATCGTAGAGGTCTGAGATGGTCTTCTGCTCACGGGAGCATCCCAGGCTAGGGGCCAGGTCCACGGCCAGAGTTCACGTCACACCTCATGTAGGAAATTCCACTTCCTTTCACAAACCTGCCTGCTGGCTTTACCTGCCTTCTCTCTGAGCCATCAGCAAACACAGAGGCCAGGGGGTGCGGGGATTGGTTGGATCTTAAAAGGTATTTTCCCTTCCGGGCCTCTGTTCAGATACCTCCGGGGACATCTGATTGTAAATAATCTTTAATCTTTCTTCCTTTCCTCCTTGTCTTCTAAGGAGAAGGTGACCACGGGCAGAGGAGTCGTGGGCCTCCACGGGTACTCGTAGGGAGAGAGCCCTGGGTATAATAACGGTCATGTTAATGTCCCATTTTGAGCTATTTTCCATGTGTGAGGAACCGACGGTGCTAAGTCCTAGGTGTGCATCAGCTCGTTCCGTCTTGGGGATGTTCCCGTTTTTACAGACAAGAGGCTGAGCCAGACTTGGCGCTTCTGGAAGCAGGATCTGAACTCTGCGTTGCCCGGCCTCTCTGGGGAGGCACAGCCTGTAAACACAGGAGCTTGCTTTATGAGGCTGTAAGTGGAGCCAAACTTGTGCCTCTTTTAGAGTCAGCGTCCTGTCCCTAAGGGCCAAGCGGATTCTAAGGAAGGAGAGAGTCTGGCAAAGGCTGTCTGTAGTCGCTGGTGGGGGTGGGGAATCAGGGAGCTTTGGAAAGAGGCCAGGGCACCTGGGTGGCGAGTGCGGTTTGGAGGGTCCAGGCATCCCAGGTGAGGAGGGGCCAGGGGGAAATGGAGCAGGGAGAAAAGGCTGGAGGGAGAGGGAGGCGGGGAGGGGACACAGGCTCTGCCCCTGGACAGAGGCTGGGACCACAGGGTGGGAACCCGTCTGTCGCCTAGGGGGCGCTGAGGGCGTCTGGGCTCCTGGCACCGGGGGCAGCTGCGCGTGGATCTCGGCGTGATAAAAGGTGGATAGAAGGAGGGAGGAGGGAGGGACGCATCTGGTCACACGCGTGCACGGTACATCACTTGCATGCTGGCATAAGGAGACCGGGAACGCGACGGGCGGAGGGAGAGGCAGAGAAACCGCGAAGAGGCTCACCAGGGACAGAGATGGGTATCTACAAAAGTTTAAAAAATAAAAAGGACGACACGGAGACAAGGAGACAGAGGCGACAAGCAAGAGACAGGGGAGGAAAGGCGCAAACCCCAAGCGACGCAGAATGAGACAGAGGCAGGGAGGGAAAGAGACAACGATCTGGACGCAGAGAGAGAGAGACGGGGAGAGGCAGAGGCAGGAGCG